>NC_073272.2:55722045-56025075 GCF_029289425.2 Pan paniscus | reverse complement strand
CCTTAACATTTTATGATATTCAAACATATAGCTTTCAACAAAAAATATCACAAAACATACAAAGAAATAGGAAATTATGGCCCATTTACAGAAACAAACTAAATTGACAGAAACTATTCCTGAGGAAGTCCAGACATCAAATTTAATAGACAAACACTTTAAAACAATTGACTTAAATATGCTCACAGAACTAAAGGAAAACATGAACAAATAACTAAAGGAAATTAGGAATATGACGTATAAGCAAAATTAGAATATCAATTTAAAAGACAGAGAGCATAAAAAGGAACCAAATAGAAATTTTGGAGCTGAAAAGTACAATGATTGAAATGAAAAACTGACTAGAGGTATTGAACAGCAGACCTAAGATGGCACAATAAAGAATCAGTGAACTTAAGGATAGGATAATCGAAATTATCAAGTCTGAGGAGAAAAGAAAGAATTGGCCAGGCACAGTGGCTCATGCTTGTAATCCCAGCACTTTGGGAGGCCGAGATGGGTGGATCACTTGATGTCGGGAGTTCAAGACCAGCCTGGCCAACATGGCAAAACCCTGTCTCTACTAAAAATACAAAAATTAGCTTGGCATGGTGGCGGGCACCTGTAATCCCAGCTACTCAGGAGGCTGAGGCAGGAGAATCGCTTGAACCCCCAGGAGGCAGAGGTTGTAGTGAGCCGAGATCATGCCACTGCACTCCAGCCTGCGTGACAGAGCGAGACTCCATCTCAAAAAAAAAAAAAAAAAAGAGCTGGGCGCAGTGGTTCACACCTGTAATCCCAGCACTTTGGGAGGCTAAGGCAGGCAGATCACAAGGTCAGGAGATCGAGGCCACCCTGGGTAACATGGTGAAACCCCGTGTCTACTAAAAATACAAAAAAAAAAAAAAATTAGCCAGGCTTGGTGGCATGCACCTGTACTCCCAGCTACTTGGGAGGCTGAGGCAGGAGACTCACTTGAACCAGGAGGTGGAGGTTGCAATGAGCCGAGATCGCGCCACTGCGCTCCAGCCTGGCGACAGAGCAAGACACCGTCTCAAAAAAACAAAAACAAAAAAAATACAAAATTAGCCGGGCGTGATGGCACATGCCTGTAATCCCAGCTACTTGGGAGGCTGAGGCAAGACAATCATTTGAACCCGGGAGATGGAGGTGGCAGTGAGCCGAGATAGCGCCATTGCACTCCAGCCCAGGTAACAAGAGTGAAACTCCATCTCAAAAAAAAAGAAAGGAAAAAGAATAAAAGTGAACAGAGCTTAAGGGACCCATAGGACACCATAAGCTAACCCACATACATATTATTTGAGTCTAAGAAAGAGAAGAGAGAACAAAATAATATTTGAAGAAATAATGGCCAAGGATTTCCCAAATGTGAATGAAAATAAGAATCTACAAATCCAAGAAGCTATATGAACTCCAAGCAGCATACTCTCAAAGAGGCACACACTAAGACACATTAGAGTCAAACTGTTAAAACACAAAGACAAAGAGAATCTTGAAAGCAGTGAAAGAAGTGACTCATTACATACGATCCTTGATACAACTGACAGTTGATTTCGCACCAGAAATCATGAAGGCCAAAACACACTAAGATGACATACTTTAAATGCTGAAACTGTTAGCCAAGAATTATCTATCCAGCTGCAGAAGGCAGGAAGGAGTGAGGCCTGAAAGCCCTACTTGCTTTCTCAGCTGGAAGCTTTGCAGCCAGAGGCAAGATCTCAGCCCTGCACACCAGAGGCCTGGATATAAATTCAGCTCTGTTGGCTGTTGGAGGAGCATGGCGGGACTGAGACTGGCCTTGCTGGCTGTGTGGGAACTGAGTGAGGCCTGTCACTGCTGGCTTTTCCCCCACTTCCCTGGCAACCTGTATGAAGGAGCAGAGGTAGCCATAATCCCCCCTTGGAACATAACTCCATTGGCCTGAGAACCACCCCTGCCATCCCTCTCTTTGGCCGCAGCAAGTCCCCCTGAAAGACAATCTGAGCTCAGACTTGCCTAACCCTGCCCCCACCTGATGGTCTTTCTCTACAAGCCCTGGTGGCTGAAGACAAAAGACAGAAAACTCATGGGTGCTCTATGGCCCTGCCCATCACCTGAGAAACCTGAATACTTATCCAGGTGACCTTAAGGCAAGCTTGTATCTCCCTATACTACCACAGCTGATGCTCTCTTGAAAGCTATCTCCTGGTGGAAGGCCAATCAACTCAAGCCATTAAAGCAACTCATAACAGAACAACCCTGCTCCAAGGAAGGAGAAAATAATACTTAATTCCACTGCCTGTAACATTCTGACTAACCAGAGGGCCAGAATCTGCCCATGTGACAACTTCATAGCTAGCATAAACAGGATTTGAGAAAAACAGCACACTAAACAAAACTACAACCACTTCACTACCCTGCTTCCTCCACTGTAGCAGGTGCTGGTATTCGTGGCTAAGAGACCCGAACATGGATCACATCACAGGACTCTTTGCAGACACTCCCAAGTACCAGCCCAGAGCCCAGTAGAAGAAGAACAATAACAATCACTGCACTCTCGCTCTCAGGAAGCCCCGTCCTTAGGAGAAGTGGGAAAGCACCCCATCAAGGGACCACCCCATGGGACTAAAGAATAGGAACAGCAGCCCTTGAGTCACCGATCTTCCCTCTGACATAGTCTACCAAAATGAGAAGAAACCAGAAAAACATTTCTGGTAATATGACAAAACAAGGTTCTATAACACACCCAAAAGATCGCACTAGCTTACCAGCAATGGATCAAAACCAAGAAGAAATCTCTGAATTGCCAGAAAAATAATTCAGAAGGTTGATTATTAAGCTACTCAAGGAGGCACCAGAGAAAAGTGAAAACGGATTTAAAGAAATTAAAAACATAATACAGGATATGGAAGGAAAATCTCCAGAGAAATAGACAGCATAAATAAAAAACAAATCACAACTTCTGGAAATGAAAGACACATTCGATGAAATGAAGAATACACTGAAAAGTTTCAACAATAGAATAGAACAAGTAGAAGAAAGAACTTTACAGCTCGAAGACTTTTGAATTAACCCAATCCAACAAAAACAAAGAAAAAAAATCCAAAAAAGAACAAAGCCTCCAAAAAGTTTGAAATTATGTTAAAAAAAAAAAAACTAAGAATAATTGGTGTTCCTGAGGAAGAAGAGAAATCTAAAATTTGGAAAACTTATTTCAGGGAATAATTAAGGAAAACTTCCCTGGCCTTGCTAGAAATCTAGACATCCAAATACAAGAGACTCAAAGAACACTTGGGAAATTCATCACAGAAAGATCATCACCTAGATACACAGTCATCAGGTTATCTAAAGTCAAGATGAAGGAAAGAATCTTAAGAGCTGTGAGGCAAAAGCATCAGGTAACCAAAAAAGGAAAACCTATCAGATTAACAGCAGATTTTTCAGCAGAAACCCTACAAGCTAGAAGGGATTGAGGTCCTATTTTTAGCCTCCTTAAACAAAACAATTATCAGCCAAAAATTTTGTATCCAGTGAAACTAAGCTTCATAAATGAAGGAAAGCTAACGTCTTTTTCAGACAAACAAATGCTGAGAGAATTTGCCACTACTAAGCAAGCACTGCAAGAACTGCTATAAGGAGTTCTAAATCTTGAAACCAAACCTCAAAATACACCAAAAATAGAACCTCCTTAAAGCATAAATCTCACAGGGCCTATAAAACAATAACACAATGGAAAAACAAACAAGATATTCGGGCAACAACAGCATGATGAATAGAATAGTACCTCACATCTCAATACTAACATTGAATGTAAATGGCCTAGATGCTCCACTTAAAAGATACAGAATGGCAGAATGGATAAGAATTCACCTATCAAGTACCTGCTGTCTTCAAGAGACTCACCTAACACATAAGGTTTCACATAAACTTAAGGTGAAGGGTTGGAAAAAGATATTCCATGCAAAAGAACACCAAAAGCGAGCAGGAGTAGCTATTCTTATATCAGACAAAACAGACTTTAAAGCAAAAACAGTTAAAAAAGACAAAGAGGGACATTACATAATGATAAAAGGACTAGTCCAACAGGAAAATATCACAATCCCAAATATATATGCACTTTTATATATAAGTGCTCCCAAATTTATAAAACAATTACTACTAGACCTAGTAGTATTTGTTAGATACTACTAGATAAGAAATGAGATAGATGGCAACACAGTAATAGTGAGGGACTTTGATACTCCACTGACAGCACTAGACAGGTCATCAAGACAGAAAGTCAACAAAGAAAAAATGTACTTTAACTATACCCTTGAACAAATGGATTTAACAGATATTTACAGAACATTCTACCCAACAACTTTAGAATACACATTCTATTCATCAGCACATGAAACATTCTCCAAGATAGACCATATGATAGGCCACAAAACAAGTCTCAATACATTTAAGAAAATTGAAATTAGGCTAGGAGAGGTGGCTCATGCCTGTAATCCCAGCACTTTAGAAGGCTGAGGCGGGTGGATCGCCTGAGGTCAGGAGTTAGAGACCAGCCTGGCTAACATGGTGAAACCCCATCTCTATTAAAAATATAAAAATTAGCCGGGAGTGGTGATGGACGCCTGTAATCCCAGCTACTCAGGAGGCTGAGGCAGGATAATCACTTGAACCCAGGAGGCAGAGGTTACAGTGAGCCAATATTGTGCCCTGCACTCCAGCCTGGGTGACAAAGTGACACTCTGTCTCAAAAAAGAAAGAGAGAGAGAGAGAGAGAGAGAAAAGAAAGAAAGAGAAAGAAAGGGAAAGAAAGAAAGAAAGAAAGAAAGAAACAAAGAAAGAAGGAAGGAAGGAAGGAAGGAAGGAAGGAAGGAAGGAAGGAAGGAAGGAAGGAGAAAAGAAAACAAAAGAAAATCGAAATTATACCAAGGACTCTCTCAGACTACAGTGGAACAAAATTGGAAATCAACTCCAAAAAGAACCCTCAAAACCATGCAAATACATGGAAATTAAATAATCTGCTCCTAAATGATCTTTGAGTCAACAATGAAATCAAGATGGAAATTAAAATGTTCTTTGAACTGAACAATAATAGTGACACAACCTATCAAAACCTCTGGGATATGGCAAAAGTGGTGCTAAGAGGAAAGTTCATAGCATTAAACGCCTACATCAAAAAGTCAGAAAAAGCACAAATAGATAAGCTAAGGTCACACCTCAAGGAACTACAGAAACAAGAACAAACCAAACCCAAACCCAGCAGAAGAAAAGAAGTAAGAAAGATCAGAGCAGAACTAAATAAAATTTTAACAAAAAAATACAAAAGATAAATGAAACAAAAAGCTGGTTCTTTGAAAAGATAAACAAAATTGATAGACCATTAATGAGATTCACCGAGAAAAGAAGACAGAAGATCCAAATAAGCTCAATTGGAAATGAAAAGGGAGATATTACAACTGATACCACAAAAATACAAAAGCTCATTCAAGGCTATTATGAACACCTTTACATGCACAAACTAGAAAACTTAGAGGAAATGGATAAATACCTGGAAACATACAACCCTTCTAGATTAAACCAGGAAGAAATAGAAACTCTGAATAGACTGATAACAAGCAGTGAGATTGAAATGAAAATAAAAAATTGCCAACAAAAAAAAGTAGAGGACCAAATGCATTCACAGCTGAATTCGATCAGACAGTCAAAGAATTGGTACCAATCCTACTGAAACTATTGCAAAAGATAGAGTAAAGGAAATCCTCCCTAAATCATTCTATGAAGCCAGTATCACCCTAATACCAAAACCAGGAGAGGACATAACCAAAAAAGAAAACTACAGACCAATATCCCCGATGAACATAGATGCAAAAATTCTTGACAAAATACTAGCTAACCAAATCCAACAGCATATCAAAAAGATAATCCACCATGATCAAGTGGGTTTTATGCCAGGAATGCAGGGATAGTTTAATATATACAAGTCAATAAATGTAATACACATAAAGAGAATTAAAAACAAAAATCACATGATCATCTCAATAAACACAGAAAAAGCATTTGACAAAATCCAGCATCCCTTTATTATTAAAACCTCAGCACAATCGGCATACAAGGGACATACCTTAGTGTAATAAAAGTCATCTATGACAAACCCACAGCCCACATTATACTGAATGGGGAAAAGTTGAAAGCATTCTCTCCGAGAACTGGAACAAGGCAAGGATGCTCACTTTCACCACTTCTATTCAACATAGTACTTGAAGTCCTAGCCAGAGCAATCAGACAAGAGAAAGAAATAAAGGACATCCAAATTGATAAAAAGGAAGTCAAACTGTCACTGTTCACTGGTGATATGATCCTGTACTTAGAAAACCCTAAAGATTCCTCCAGAAAGCTTCTAGATCTGATAAATGAATTCAGTAAAGTTTCAGGATACAAAAGCAACATACACAAATCAGTAGCCCTACTATACACCAACAGTAACCAAGCTGAGAATCAAATCAAGAACTCAACCCCTTTTACAATAACTGCAAAAAATTATATATATATATATATATATATATACACACACACACACACACACACATACATACTCAGGAATATACCTAACAAAAGAGGTGAATGAACTCTACAGGGAAAACTACAAAACACTGCTGAAAGAAATCGTAGATGACACAAACAAATGAAATCCCACGCCCATGAGTGAGTAGAATCAATATTGTGAAAATGACCATACTGCCAAAAGCAATCTACAAATTCAACGCAATTCCCATCAAAATACCATCATCATTCTTCACAGAACTAGAAAAAACAATCCTAAAATTCATATGGAACCCAAAAAGAGCCCACATAGCCAAAGAAAGACTAAGCAAAAAGAACAAATCTGGAGGCATCACATTACCTGACTTCAAACTATACTACAAGGCTATAGTCATCAAAACAGCATGGTACTGGTATAAAAATAGGCACATAGACCAATGGAACAGAATAGAGAACCCAGAAATAAAGCCAAACACTTACAGCCAACTGACCTTTGACAAAGCAAACAAAAACATAAAGTAGGGAAAGGACAGCCTATTCAACAAATGGTGTTGCGATAATTGGCAAGCCACATGTAGGAGGAGAATGAAATGGGATCGTCACCTGTCACCTTATACAAAAATCACCTCAAGATGGATCAAAGACTTAAATCTAAGACTTGAATCCATAAAAATTGTACAAGATAACATCAGAAAAACTCTTCTAGACAAAGAGCAAAGAGTTAATGACCAAGAACCCAAAAGCAAATGCAACAAAAATGAATAGGAAACTTAATTAAACTAAAAAAACTTCTGCACAGCAAAAGAAATAAGCAAAAGAGTAAACAGATGACCCACATAGTGGGAGAAAATACCTGCAAACTATGCATCTGACAAAGAACTAATATCCAAAATCTACAAGGAATTCAAACAAATCAGCAGAAAAAAAAACAACAATAATCCCACCAAAAAGTGGGCTAAGGACAGGAATAGACAATTCTCAAAAGAAGATATACCAATGGCAAACAAACATATGAAAAAAAATGCTCAACATCACTAATTATCAGGAAAATTCAAATCAAAACCACAATGCAATACCACTTTACTCCTGGAAGAATGACCACAATTTAAAAATCAAAAAATAATAGATGTTGGCATGGATGTGTTGAAAAGGCAACACTTTTACACTGTTGGTAGGAATGTAAACTAGTACAACAATCATGGAAAACAGTGTCAAGATTCCCTAAAGAACTAAAAGTAGATCTACCATTTGATCCAGCAATCTGACCCAGAGGAAAAGAAGTCACTCTATGAAAAGGCACTTGCACATGCATGTTTATATCAGCACAATTCACAATTGAAAAAATATGAAACCAGCCCAAATGCCCATCAATCAACAAGTAAATAAAGAATATATATATATATACACACACACACACACACACCACGGAATACTACTCAGCCATAAAAAGGAACAAAATAATGGCATTTTCAGCAACCTGGATGGAGTTGGAGACCATTATTCTAAGTGAAGTAACTCAGGAATGGAAAACCAAACATCATATGTTCTCACTTAAAATTGGGAGCTAAGCTATGATGACACAAAGGCATAAGAATGATACAATGGACTTTGGGGACTTGGGGGGAAGGGAGGGGTGTGAAGCATAAAAGACTACACATTGGGTACAGTGTACACTGCTCGGGTGATGGGTGCACCAGAATCTTAGAAATCACCACTAAAGAACTTATCTATGTAACCAAACCCCACCTGTAACACCACCTGTTCCCCAAAAACTATTGAAATAAAAATAATAATAAAGAAAAATAATAAGAGGAATTTTGGAAACAGTAAAACACATGAAACAAACAACATGCTAATAAACAATCATTGAGTCAATGAATAAATTAAGAAGAAAAGTTTTTAAATATCTTGAAACAAATGAAAATAGAAATGCAATATATCAAACTTATGGGATAGAGCAAAACACTGCTAAGAGGAAACTTGATAGCAATCAATGCCTACATCCAAAAAATAAATTTCAAGTAAACAATCTAATGATGCATTTCAAGGAACTAGAAAAGTAAAAACAGACCAAATCCATAATTAGTGGAAGGAAAGAAATAATAAAGATCAGAACAGGACTTCACAAAATACAGGCTTAAAGAAAAACCACAAAGCATCAACAAAATAAAAAGTTGGTTTTTTGAAAAGATAAACAAAACTGATAAATCACTAGCTAGACAAACTGAAAAAAAAAAGACAGAAGACCCAAATAAATAAAGTCAGAAAAGAAAAAGGAAACATTACAACTGATACTTCAGAAATACATGAGGCGTTTAACTTCTGCTGGCCACAGTGGCTCACACCTGTAATCCCAGCATTTTGGGTGGCCAAAGTGGACGGATCACTTGAGGTCAGGAGTTCGAGACCAGCCTGGCCAACATGGTGAAACCCCATCTCTACTAAAAATACAAAAATTAGCCAGGCATGATGGCGCACATCTGTAGTCCCAGCTACTTGGGAGGCTGAGGCAGGAGAATCGCTTGAACCCAGGAGGTGGAGGTTGCAGTGAGCCAAGATCATGCCACTGCACTCCAGCCTGGGTGACAGAGTGAGATGCTGTCTCAAAAAAAAAAAAATTGAAAAGTTTCTGCACATCAAAGGAAAACAACCAACAGAGTGAAGAGACAGCCTGCAGAATAGGAGAAAATATTTGTAAAGTATTCATCCAACAAGAGATGAAAATTCAGAATATACAAGGAAATCAAACAACTCAAAAGCAAAAAAAATCAAATAATCCAACTGAAAAGTGGGCAAAAGAACTAAATAGATATTTCTCAAAAGAAGACATACAAATGGCAACAAACATGGAAAAAATGCTCAACATCACTAATGATCAGGTAAATGCAAATCAAAACCACAATGAGATATCATATCACCTCAGAATGGCTATTTTCAAAAAGACAAAAATAACAAATGTTGGCGAGGACATGGAGAGAGGGGAACACTTATACACTGTTGGTGGAAGTATAATTAGTGCAGACATAAAAAACCATGTGGAGGTTTCTCAAAAAACTAAAAATAGAACTACCATATGATTCAGCAACTCCAGATTATTTATCCAAAGGAAACAAAATCAGTATATCAAAAAGATACCTGCACCCCTATGTTTATTGCAGCACTATTCACAATACTCAAGATGGAATCAACTTAAGTTTCCATCAGTGGATGAATGGATAAAGAAAACATGGTATATATACACAATAGAATACTACTCAACCTTAAAAAGAATGAAATCCTGTCATTAGTGGCAACATGGGCAAGCCTACAGCATATTATATCAAGTGACATAAGTCAGGCATAGAACGATAAATACTGCATATTTTCACTCATATGTGAGAGCTAAAAAAAATTTGAGTTCATGGAAGTAGAGAGTAGAATTGTGAGTATTAGAGACTGGGAGGGGGAGGGGAGACTGGGGAGGGTTTGGTTAACAGATACGAAATTACAGCTAGATATGAGGAATGAGTTCTATCATTCTGCAGCACTGTAGAATTAATATGGTTAAACTACAATTTATTGTATATTTTCAAAAAGTCAGAAGAGACTATTTTGAATGTTTACAACACAAATTTATTTTAAGGTGATGAATATGTTAATCACCCTGATTTGATCATTATACATTGTATACATGTATCATAATATCCGTCTGTATCCCATAAATATGTATAATTATTACCTGTCAACTAAAAATAAAAGGAAAAATATGTGTTGAAACATATATGTATATACACATATATTTTGTCATGTTATAAAAACTTTTTCTGCTTTGTCATTGTCCGAAAATTTTGATACAGTGGTTTAAAATTTTGTAATATAATCAAATCTATCCATATTCTTAACTATGACTTTTGGCTTTGATGTCATGCCATAATTTAAATAGTTCTATACCATTAGATATTTTGGTTATTTCCAATTTTCCCCTATTATAAATAAGGCTATAATAAATACTACTGTGCCCAAAAAAAGAATATTACAGACCAATATCCCTTACAAATATATATGCAAAAGTACTCAGTAAAATATTAGCAAACTGAATCCAACATCATATTAAAAGGACTATACACCATATCCAAGTGGAATTTATCCCAGGAATGCAAGGGAGGTTGAACATAAGAAAATCAAACAATATAATACACTACATTAATAGAACAAAGTCAAAGAAACACATATGATCATCCCAAGTGATACAGAAAAGCTCTTTGACAAAATCCAACACCCTATCATGATAAAAACTCTCAGAAAAGTAGGGATAGAAGAGCGCTTCCTCTACATGATAAATGGCATTAAAAAAAAAAAAAAAAAAAAACCAGAGCTAACATCAGACTGACTCAATGATGAGAGACTGAAAGCTTTCTTCCTAAAATAAGGAACAAGACAAGAATGCCCTCTCTCACCACTGCTGTTCAATGTTGTACTGAAGTTCTAGTCAGAGCAATCTGACAAGAACAAGAAATAAAAGGCATCCAAATTGGAAAGTGTTATGGGCTCAATTTTGTCCCCCCAAAATGCATATATTGAGGTCCCAAACCCCAGTACCTTAGAATATAGCTGAATTCGTAGATAGGGTCATTAAAGAGGTAATTAAGTTAAAATGAGCTCACTAAGATGGGCTCTAATTCAATATGACTGGTTTAAGTATTTACTATAGCCTTACCTATAATAAGGGAAAATTGGAAATAACCAAAATATCTAATGGTAGAGAACTACTTTCATTATGGCATGATATCAAAGCCAAAGCTCTTATGAAAAGAGATTAGAACACAGATATACACAGAAAAGAGACCATGTAAAGACACACGGAGACACATCTACAAGCCAAAGAGAGAAGCCTCAGAAGAAATCATTCCTGCCAGGCGCGGTGGCTCATGCCTGCAATCCCAGCACTTTGGGAGGCCGAGACAGGCGGATCACCTGAGGTCAGGAGTTTGAGACCAGCCTGACTAACATGGTGAAACCCCGTCTCTACTAAAAATACAAAAAAAAAATAGCCAGGTGTAGTGGTGGGTGCCTGTAATCCCAGCTACTTGGGAGGCTGAGGCAGGAGAATCGCTTGAACCCGGGAGACGGAGGTTGCAGTGAGCCGCGATCACGTCATTGCACTCCAACCTGGACAAAACAGTGAGACTCTGTCTTAAAAAAAAAAAAAAAAAAAAAGAAAAGAAAAAAAGAAATCATTCCTGCTAACTCCTTGATCTCAGACTTCAAGCCTCAAGAATTGTGAGAAAATAAATGTCTGTTGTTTAAGCCACCCAGCCTATGGTACTTTGTTATAGCAGCCCTAGCAAACTAATACAGAAAGGAAGATGTAAAACTATCTCTATTCACAGATGACATGATCCTCTATATAGAATATCCTGTCTGGATGCAGTGGCTTATGCCTGCACCCAGCCAGGATAATAATCCCAGCACTTAGGGAGGCCGAGGCGGGTGAATTGCTTGAGCCAAGGAGTTTGAGAACAGCCTGGGCAACACTGCAAAATCCCGTCTCTCCAAAAACTACAAAAATTAGTCAGGCATGGTGGCACATGCCTGTGATCCCGGCTACTCAGAGGGCTAAGGGAGGAAGATCACTTGAGCCCGAGAAGTCGAGGCTGCAGTGAGCTGAGCTCACGCCACTGCAGTCCAGCCAGGGTGACAGAGTGAGACCCTGTCTCAAGGGAAAAAAAAAAAAAAAATCCCAAAGAATCCACAAGAAAGCTACCAGAGTATATAAACAAATTCAGCAAAGTTACAGAGTATAAGATCAACATACAAAAAATTAGTTGTGTTTCTATATACCTGCAATGAACAATCCAAAATGGAAATTAAAAAAATAATTCAATTTACAACACCATCTAAAAGAATAAAATAACCAAGAATAAATTTGGCCAAAAATGTGAAAGGCTTGTACACTGAAAACTACAAAACATTCCTGAAAAAAATGAAAAGACAAGTCCCATGTTAATGGGTAGGAAGATTTAATATTGTTAATACATCAATACTATCCAAAAGGATGTACAGATATAAAACAATCCCTATCAAAATTTCAACACCTGGCCAGGCACAGTGGCGCGCGCCTGTAGTCCTAGCACTTTGGGAGGCCGAGGCAGGCGGATCACAAGGTCAGGAATTCAAGACCAGCCTGACCAACATGGTGAAACCCCATCTCTACTAAAAATACAAAAATTAGCCGGGTGTAGTGGCACATGCCTATAATCCCCAGCTACTCAGGAGACTGAGGCAGGAGAATCACTTAAACCTGGAAACAAGAGGTTGCAGTGAGCTGAGATCATGCCACTGCACTCTAGCCTGGGCGACAGAGTGAGACTCCGTCTCAAAGGAAAAAAAACATTTCAACATCCTTTTTTTGCAGAAATGGAAAAGCCAATCTTCAAATTCATATGGAATTGCAAGGAGCCCTTAATAGTCAAAATGATCTTAAAAAAGAACAACAACACTGGAGGACTCATACTTCCTGATTTCAAAACTTACTACTAAAGTGATCCAAACAGTGTGGTACTAGTATAAAGATAGACATATAGACCATTGGAATAGAATTGAGAGTTCAAAAACAAACCCATACACCTATGACCAATTGATTGTTGACAAAGGTGACAAGTCCATTAAATAGGGTAAGAACAGTCTCTTCAACAAATGGTGCTGGGACAACTGAATTTCCACATGCAAAAGAATGAAGTCAGACCCCCTACCTCACATCATATACAAAAATTAACTCAAAATTGATCAGTGACCTAAATGTAAGAGTTAAAACCATAAAACCCTTAGGAAAATATATATGGGTAAATCTTCCTAACACTGGACTTGGCAATGGTTTCTAGAATATACCAAAACATATAAAACAGCAACAAAAGAAAAAAATAGATTAGATTTCATCAGTTTACAAATTTCATGCATGAAAGGGCATTATCAAGAAAGTGAAAAGACAACCTCACAGAATGGAAGAAAATATTTATAAATTATATATCTGATAAGTGTTTAATATTCATAATATTTAAAAACTCATGCAACTCGGCCGGGTGCAGTGGCTTATGCCTGTACTCCCAGCACCCTGGGAGGCCGAGGTGGGCGGATCACCTGAGGTCAGGAGTTCAAGAACAGCCTGGCCAACATAGTGAAACCCCATCTCTACTAAAAATACAAAAATTAGCCGGGCGTGGTGGTACGTGCCTGTAGTCCCAGCTACTTAGGAGGCTGAGGCAGGAGAATCGCTTGAACCCAGGAAGCAGAGGTTGCAGCATGCCAAGATCATGCCAGTGCCCTCCAGCCTGGGCGACGGAGCAAGACTCCGTCTCCAAAAAAAAAAAAATCCCTGCAACTCAACAAAAAGACAACCCAATTTTAAAAGGAGAAAAGGACTTAGATATTTCTCAACAAAAAGACATACAAATAAACAATAAGCAAGTGAAAAAATGCTCAACATTATTAGTCATTAGAGAAATGCAAATCCAAACCAAATCACTACGTATCTATTAAAATTGGTATAATTTTTTTAAGAGACAGGGTGCCACTCTGTCAAATATAAGCACTCTAAAAGTAAAGTGGAATAAAAATCTCCTTGTGTGCTTTGTATGTTGAAATTAGGCAATTAAAGTATAAATGTATGTGTGCCACAAGAGAAACTGCTGAAAAAGGAACCAGATAAGAATACAATAATTTTTTACATGGTTCCTGTCATTTTACACCAAGGAAGATAACTGGTGTGCATGTGATGAAAACTGAGATGTGGATGGAAATCCAAAGATGACTTTCCTACAATTATTTATTTATTTTTATTGAGAGAGGGCCTCTCTCTGTTGCCCAGGCTGGAGTGCAGTGGGGTGAGCACAACTCACTGCAGCCTCAACCTCCTGGGTTCAAGCGATTCTCCCTCCTCAGCCTTCCAAGTAGCTGGGACTATGGGTGCAGGCCATCATGCCCGGCTCATTTTTGTAATTTTTGTACAGATGGGATTTTGCCATGTTGCTCAGGCTGTGTGTTCCAATTACTAGTGATGTGTAACAAAATACCCCAAAACTTAGTGGCTTAAAACAATCATTTTATTTTTCTCACAATTTTTGAGTCAGGAATTTGGGAAGGGCTCAGCTGGAAAATGTTCTCTTTGGGTCTTTCTTGCAGTTGTAGTTAGATGTCAGCTTGGGCTGCAGTCATCTGAAAACTTTACTGGATGTCCAAGAAGGCTCACTCAGATGGCTTATAGTCGATACTGCTTGTCAGCTAAGAGCTCAACTGAGCTGTTGACCAGAGTTTCTACATTTGGTCTCTACAGCATGACTGTCTCAGTTGGACTTCTTACATGGCAGCTCAGGGCTACAAGTATAAGTGTTCCAATTAATCAGGCAAAAGCTGCATCATTTTATATGACTTAGCCTAAAAGGTCACACAGCCATCATTTCTGCTATATGCTAATGACTGATAAATTCACAAGCCCACTCATATTCAAAGAGAGGAGAACTTGACTTCACCTCTTAATGGGGAAATGGTAAGGTCTCATTGTATTAAAGTATGTGGGATGAGTGAGATTGCTGCAGCCATTTATGAAAAAGATAACCTGTCATTGTGTAGCGATCTGTTTCCTGCCAGGACTCTGACTAATAAAGTTTTTCTCCCAGAAAAGTTTTTCTTGATCTTTAAAAGAAACATAGAAAAAGGAAGGTCCACTTTATGCTTTGGACACAGTTTTCTTCATGTGTTGTCTGGAGCTGTGACAGCCATTGTGAAACCATGAGGAAGCTCACCTACAAAAAAGGCAGACAGGCTTTTAACCAAAAGACAGGCAATAACAAATGCTGGAGAAGATATGGAGAAAAGGGAACCTCACACGCTATTGGTGGGAATGTAAATTAGTACAACCACTATGGAGAACAGTTTGGAAGTTCCTTTAAAAACTAAAAATAGAGCTACCATATGATCCAGCAATCCCGCTGCTGGGCATGTGCTTAAAAGAAAGGAAATCATTATAAGGAAGAGATATCTGCACTCCCATGTCTGTTGCAGCACTGTTCATAATAGCTAAGATTTGGAAGCAGCTTAAGTGTCCATCAACAGATGAATGGATAAAGAAAAATGTGGTACATATACACAATGGAGTACTATTTGGCCATAAAAAAGAATGAGAACCAGTCCATTTGCAACAACATGGAACTGGAGGCCATTATGTTAAGTGAAATAAGTCAGGCACAGAAAGACAAACATTGCATGTTCTCACTTATTTGTGGGAGCTAAAAATTAAAACAACTGAACCCACGGGGATAGAGAGTATAAGGATGGTTACCAGAAGCTGGGAAGGGTAATGGGGGTGGGGGGGTGGTGAGAGAGAAGTTGGGGTGGTTAACGGGTACAAAATAAAAATAGAAAGAATGAATAAGATCTAGAATTTGATAGCACACCAGGGTGACTATGGTCTATAATAATTTAATTGCACATTTTAAAATAACTGAAAGAGTATAATTGTATTGTTTGTAACACAAAGGATAAATGCTTGAATGGATGGATACCCCATTTTCCATGATGTGATTATTACACATTGCATGCCTGTATCAGCAAATTTCATGTACCCCATTATTATATACACCTACTATGTACCCACAAAAAATAAAAACAAATAAATAAATAAAACAGGCAGACATATTTCAAATAGCCAAGTGGAAAGGTGGAAAAAACCTGGGGCCTTAATGTTTCTGCTAGCGAACAGCACCCCAAAAAATCTAACTTCTTTGTACCAGTGCCTGGTTCACTATAATCTGCATCATCCTCTAGCAATGCTAACGGTTGCCTCAGTCTTTCTGTGGACTTCCCAGATTGTAATTGGCACCAGGTAACATCCATATCTCTAGATCTGTTTCCCACCTAACTCCATCCCCATATCATATCTCTACCTCAGGAAACAAAACATCCTCAGTCGAGGGTATAGAAGTATGTAGAACAGGCTGGGCACAGTGGCTCACACCCGTAATCCCAGCATTTTGGAAGGCCGAGGCAAGAGGATTGCTTGAGCCCAGGAGTTCAAGACCAGCCTGAGTAATACAGTGAGACCTTGTCTTTAAAAATTAAAAAAAAAAAATTGCGCAAAACAGAATGTATAAGCCCCCATCCTCCCTACTCCTGTAACTCCTACTCCCGCAGTTAATGTTTGTACCTATATTTCCAAACGTTTTTATATATATACAAAAAATAATTATTTACAGAAATGAGATTAATACACTATTGTGAAACTTTCTTTTTGCTTAATAAATTGTCATCATCTTTCCATGTCGTGTTAAACAGATACTTTATTATTTTTAAAAGCAGCTTAGTAATCTTTTATGTATACATTGTATATACCATTACTTATTTAATAATTTCATTGTTGATATTTAGATTATTTCCAATTCCTTATTGTGAACAATAATGTAATAAATGTCTTTGTATATATATATACTTGTGTATTTCTGTAGAATAAAATCTAAAAGTGCATCAAAGGGTATACATGCTTAATATTCTGATACATGCTGCCAAATTGCCTCCAAAAGGTTCTGCCAGTTTACACTCCCACCATCTGTGTATGAGTGTCCATTTCCCCTCACTAACCCTAGGTTTTAGCAAATCTGGCAAGTGAAAACTGGTATCATGGTGCTTTAATTTTTATTATAAGTGAGATTGAGCCCCTTCTTAGATATTTATTGCCCATTTGTGGGTTTTTTTTAAAAACAGGGTCTCACTCTGCCACCCAGGCTGGAGTGCAATGGCACAATCATAGCTCACTATGGACTTGAACTCCTGGACTCAAGAGATCCTCCTGACTCAGCCTCCCAAGTAGCTGGGATGATAGGTGTATGTCACCATGTTTGGCAATTTTTTTAAATTTTTTTGTAGAGATGGTGTCTCACTATGTTGCCCAGCCTGGTCTCCAACTCCTGGGCTCCAACTCCTCCTGCCTCAGCCTCTCAAAGCACTGGGATTACAGGTATGAGCCACCATGCCCAGCCCAGTCCATTTGTGTTTCTTCTGGGAATTGTCTATTTGTGTTCTTTATCCATTTTTCTATTGTGATCTAGTGCTTATTTTTGAGCATGGAAGTCATGTGATCAGAACTAGACTCCAAGAAGATCAATCTTACTGTAGGGAAAATGACTAGAGGCAAGATTACCACATCACCTAGAACATGGATCTGTTGAAAAGAGAGAATTCGTAAGACTTCGAAGGAAAGGGCTGACTCTAGGCTGATGCTCAAGTTTCTGTTTGGATAACTGAGCAGACAGAGGGGCTATTTGCTGACTTGGGAAAGCCAGGAGGAGGAGCAAGTTTAGAAGGACTAGGGGGATGAAGATGATAAGCAGAGTTTAATATATGTTGAGTTTCAGATACTTGCAAGACTGCCGGGGCAGATAATCAGGAGGCCTTCAAATATAAATGTCTAGAGCTCAAGAGGGAGGAATGAGCAAAAGAGAAAGATCTAGGAGCCATCAGCATACAGATGATAACTGAAGCCAGCTCCTATATGTGGCCTCTCCAGCATGGGAAAGCCAGGGGAATAAATGAGATTTTTTTTAACTGAGAGCTAAATTTTTTTAAAGTACTCAAATTTAGAGAATAGGAAGGAAAAGAATATATAAAAGAGACTGAGAAAGGCCCATGAAGAAGACTGAAAGAGACCCATTGGAATAGTGGGAGAATCAGTGTCTTAGTCTGTTTGGGCTGCTACAACAAAATACCATAAACTGGATAGCTTATAAATAACAGAAACGTATTTCTTACAGGTCCGAAGGTGTAGAAGTCCAAGATCCAACTGCTGGCAATTTCAGTGTCTGGTGAGGGCTCATTCCCCATAGATGGTGATTTCTAGCTGTGTTCTCACACAGTGGAAGCGGCAAACAAGATCCTTCAGGCCTCTTTCATAAAGGTACTAATCCCATTTATGAGGTCTCCTCATTATTTAATCACCTCCCAAAGGCTATACCTCTTAATTCCATCACCTTGGAGGTTAGGTTTCAACATACGAATTTGCGGGAAGGGAGTACACATTCAGACCCCAGCAACCAGAGAAGTTTCTGAAAGCCAGAGTAAGTTTCTAGCGGGGGGAAAATTGTCAACAGAGATAAATGTGGTGACAAATTAAGGAGAGAGAAAACACAGCTAAAAGCCACCGAATTTAACAAGTAAGAGATAGTTGGTTGATGGTGGTAGATGCAATTATAGTAGAGGGCAGAGGGAAAAGCCAAATCACAGTGGGTTGATGAGTGGGTAAAAGGTGAGGAAACGTAAGTGTGAACAACTCATTCAAGAAATTGTTTTGTGTGAAGGAGAAGGGTTACGGGGAAGTAGCCAAAGGGATGTGGGTTTCCTTTTTCCAATGGAAAAATATTGAACATCCTCCAATGCTAATAGAAGGTAAGTTGAAACTTCTGAAAAGAAAGGGATAATTGGTGAAGTAGCTAAAGAAACAGAAGAGGATGGGATCCAGGCACAAGCGCAGAAGTTTTCTCTTTCCCCAGATTCTTGGCACATGGACTTGAAATCTAAAGAACAGCCTCCTTCTTGGTTAAGAATGACCTTTTCCTTTTCCCACACAAATAACAAGCCAGTTTAAGTAGTGGACCAGTTAGCCAGTTGCTTCCCACTACACAAAAGGAAACAATATCATGGGATTAAATCTATGCTAATTAACTCAGATTTCTATAAGAAACTTCTCAACTAACTGGTGAAGCAAAAATTGGTCCCATCCTCTCTACCAAAGTTAACTGACATGGAAATAAACACAATAGTAACAAACCCCTTACAAGCTCATACTATTTATGGAATATTTTTGCAATTGTGCACATTCATACCCCCCAGGCCCTGAGGCTAACACTATCCAGTTGACTTGGGGAGGAGCCAGGGTCAGCAGTAGCCTTACTCTCAAAGCCTAAAACTGAATAATGCACAGTGTAAGGCTGTCTACAACAAGTCATCTAGTTTATTATCAAAATAAAAATATTTTAATGTGCCTGTTAAGGAGTTGCTAGGTTCAGGGGGGGGAAAAACTAAAACGGGAACAAAAACTACTTAAAAGTAGAAATAATTTTGCCAAAAGACTTTTCAAATATATTTAAACAAGACTTCCTGTCTCTATCCATGGGCAGTTAGTTACTTTTCCCCTTAGTGAGTGTGAGTGACTAACGCACTCCAATTACAAGAAATGGAAAAACCATGAAATGAAAGGCAATTCCAAATAAGTTAAAATATTATGCTAAGTTTGGTGCATATAATATGTTCCTTATTTTGAACATCCAGAAAGGTATGCAATTTTTATTTTAAAAAAAATTGGTTTTTCCTTTCTCCTGCCAAATAAATGCTGAACAAATATTTAAAGAATATCAGTTTGAAGAAGAACCCTTTCTGTAGCCTGCTTGTGGCGCCCATATGGCGGGCACTGCCCTTGCCAGGCCTTCTCACTGTGCCCAGAGAACACTGAACCTCTTATTCACCACCTCTTGCCTATCCAGCCATATCATTCAATGAGTTCCTCCAGCTCTGTGCTAGATACCACAAGAGAGACAAACTGAAACCATGATAATATTAAAATCACAGGAGAGTTGATTAGTTTCAAAGTGATGACATCCGTGAAACAGCTAACAGACTGCCTGGCACATAACAAATGCTTATTGGAAATATTTTACTTTTTCAGTTATATTTCCCAGGTTTCAGAAAAGCTGTTGACACAGGCTTCTCCTGGGATTCAGAAGTACTGGCTTCTGGGAGTGGTGGTGGGCGCCTGTAATCCCAGCTACTCGGGAGGCTGAGGCAGGAGAATCGCTTGAACCCGGGAGGCAGAGATTGCAGTGAGCTGAGATCACGCCACAGCACTCCAGCCTGGGCAACAGAGTGAGACTCTGTCTTAGGGAAAAAAAAAAAAAAGCAAGTACTGGCTTCTGGGAAAATTCCCTTCATCTGTTTTCGAAGGTACAGAAAATGCACAGACTAGATGAAAAGCAGAGGTGGAAATACTTAGTAGAGATAAAGGGGAAGACTTCGTCTCCAGTTAACTCCATTAACATCTCCAGCCTTTTATTGGGTTTTTAAAAATTTTTTTATTGTAAAGTATACATATAAGGTGCTGTGAAAAACAGTTTGACAGTTACTCTAAAAGTTAAACATGGAGTTGCCATATGACCCAGCAATTCCACTCCTAGGTATTTACCCAAAAGAAATGAAAACTAGTATGCAAATACATGTACCTGTATGTTCATAGCAACACTATTCACAATAGCTAAAAGGTGGAAAGAGCCCAAATGTCCATCAACATATGAATGGAGAAACAAATTGTGGTATTTACTTACGATGAAATATTATTCAGCCATGAAAAGGAATGAAAAACTGATACATGCTACAACATGGATGAGCCACAAAATCATTATGCTAAGTGAAAGAAGCTAAACACAAATGGTCACATATTTAATGATTCTATTTAATATGAGGTATTCAGAACAGATAAATGCATAGAAAAAGAATGTAGATTGGTAGTTTCCAGATGCTGTGGAAGTGAGAAATGGGAATTGATTTCTTGATGGTAATAGGGTTTTCTTTTGGGGTGATGAGAATGTTGTGAAACTAGATAGATGGAGTAGTTGCACAGTAATGCCACTGAAGAGGACACTTTAAACTAGTTTCAGGTGTTTGGCAATCATGGCGGACGGAGGGCAAGATTAGATTGCAGCTCTGGACAGAGCAGTTGGTGGAAGCTCACGTTGTAAATTTCAGCTCCAGATCAACTGCAAGAATCCCAAGCAATCCCAAGAGGACCCAAAGACCCTCTGAAGGAAGCAGACTGCACCTGCAGGACCCAGGAGATGCCCCAAATACTGTGAGCGCCCGAACAGCGGAAATGAGAAAGGGAGACCCTCCTCTCCTGAACACACACTCCCATTGGAGAAGCTGAAGTTCTGTTTGCAGGACAAGTTTCTGACTTTACCTGGAGTTGAGTCGATTTAGAGAGCCGAGCGAAATATAGGGGTAGAGGAAGCAGCAGAAAGGCCCGGGGAGCTGGCTGCGTCCCCTCACAGGCTATTCCTGCCTGGCACCACAGGGATCCAGCGGGATGGTGACCAGAGGAGCAGGGGGTAAAGCTCCACAGGGAGAAGGAAATCTCTAGATGAACTTTGTAACAATTTGAACAGGCAAGAAGCCTCCTGATCAGAACTCAGGGGAGGGCGCAAATCCAGTGTGCAGACTCCACAAGCAGAGGAAGAACCAAGCCCTTTTCTATCACAGCTGGAAGGTGAGTAGCCGGGGGCAAGTTTTCAAGCCTGTCATGTCCTCCGCCTGGAAACAGACTTGGGGCTGTTGTGGGGGCACAGTGGGTATGAGACAGTCCCTTCGTTTGCTGGGAGCTGGGTGAGATCTGCGACTGCTGGCCTTCCCTCACTTCCCTGACAACCTGCATGACTCAGTTGAGGCAGCCATAATTCTCCTAGGTAATCAACTCCAGTGACCTGGGAATCTCACCCCCACCCTCCACAGACCCACAGCAAGACCCACCCAAGGAGAGTCTGAGCTCAGACACACCTAGCCCCACTCCCACCTGATGGTCTTTCCCTATCCACCCTGGTAGTGGAAGACAAAGGTTATATAATCTTGGGAGTTTTAGGGCCCCGCCCACTGCCGGTCCCTTTCTATATTACTATAGCAGATGCTTTCTGGAAACCACCACCTCCTGACAGGAGGTCAACCAGCACAAAAAAAGAGCATTAAACCAACAAAGCTAAGAATCCTCACAGAATCTATTGCACACCCCCCACCCTGCCCCTGCCACCTCCACAGGAACAGGCGCTGGTATACACAGCTGAGAGACCCACAGATGGTTCATGTTCACATGATATGACTCTGCGGACAACCCCCAGTACCAGCCAGGAGCCAGGTAGACTCGCTGGGTAGCCAGACCCAGAAGACAGACAACAATCACTGCATTTCGACTCATAGGAAGCCACATCCATAGGAAAAGGGGGAGACTACTACATCAAGGGAACATCCCTTCAGCCTTAGACCTTCCCTCTAACAGAGCCTACCCAAATGAGAAGGAACCAGAAAACCAACCCTGGT
Source organism: Pan paniscus (assembly GCF_029289425.2). Classification (NCBI taxonomy): domain Eukaryota; kingdom Metazoa; phylum Chordata; class Mammalia; order Primates; family Hominidae; genus Pan; species Pan paniscus. Next base: position 56,002,464 of record NC_073272.2, on the reverse strand, counting down.
AATATGACACAACAAGGTGCTTCAACACCCCCCAAAAAATCACACTAGTTCACCAGCAATGGATCCAAACCAAGAAGAAGTCCCTGATTTATCTGAAAAAGAGTTCAGGAGGTTAGTTATTAAGCTAATCAAGGAGGGACCAGAGAAAGACGAAACCCAATGCAAGGAAATCCAAAAACATGATACAAGAATTGAAGAGAGAAATATTCAAAGAAATAGATAGCTTAAACACAAAACAGTCAAAAATTCAGGAAACTGTGGACACAATTTTAGAAATGCAAAATGCTCTGCGAAAGTCTCAGCAATAGAACCGGACAAGTAGAGGAGAGAAATTCAGAGCTCAAAGACAAGGTCTTCGAATTAACCTAATCCAACAAAGACAAAGAAAAAAGAGTAAGGAAATATGAACAAAGTCTCCAAGGAGTCTGGGATTACGTTAAACAACCAAACATAAGAATAATCAGTGTTCCTAAGAAAGAAGAGAACCGTAAAAGCTTGGAAAACATATTCAGTAGAATAATCAAGAAAAACTTCCCCGGCCTTGCTAGAGACCCAGACATCCAAATACAAGAAGCACAAAGAATACCTGGAAAATTCATTGCAAAAAGATCTTCGCCTAGCCACATTATCATAAGGTTATCTGAAGTTAAGACGAAAGAAAGAATTTTAAGAGCTGCGAGACAAAAGCACCAGGTAACCTATAATGGAAAACTTAGCAGATTAACAGCAGATTTCTCAGCAGAAACCCTACAAGCTGGAAGGGATTGGGGCCCTATCTTCAGCCTCCTCAAACAAAACAATTATCAGCCAAGAATTTTGTATCCAGCAAAACTAAGCATCATATATGAAGGAAAGATACAGTCATTTTCAGATAAACAAATGCTGAGAGAATTCACCATTACCAAGCCACCACTACAGGAATTGCTAAAAGGAACTCTAAATCTTGAAACAAATCCTGGAAACACATCAAAACAGAACCTCTTTAAAGCATAAATCACACAGGACCTATAAAAGAAAAATACATGTTAAAAAGCAAAAACAAAAAACAAAAAAACTCAAAGTACACGGGCAACAAAAAGCATGATGAAAGTAACAGTACCTCACATTTCAATACTAACATTGAATGTAAATGGCCTAAATGCTCCACTTAAAAGATGCAGAATGGATAAGAACTCACCAACCATCTGCTGCCTTCAGGAGACTCATCTAACACATAAGGACTAACATAAAGTAAAGGGGTGGGAAAAGGCATTTCATGCAAATGGACACCAAAAGCAAGCAGGGGTAGCTATTCTTATAACAGACAAAACAAATTTTAAAGCAACAGCAGCTAGAAGAGACAAAGAGGGACATTATATAATGGTAAAAGGCCTTGTCCAACAGGAAAATGTCACAATCCTAAACATATGTGCACCTAACACTGGAGACCCCAAATTTATAAAACAATTACTAATAGACCTAAGAAATGAGATAGACAGCAACAAATAATAGTGGGGGACTTCAGTATTCCACTGACAGCACTAGACAGGTCATCAAGACAGAAAGTGAACAAAGAAACAATGGATTTAAACTACACCTTGGAACAAATTGACTTAACAGATATATACAGAACATTTCGTCCAACAACCACAGAATACACATTCTATTCAACAGCACATGGAACTTTCTCCAAGGTAGACCATATGATAGGCCATAAAATTAGCCTCAGTAAATTTAAGAAAATTGAAATTCTGTCAAGCACTCCCTCAGACCACACACAGTGGAATAAGACTGGAAATCAACTCCAAAAGGAAACTTCAGAATTATATCAAGCACTCTCTCAGACCACAGTGGAATGAAACTGGAAATCAACTCCAAAAGGAACTTTTAGAACCATGCAAATAAATGAAAATTAAATAATCTGCTCCTGAATGAGCATTGGGTCAAAAATGAAATCAAGAAGGAAATTTAAAAATTCTTTGAACTGAGAGAATAATGACACAACCTATCAAAACCTTGGGGATACAGCAAAGGCAATGCTAAGAGGAAAGTTTACAGTCCTAAGTGCCTACATCAAAAAGACTGAAAGAGCACAAACTGACATTCTAAGTTCACACCTCAAGGAACTAGAGAAACAAGAATAAGCCAAACCCAAACCCAACAGAAGAAAGGAAATTACCAAGATCAGAGCAGAACTAAATGAAATTGAAACAAACAAAAAATACAAAAGATAAATCAAACAAAAATCTGGTTCCTTGAAAAGGTAAATAAAATGGATAGACCATTAGCAAGATTAACCAAGAAAAGAAGAGAGAAAACCCAAATAACCTCACTAAGAAATGAAACAGGAGATATTACAACTGACACCACTGAAATACAAAAGATCATTCAAGGGTACTATGAACACACCTTTATGCAAATAAAGTAGAAAACCTAGAAGAGGTGGATAAATTCCTGGAAAAATACAACCCTCCTAGCTTAAATCAGGAAGAATTAGATACCCTGAACAGACCAATAACAAGCAGCGAGGCTGAAATGGTAATTTAAAAATTATCAACAAAAAAAAGTCCAAGACCAGACAGATTCACAGCAGAATTCTACCAAACATTCAAAGAAGTGGTACCAATCCTTTTGACACTATTCCACAAGACAGAGAAAAAAGGAACTCTCCCTAATTCATTTTATGAAGCCAGCATCACCCCAATACCAAAACCAGGAAAGGATATAACCAAAAAAGAAAACTACAGACCAATATCCTTGATGAACATAGATGCTAAAATCCTTAACAAACTACTAGCTAACAGAATCCAACAACATATCAAAAAGATAATCCAGCATGATCAAGTGGGTTTCATACCAGGGATGGAGGTGTGATTTAACATACACAAGTCAATAAATGTGATACACCACACGAACAGAATTAAAAGAAAAATCACATGATCACCTCAATAGATGCAGAAAAAGCATTCAACAAAATCCAGCATCACTTTGATTAAAACTCTCAGCAAAATCGGCATACAAGGGACATACCTTAGTGTAATAAAAGCCATCTATGACAAACCCACAGCCAACATAATACTGAATGGGGAAAAGTTGAAAGCATTCCCTCTGAGAACTGGAAAAAGACAAGGATACCCACTCTCACCACTCCTCTTCAATATAGTGCTAGAAGTCCTAGCCAGAGCAATCAGACAAGAAAAAGAAATAAAAGGCATCCAAATTGCTAAAGAGGAAGTCAAACTGTCACTGTTTGCTGACGATATGATCGTTTACCTTGAAAACCCTAAGGACTCCTCCAGAAAGCTCCTAGAACTGATAAAAAAAAAACTCAGCCAAGTTTCTGGATACAAATTAATGTACACAAATCAATAGCTCTGCTATATACCAACAGCGACCAAGCAGAGAATCAAATCAAGAACTTAACCCCTTTTACGATAGCTGCAAAAATAAAATAAAATACTTAGGAATATACCTAACCAAGGATGTGAAAGACCTCTACGAGGAAAACTACAAAACACTGCTGAAAGAAATCACAGATGACACAAACAAATGGAAACACATCCCATGCTCATGGATGGGTAGAATAAATATTGTGAAAATGACCATACTGCCAAAAGCAATCTACAAATTCAACACAATCCCATCAAAATACCACCATCATTCCACACAGAATTAGAAAAAACAATGCTAAAATTGATATGGAAACAAAAAAGAGCCCACATAGCCAAAGCAAGACTAAGCAAAAAGAACAATTGTGGAGGCATCACACGACCTGATTTTAAACTATACTATAAGGCCATAGTCACCAAAACAATGTGGTACTGGTATAAAAATAGGCACATAGATCAATGGAACAGAATAGAGAACCCAGAAATAAACCCAAATACTTACAGCCAACTGATCTTCAACAAAGCAAACAAAAACATAAAGCAGGGAAAGGACAGCCTATTCAACAAATCGTGCTGGAATAATTGGCTAGCCACATGTAGGAGAATGAAACTGGATCCTCATCTCTCACCTTATACAAAAATCAACTCGAGATAAATTAAGGACTTAAACCTAAGACCTGAAACTATAAAAATTCTAGAAGATAACATCGGAAAAACCCTTCTAGACATTGGCTTAGGCAAGGGTTTCATGGACAAGAATCCAAAAGCAAATGCAATACAAACAGAGATGAATAGCTGGGACCTAATTAAACTAAAGAGCTTTGCAAGGCAAAAGGAACAGTCAGCAGAGTAAACAGACAACCCACAGAGTGGGAGAAAATTTATACAATGTATACATCTGACAAAGGACTAATATCCAGAATCTACAAAACTCAAATCAGTAAGAAAAAAACAAATAATCCATCAAAACATGGGATAAGGACATGAATAGACAATTCTCAAAAGAAGATATACAAACGGCCAACAAACACATGAAAAAAATGCTCAACATCACTAATGATCAGGGAAATGCAAATCAAAACCACAATGAGATACTGCCTTACTCCTGCAAGAATGGCCATAATCAAAATATCAAAAAACAGTAGATATTGGTGTGGATGCAGCGAACAGGGAACACTTCTACACTGCTGATGGGAATGTAAACTAGTACAGCCACTATGGAAAACAGTGTGGAGATTCCTTAAAGAACTAAAAGTAGAACTACCATTTGATCCAGCAATCCCACTACTGGGTATCTACCCAAAGGAAAAGAAGTCATTATTCAAAAAAGATACTTGCACACGCGTTTACAGCAGCAAAATCCACAACTGCAAAATCGTGGAACCAACCCCAAATGCCCATCAATAAACGAGTGGATAAAGAAACTGTGGTATATGTATATATGATGGAATACTATGCAGCCATAAAAAGGAATGAATTAACAGTATTTGCAGTGACCTGGATGAGACTGGAGACTATTATTCTAAGTGAGGTAACTCAAGAATGGAAAACCAAGTATCGTATGTTCTCACTGATATGTGGGAGCTAAGCTGTGAGGATGCAAAGGCATAAGAATGATACAATGGACTTTGGGGACTCAGGGGAAAGAGTAGGAGGGGGGCAAGGGATAAAAGACTACAAATATGTTGCAGAGTATACTACTTGGATGAAGGGTGCACCAGAATCTCACAAATCACCACTAAAGAACTTACTCATGTAACCAAATACCACCTGTACCCCAATAACTTATGGAAAAATAAAAAATAATAAATAAAATTGTTAGTTTTATGGTTATGTGAATTTCACCTCAATAAAAAATTTTAATTTAAAAACTTAAAGTGTCATATGTAAAAGCAATTTAAAAATAATGACATGTATCTCCATGTGGAAAGTGTCAGGCAAAAAAAAGAAAAAGTAAAGACATGACTACCCAGGTACATATTACCTTAAAAGCCCTTCCCAATACACACAGCACTCCCTCTATACAAAAACAACCACTACCCTAAATTTTGTAGCTTCTTGTTTCTATTTAATTTGTTAGCTATGTTTGTATCCTTATATATCTTGTTTTGCCTGCTTTTGAATTTTATATCAAAGATTATTTTGTGTTTTCTTTTATGACTTGCTTTTTCAGTTAACATGTTTCTGAGCTTCATCCACGTTGGCCCATGTAACAGTAAATTATTCATTTCACTGCTGTATGTGCTTCATTGTCTAAATAAACCACAATTTTATTTATTCATTCTACTTCTGATGTACTTTTATATTGCTTCTAATTTTCTGCTATTACAAACAATGTTACAATAGGCATTTTTATACATGACTCCTCATGTAAATATGTGAGATTCTCTAGAGCTGTGCTATCCAATAAGGTAGCCACCAGCTACATGTGACTTGCATTTATTTATTTATTTATTGGAGCAGACTCATAGATCCCTATTTTATTCAATGGTTATAATCTGTTAACATTTTTATTTATTATGATGATCAAATTGCCTCAGATCTGGCCAGTGCAAACTCCTTCAAGGTGACTCCTATGTCCTTGTGACATGCACCTACCATCTGGAGGACATTTCCTTACTTTCTGCCACCACAAGATGTTCCAGCCTTATAACTTCCCTGATCCAGCCCTGGAATCAGCTATTATTCCAAGGCATTCTGAGTCCTTTTTAGTCAGAAATAATACTTAAAATCCAAGATCTGGGTCCTAGGTGTGCCCCATTGCTACAATAGGGAAATTTTTTCTTTCAATTCAGCAACAAAGTCAAAATGAGCAATTTTTCTTTCTGCCCTTCTGCTTGACAGAGTTTATTTCTCCTTTACCTTTACACTAAGGTGCAGTCTTTAGAAATTTCATTTTTTTTCTGCTCAGGGGTTCTCCTACTACATTTCCAACTTTGGGTAGGTTCCAAGCACAAATAACAGCTGTATGAATTTGCAAATATACAAAAAGAAAGAAAGAGAGAGAGAGAGAGAGACAAAGAAAGAAAGAAAGAAAGAAAGAAAGAAAGAAAGAAAGAAGAAAGAAAGAAAGGAAAGAAAAGAAAGAAAAATCTTCATCACTCAGAACAAGATATATAGAACAGTCAGGCATGGTGACTTACACCTATAATCCCAGCACTTTGGGAGGCAGAGGTCAGAGGATCACTTAAGGCCAGGAGTTCAAGACCAGCCTAGGCAACATAGCAAAACCCCATCTCTACAAAAAATATAAAAATTAGCCAGGCGTGGTGGCATGCACCTGTAGTCCCAGCTACTTGGGAGGCTAAAGTGGAAGGATCACTTGAGCCCAGGAGGCAGAGACTACAGTGAGCCAAGAGTGCACCACTACATTCCATACTGGGAGACAGACTGAGACCCCGCCTCAAAAAAAAAAAAATGGCCTGGCATAGTGGCACACACCTATAGTCCCAGCTACTTGGGAGGCTAAGGTGGGAGGGTTGTTACAGCCCAGGGGTTTGAGGTTACAGTGAGCTATGATCGCACCACTGCATTCCAGTCTGCAGGGTGAGACCCGGTCTCTTAAAAAAAAGAGAGAGAGAGAACATTTCTCTCAGAAGTTTCCCTCATGCCCCTTCCCAGTACTACTCCCTAAGTGTAGACACTATCTTGGTTTCTAATACCATAGGTTAGTTTTACCTGTTCTTGAAGTTCATTTAAGTGGAATCAAATAGTATATACTCATCTGTACCTGCCTTCTTTCACCTAGCATGAGGTTTCTGAGGTTCATCCATGTTGTAGCATGTTTCCATCATTTGTCCTCTTTAATTCTCAGTAGAATCTCATTATATGCATATACTCTACCTTGTTTTGAGGATTTATCTGCTTCTTAATCTAATGGTAGTTCAATAGGGCATTTTAAACTATCTAATTTTCTTTATATTCTATTAAAAATTTTAGTTGTTTAAATCAGAAAGGTCATTCAGGTTATCCTGCTGCCCAAAATGGAAGCCCTCCTGAAATTATTTGATTTAGAAAATTTGTTTTCTCAATTTCTGGTAAAGTGCTGTGCAAATGTACTTTCAAGAACCAATTCACCCAGAATGCCAATGATCAGCCCCTCCTATATAGAAATTTTCCACCAAAAATCAGGATGTAAAACAAAGTGTGAGTGCAAGTCCAAACAAAAGACATTGGTATAGAATCCACTGGCCCAGAAACATGTCCTAAGGGAAGTATAGTATCACTACATATAGTATCAAGAGTTGATCATTAAAGGATTTGGGGAGGTGATCAGGAGCAGAGGAGGCATTGCAGTTAAAGAGAAGAACACGAGCAAAGACAAAAAGGAATAGCACATTGAGGGGATAATAATAAATAAGTGAAAGATCAGGCCCTAATAAATTATGGAAGTAGCATCTCTCATCACCCAAGATAATTTCATTCATCCCAACACAATGGTTCCCCTAAAAAATGTTAGGAATGAAAGGCAGGAATCTGAGTGCCTCATAAGAAATGTTTCTAAGATCAGCACAGTTATCCAGTACAGCACCAAGATTGAGACCGGAGCTGTAATGGGGCCTGAGTCAAGGCCAGTAACAGATTAAGTGAAGATAGGGGGCCGAAGATGGGGCCAAGTTTGGACCTCTTGGAGTGAAATTCGGATCTAGGCTAGATTTGGAGCCAGCAGCAGACCTCGGATTGGAGAAGTGGTCAGGATTTGGTTGGACAAAGGGTCAGGACTTCATTTGTATACAGGACAGAGATTAGGAATGGCTTTTATTTAGAAGAGTTCAAACATGAGTTGAATTTGGGTCTAGGTTAAGTACAAAAAATTAGAATTAGGCTTCAATAAGGGATTTTGACTGTGTCTTTATGTATGCAAATGGAAATTCATGGTTTCCTGTTTTATTCAATGGGTCACACCTGATAGAATCCCTTTCACAGGACCTGGTTTTGGTAGGGGCTAGGAATGAGCAGGAAGCAGCCCTCATCCCTTACTGTGCAACGTCACATTTCTTAGGACTGGGCTCCTCTGTCCCCTCTCAGAAACATACAACCAGACAAGCTATACTTCCTGGGATCCTGCCACATACACACCAACCAGGCAGTTAATGAGCCCAGGCCAAATCAGTTACGATAATTTCTAATATATATTGGGTTAGCACACTGGACACTGTCCTAAGCATTTTACACGTACTCATCCGTTTAATTCTCCAAGTAACCTATTTAGGTTGGAGCTATTATTAATTCTCATGTACAAATGAGGGAACTGAGGCACAGAAAGATTAAGGCGTTTTTGCAGAGTCACATAGCTGGTAGCAGAAACTGGATTTGAACCCAAAAGTCAAATTTCAGAGTTCGGCTGTTCATACTATATAGCTGTAAATTCTCACCTGTTTTGTTTTGTTTTTGTTTGTTTTTGGTTTTGTTTTTAATGTTGGAGTCAATGTTAAACTACCTTCATAATCCCAGGGGGTACTCCTAAAAATCCCAAGCTCATTCCCACCTCAGGTCCTTTGAACTTTGAACTTGCTGGTTCCTATGCCTGGAGTGCTCTTTCCCTAGACCTTTGCATAACTGAATCTTTATCTTTTAGGTCTCCACTCAAACATTACCTCTCAAAGAGACCTTTGCTGACTAGCCTAATTTAAATAGAGCACCTATCAGCCCACATAGGTAGGTCCTGGAGTCACTCTCTTATGCTCTTCCTCTGGTTTATTATTAATCATTGCATTTATTCCCAAATGACTTGATATAATGATTTTTTAAATATTTTTTCTTATTCGCACTACAGTATAATGATTTATTTAGTGTTCATTTCCTCCCACTAAAAGGTAAAATCCATGAGAGCAGAAATTTTTATCTGTTTTTGTTGCCAGAAGTATTCTACTACCTGGGACAGTGCCTGGCACATATTTCCTTTTTAAATTTCTTTGTGTTTTTGAGAGGTGGTCTTACTCTGTCACCCAGGCTGGGGTGCAGTGATACAATCACAGCTCACTTGTAGCCTCGACCTCCCCAGGCTCAGGTGATCTTCCCACCTCAGCCTCCCAAGTAGCTGGGACTACAGGAATGTGCCACCACACTTGGCTAATTTTTATATATTTAGTAGAGACAGAGTTTCACCATGTTGCCCAGGCCTCGAACTCCTGGGCTCAACATATCTACCTCCCTTGGCCTCCCAAAGTGCTAGGATTACAGATATGAGCCACCACTCCTGGCCCCTTTTCAAATTTTTTATTTGGAAACAATTTTAAACTTACAGAGGGAAAACTACAAGATAAATACAACAACTCCCATGTATTCTTCACCCAGAGAGTACATTCAAGTTTCACCAACTATTGCAATAATGGCAAATTATTACATTTGCCATTATTGCAATAATGGGCAAAACGTTAAGATTTGTCTGATGCTTCCTCATGATTAGATGCAAGTTAAGCATGTTTGGCAGGAATACTATGAAAGTGATGTTGTACCCTTCACAGTACATCATATCAGAAGTACAAATGTCAATATGTCCAATTGCTGCTAACGTTAAGTTTGATTTCTTGGTGATACCTTCCAGATTTTCCTAAATTTATTCTTTTACCTTTGTAATTAATTAGTTTGTGGAAAGATACTTTGAAGCTATGTAAATATTCATTTATCATCCCACTTTCACCCCTAGTTTTAGCAATTATTGATGTTTCTGCCTGAATTAACTATTACTATGATGGTTGCAAAATAAATATTTTCTAATTATATTATTTCTTCTATACTAATTAGTTGTCCTTATAGTAGCAAGGAAGAGCTCTCTCTTCTTTCCATTGATTGATTGGTTATTTATTTATATAAATGTGAACTAATTATTTCCCATTTTATTCAATGAGTTATATTAATACTATTATTTATTTTGAATCTCATATTGTCCCAGATATGGCTAGTGAGAGCACCTTCAAATTTACTTCAGGGTCCTTTTGTCATAGCTTACAGTTATTTGAGTCCCTTCTTACTTTCTGACAGAGCAAGATGTTCTAGGCTTATATTTTATTATTGCTGCATAGCAAATTAATTACCACAAAATTAGCAGCTTAAAATACTACACACTTATTATCTTACAATTTCTATAGGTCAGGATTCCAGGAACAGTTTATCTGAGTCCTCTGCTTAGGATTTAACAACATTGAAATCAAGATGTCAGCCAACCTGCCTTATCATCTGGAGGCATGACTGGGGAAGAATCCACCTCAAAGTTTGCTAAGATTGTAGGCAGACTTTGTTTTCTTGTGTCAATAGGACTGAGGGCCCTGGCTTCTTGCTAGCTCTCGGCTGTTAGCAACAAGAGGTCTCCCACAGTTCCTACAAGCCACCTGCAGAGACTACCTGAAGTATCTTGTCACACAGCCTATTCCAACATGGCCACCTATTTCATCAAGCCAAGAAAAGTCTCTAGAGTCTCCATCCAGCAAGACAAGAGTTTTATGTAATATAACCTAACGGTGGGAGTGACATCCCATCACTGTTGTCATATTCTACTAGTTAGACACAAGTTATGGGTCCTGTTTGCACTAAAAAGTGGGGATAGATTATTCAAAGGTATAATTGTGGTGGACAGACTCACAAACTCTAAAGCACCTCCTCCATGATACCAGCAGGCAGATATCATGGAGGTTTAAATCATGCCCAGTTTAAAGATGGGCAAAAGACCCAAGCAGACACTTGACCACAAAGGCTATAGTGTGGCAAATAAGCACATGAAAAGATATTCACCATAATTAGCCATTATGGAAATAAAAGCTAAAAGTACAATAACTACTGACATATACTATGACAATACCTAAAATTTAAAAATATAACAATATCGAGTGCTGGTGAGGATGCAGGAGAACTAGAATTCTCAAACCTTGCTGACAGATATGCAAAATGCTAGAACTGCTCTGGAACACAGTTTGGCAGTTCCTTATAAACTTAAACATATACTTAACATACGACCCAGAAATCCCATACCAAGTATTTACCCTAGAGAAATTAAAACTATGTACATAAAAAGCCTGTACACAAATGTTTTAAGAAGTCCATTCATAATCATCAAAAATGGAAACAACCCAATATCCTTTAATGACCGAATGTATAGACAACCTGTGGTATGTATATCCATATAATGGAATACTAATCCAGAAGAAAAAAACAAATTATTGATACACAAACCAACTTCAATGAATCTCAAAGGCACTGCACTGAATAAACGAAGCTATTCTCAAAAATCACTTATTCTTTTTATAATTCCATTTATATAGTAACAGAAAACAGACCAGTGGTTGTCAGAATTTAGAAATGAGGAAAGGGCATGACTACAAAGAAAGAGCACATGGCAGTTTTGGGGTTAATAGTACTGTTCTGTATCCTGGTTGTGATAACCAGGATTAACATATATCTGTTAACCAATCTACATATGTGTTAAAGTTTATAGGACAATAAACAAAAAATTTATAATAAGCTAATTTTAAAAGTTAAAAGGTAATTCTGAAAACAAATGACTTCTGCTAACAGGACAAGATGAATTAAATGCAATTTTCTCTGTTCATCCCACTAAAAATCCTAGATATTATACATAAAACAAAGATAAGAAGGCTCTGAAAGGTGGAGAGAAAAAGCATACTGGCTAGAGATGTTGGAACCTGAGGAAATACAGCGTGTTAAGTTCTCTGGGTTTTCTTATTTGTAAACGTTATTGAAATATAAATCACATAGCATATAATACACCCATTTAAAGTATACACATTAATGGCTTTTAGTATATTTCCAGGATTGTGCAACCACCATCACAATCAATTTTAAAACATTTCCATTAGCCCCAAAAGAAACTCCTTACCCATTAGCAGTCATTTCTCATATGCCCCCAACTCACCCCCCAGTTCTAGACAGCTATGAATCTATTTTATGTTCCTATATATTTACCTATTCTGGGCATTTCATATGAATAGAATCATATAATATTTAGTCCTCTGTGACTGCCTTCTTTCACTTAGCTTAATGTATCAAGGTTTATCCATGTTGTAGCATGATCAATACATCATTTCCTATTATTGCTGAATAATATTCCATTGTATGGATATACCACATTTGGTTTGTCCATTCATCAGTTGACAGACTAAATTGTTTCACTTTTTAGCTACAATGAATAATGCTGCTACAAACATTGGTGTACAAATTATTGTCTGGACATATGTTTTTATTTTTCTTGGGCTTATACCTAGTAGTGGTGTTGCTGGGACTTATGGTACCTCTTTTTGAAGAACTGCCAGACTGTTTTCTAAAATGGCTGTACCATTTTACATGTGAGTAGCAATAACAAGGAACTCCAACGTCTCCCACTAGAGAGGTATAAGTGAAAGCCTAAGTAGGGAGACAGAAGTCCCCTCCTTGCCCAGCAATAATAAAGAGCCTACCCTTGGGTGTCAACGAAGGCCAAGTGGAGAACCTAGACTTCTTCTTACATCTGGCAGTAATGAAGCAGTCCATCCCCACCCACTTCAACCAGCAGAGTAGTCACAGGAACCCAGATAAAGCAAATTGGGGCCAGGCGCAGTGGCTCACACCTGTAATCCCAGCACTCTGGGAGGCTGAGGCAGGCAGATCACCTGAGGTCAGGAGTTCAAGACCAGCCTGACCAACATGGAGAAACCCTCTCTCTACTAAAAATACAAAATTAGCTGGGCATGGTGGCACATGCCTGTAATCCCAGCTACTCAGGAGGCTGAGGCAGGAGAATCACTTGAACCCGGGATGCAGAGGTTGCACTGAGCCAAGATCACGCCACTGCACTCCAGCCTGGGCAACAAGGGCAAAACTCCATCTTAAAAAAAAAAAAAAAAAAAAAAAAAGCAGCAGATTGGAATAAAATCTAGAGTCTCATAACATAATTCCCAAAATGTCCAGATTTTAATTAAAAATTACTCATCATAACAAGAACCAGAAATAATTCAAACTGAATGCAAAAGACAACCATTAGATGCTAACACCAAGATAACAGAGATTTTTTAACTATCTAAGATTTTAAATTAGCCATCATAAATTTGGTTCAACAAGCAATTATGAAAGTGCTTGAAACAAATGAAAAAATAGAAAGTCTCATCAAAGAAATATAAAGCCTCTACAAATAAATAGAAGATATGAAGAGAAGAAAATGGAAATTTTAGAATAGAAAACTACATTAACCAAAATTTTAAAATTCAATGAATGGTCCCAACAGAAAAAATGGAGGGGACAGAGGAAGAATCAGGGAATTCAAACATTGAACAGTAGAAATTATCCAATCAGAGAAACAGAGAGAAAATAGACTCAGAAAAATGAAGAGAGCCTCAGCAACCTGTGGAACTATAGCAAGAGACAATAATATATAACATTAATGTTATCAGACTCCTGAAAGGAAAAGAGAATAAAGAGAGAGCTTAAAAAAAAACTACTCAGAAATAATGGATATATATTTCTCAAATTTGGAAACAAAGAAATTTACAAATTCAAGAATTCACAAGAACCCCACACTTATCATGGTCAAACTGCTGAAACCAAAGGCAAAGTCTTGAAAAGCAGCAAAAGAGAAACCAAACTTAGCTACAGGGGAAAAATGATTATAGCACACAGATTTCTCATAGATGGATAGATAGATAATTTCCTGTATATGTAGACTCAAGATTCAGATTTATATCATTTTCCTTCTCCCTAAAGAAAATATTTTAACATTTCTTGAAGGGTATGTCTGCTGCTGATAAATTTCTGTATTCCTCTGTCTCTGAGAAACTATCTTCTTCACTTTGGGAGGATAATTTCACTGGATATAAAATTTTAGGTTGGTGAGTTTTGAATCTCAGTACTTTAAATATTTCACTCCATACTCTTCTTGCCGGCATTATTTCTGACAAGAAGTCTACTGTAACTTTTATTCTTGTTCCCTATAGAAACGATTTTTATTATCCTCTGGTTTGAGATTTTCTCCTTGTATTTAGTTTCCTTCAGTTTGAATATGACATATCCTTGGTTAACTTTTGGTATTTATTCTGTTTGCTATTCTCTGAGAATTACAGATCTCTTGTTTGGTGCCTGTCATTAACTTTGGAAATTTCTCAGCCATTGTTACTTCAAATATTTATTCTGCCCCATTCTCTTTCTTCTCCTCATATTCCAATTATGTTCATGCTACATCTTTTTGAAGTAGTCTATAGTTATTCAATGTTCTGAGTTTTTAAAAATCCTTTTATATCTTGCAATTTATATTAGAATTACCTATTGACATCTCTTCAAACTCACTGAGTTCAATAACCCAGTCATAATGAATTTACTGATGAGCCTATCTATTTTAAAATATTCTTCATTTCTGTTAGATTCTTAGTATTTCATTTTCATCCCTTTGAAGAATTTATATGTCTCTACTTATATTACCAATCTACTTATATTATTAATTTCATGTTTTCTAATTTTTCCATTATAGCCCTCAATATATTAATCATAAATATTTTAAGGTCCTGTCTGAAATTCCAATATCTGTATCATATCTGAGTTTGGTTCTGATACTTGCTTGGTCCTTTGAGACTGCTTTTGCTTGCTTTTTGATGTGCCTTCTAATTTTTTTGTTAAAAGACAAATATATGGTATCAAGTTATACAAGCTAAAGTAAAATACCTTTAGTATAAGAATTTGTTAGTCTGGTTAGGAGTTGGGTTCTTTTATGTGTTCTGTAGCTATTGGTGCCAGTGGCTTCAAATACCTCAAGTGACCCTTGTTTTTGTCACTCCTCTTGACTTTGCGCTTTCCTAAATACTCCTCCTCAGAGAAAATCTGTTTCAGATAAAGGAAAACTAAGAGAATTTGTTGACAGAGGAAGGCAGAGAAAAAGAAAACAGAGGAAATAAACAGAAAATTAAAAATTAGGTGATGAACTTATTACCTAATATAGCAATAATTATAGTAAGGGGGTGGAGCAAGATAGTAGAATAAAAGGCTCCACCAATTGTCCCCCCTGCAAGAACACCAATTTAACAACTAACTACACACAACAGAATACCTTCACAAGAACAAAACATCAGGTAAGCACTTACAGTACCTGGTTTTAATTTCATATTGCTGAAACAGGAACTGAAAAGGTAGCAAAAACAGTCCTGAAGCACCAACACCACCCCTCCACCATTCCCCCAGCAGTGGCAGCGGGGTGTAGAAAGCATTCCTGTGTGCTGGCGGCAGGGAGAGTGCAGCAATTGTGAAGCATTGAACTCAATGCTACCCTATTATAGCAGAAAGCAAAACCAGACCAAACTCAGCTGATGCCCACCCATAGAGGTTGCATTTAAACCAGCCCTAGTCAGAGGGAATCAATGATCCCAGGAGTCAGAATTTGAGTTCCTGCAAGCCTAGCCACCATGGCTAAAGTGTTCTGGGGCCACAAATAAACTTGAAAGGCAGTCTAGGCCACAAGGACTGCAACACCTAGGCAAGTCCAAGTGCTAAACTGGGCCCAAGGCCACGGGATTGGGGCGGGGGGGCACAGGACCTACTATGATGCCAGCCTGGGTGGCTAAGGGAGTGCTGGCATCACCCCTCCCCTCACCCCAGGCTGCACAGCTTGCAGCCCCAAAAAAGATGCCTTCCTTCCATTTGAGGAGAGGAGACAGAAGAATGGGGAGGACTTTACTTTGCATCTTGGAAACCAGATCAGCCACACAAGATAGGGCATACGTCAGAGTTGTGAGGCTCCCTTTCCAGGCCCCAGCTCCCAGACAACAATTCTAGACACACCCCGGGCCAGAAAGGAAGCCACTGCCTTGAAGAGAAGGACCCAGTCCCGGCACCATTAATCACCTGCTAATGGAAGAGCCCTCAGGCCCTGAATAACCAGCAGTGATGCCCAGATACTATGTCAGTGGCCTTGGGTGAGACTCTGAGACTTGCTGGCTTCAGTTGAGACTCAGCACATTACCAGCTGTAGTGGCTATGGGGCAAGGATCCTCTTGAGAAAAATGGAGGGAAAAGTAAAGGGGACTTTGTCTTGCACCTTAGATACCAGCTCCACCGCAGGGAGGCAGAGTACCAAGCAGGCTCTTGGGGTTTTCAATTCCAGGACGTGACTCTTGGACGGCATTTCTGGACCTGCCCTTTGCCAGAGGGGAGGGCAGGGTGAGTCCCAGGCCAGGAAGCATTTACCACAAACTGACTTAAGAGACCTTGGGCCATAAGGGAACATAGGCAGTAGTCTGGCAGTACTTTCAATGGGCCTATGGTGACAGTGGCTATGGGATAAGCCTACTCTGCATTTGGAAAGGAGAGGGAAGAGTGAGAAGGACTGTGTCTCGTGGTTTGAGTGCCAGCTCAAATCTTAGAAGTCAACCAGGTAGACTTCTAAGATTTTTGACTCCAGTCCCTGGCTCCCCAGTGGCAACAATGGACCTGCCCAGGGACTGGGGTAACTCACTACCCTAAAGAGAAGGACACAAGCCTGGGTGGCTTTGCCGCCTGCTGATTGTAGAGCCCCCAGGGCTTTGATCGAACATTGGCAGTAGCCAGAGAGTGTTTACAGTAAACCTCGGGCGAGACCCAGGACTCTCAAGTCTGACACAGCACAGTCCTACTGGTGGTGGCTATAGGGGTGCTTCTGTCACTTTACCCCCAGCTCTAGGTGGTTCAGAACAGAGAGAGATTTTGTTTGTTTAGGAGAAAGTAAGGGAAGAGAACAAGACTCTCTGCCTACTAATCCAGAGAATTCCTCAGAATATTGTTCAAGGCCATCAAGGTGCTACCTTTATGAGTTTGCAGGAACCACAGCGTTACTGTGCTTGGGTGCCTTTTAAAGCAGATACAACTTAGATCACACCTAACTTCTTTTAAATATCTGGAAAGCCTTCCCAAGAAAGATGGGTACAAACAAGTCCAGACTGTGAAGACTACAATAAATGCCTAACTCTTCAATGTCCAGACACAGATGAACATATACAAGTATGAAGGCCATCCAGGAAAACATGACCTCACCAAATGAACTAAATAAATCACCAGGGTTCATTAGATCATTTAGCTTACCAGATGAACTAAATAAGACACCAGGCACCAATGCTGGATATCAGACCCTTCGGACAGAGAATCCAAAACAGCTGTTTTGAGCAAACTCAAACTCCAGATAACACAGAGAAGGAATTCAGAATTCTATTAGGTAAATTTAACAAAGAGATTGACATAGTTTTGAAAAATCAAGTGGAAATTCTAGAGTTGAAAAATCCAAGTGGCATATTGAAGAATGCATCACAGTCATAGCAGAATTGATCGAGCAGAAAAAATAATTAGTAAGTTTGAGAACAGGGTATTTGAAAATACACAGAGGAGACAAAAGAAAAAGGAATAAAAAACAATGAAGCACACCTACGGGATCTAGAAAATAACCTCAAAAGGGCAAATCTAAGAGTTATTGGCCTTAAAGAAGAGGTAGAGAAAGAAATAGGAGTAGAAAGTTAATTCAAAGGGATAACAGAGAACTTCCCAAACCTAGAGAAATATATCAATACCAAGTACTAGAAGGGAATAGAACGCCATGCAGATTTAACCTAAAAAAGACAACCTCACAACATTTAATAACCAAACTCCCAAAGGATAAAGAAAGGATTCTAAAAGCAGCAAGAGAAAAGAAACAAAGAACATACAATGGAGCTCCCATATGTCTAGCAGTAGACTTTTCAGTGGAAACCTTCCAGGCCAGGAGAGAGTGGCACAATTATTTAAAATGCTGAAGGAAAAACAAACAAACAAAAAACACTTTTACCCTACAATAGCATATCCAGCGGAAAAAAAAAATCCTTCAAACATGAAGAACAAATAAACACTTTCCCAGACAAACAAAAGCTGAGGGATTTCATCAACACCAAACCTGTCCTACAAGACATGCTAAAGGGAGTACTTCAGTCAGAAAGAAAAACACACTAATGAGCAATAAGAAATTATCTGAAGCTACAAAACTCACTGCTAATAGTAAGTACACAGAAAAACACAGAATATTATAACATTGTAACTGTGGTGTGTGAACTACTCTTATCGTAAGTAAAATGACTAAATAATGAACCAATCAAAAATAATAACTAGAACAACTTTTCAAGACATAGTACAAGCTATAAATAGAAACAAAAGGTTATAAAGCAGGGAGACAAAGTTAAAGTGTAGAGTTTTTATTAGTTTTCATTTCGATTGCTTGTTTGTTTAATTAGGCAAACAGTGTTAAGTTGTTATCAGCTTAAAATAATGGGTTAATAAGGTTGTATATTTACAAGCCTTGTGGTAACCTCAAATCAAAAAACATACAATGTATACACAAAAAATAAAAAGCAAGAAATTAAATCATCCCACCAGAGAAAATCACTTTTACTAAAAAGAAGACAGGAAGGAAGGAAAGAACACCACAAAACAACCAAAAAACCAGTAACAAAATGGCAGGAGTAAATCCTTACTTATCAATAACACTGAGTGTAAATTCACTAAATGCTTCAATCCAAAGACAGAGTGGCTGAATAGATTTTTTTTTTTTAAAAAAAGGCCCAATGATCTGTTGCTGACAAGAAACATGCTTCACCTATAAAGACACACATAGGCTGAAAACAAATGGATGGGAAAAGATATTCCATCTCAACAGAAACCAAAAAGGAGTAGGAGTAGCTATAATTATATCAGACAAAATAGATTTCAAGACAAAAAACTATAAGAAGAGACAAAGAAGGTCACTATGTAATGATAAAGGTGTCAATTCAGCAAGAGGATATAACACTTTTAAATATATACGCACTCAACACTGGAGCATTCAGATATATAAAGCAAATACTATTAGAGCTAAAAAAGACAGATAGACTCCAATACAATAATAGCTGTAGATTTCAACATCCCACTTTTAGCACTGGACAAATCTTGCAGAGAGAAAATCAACCAAAAAAAATCAGACTTAATCTACAGTATAGAATAAATGGACCTAAAAATATTTATGGAACATTTCATCCAGTGACTGCAGAGTACACATTCTTTTCCTCAACACATGGATCTTTCTCAAGGATAGACCATATGTTATGTTAGGTCAAAAAACAAGTCTTAAAACATTCAAAAAGTTGAAATAATATCAAGCATCTTCTCTGACCACAATGGAATAAAACTAGAAATCAATAAAAAGGGGAATTTTGGAAACTATATAAAGACATGAAAATTAAACAGTATCCTCCTGAATGACCACTGGGTAAATGAGGAAATTAAGAAGAAAATTGATGAATTTCTTGAAACAAAAGATAATGGAAACACAACATACAAAAACCTTTGGGATAGAGCAAAAGCAGTGCTAAGAGGGGAAGTTTATAGCTATAAGTGCTTACATGAAAAAAGAAGAAAAACTTAAACAACTTACTGATGCATCTTAAATAACTAGAAAAGCAAGAGAAAACCAAACACAAAATTAGTAGAAGAAAAGAAATGATAAGGGCCAGAGCAGAAATAAATAAATATGAAATGAAAACAATATAAAAGTTCAATGAAACAAAAAATTGGGAGAAGATAAAAATTGACAAACCTTTAGCTAGTCTAAAAAAAAAAAAGACCCAAATAAATACAATCAGAGATGAAAAAGGAGATATTACAACTGATACCACAGAAATTCAAAGGATCATTAGTGACCACTGTGTACAACTATATGTGAATAAACTGGAAAATCTAGAAGAAATTATTACTTCATAGACACATAGAACCTACCAAAATTGAAACAAGAAGAAATCCAAAACCTAACAGACCAATAACAAGTAACAAGGTAGAAGCTGTGATAAAAAGTCTCCCAGCAAAGAAAAGCCCAGAACCTGAAGGTTTCACTGCTGAATTCTACCAAACATTTAAAGAAAAGCTAACACCAATACTACTCAAACTATTCCAAAAAATAGAGGAGGAGAAAATACTTCCAAACTCATTCTATTAAGCTAGTATTATCCTGATCTTAAAACCAGACAAAAACACATCAAAAATAGAAAAAACCCCTATAGGACAATATCACTGATTAATATTGATGCAAAAATCCTCAACGTACTAACAAACCAAATTCAACAACGCATTAAAAAGATCATTCATCATGACCAAGTGACACTCATCCAAGGGACACAAGGATGGTTCAACATATGCAAATCAACTACTCTGATACATCATATCAACAGCATGAAGAACAAAACCACATAATCATTTCAATCGATGTTTAGAAACCATTTGATAAAATTCAACATCTTTTTGTGTTTCTTTTGAGACAGGGTTTCACTGTGTCACCCAGCCTGGAGTGGTGTGGCATGATCACAAATCATCACAGCCTCAACCTCCTGGGCTCAGGTGATCCTCCCACCTGAACCTCCCAAGTAGTTGGGACTACAGGCACCTGCCACATGCCTGGCTAATTTTTGTACTTTTTGTAGAGACGGGGTTTTGCCATGTGGCCCAGGCTGGTTTCCAACTTCTGGGCTCAAGCGATCCACCTGCCTTAGCCTCCCAAAGTGCTAGGATTACAGGCATGAGCCACCGCGCCCAGGCAAAATTCAACATCTTTTCATGATAAAAACTCTACAAAATTGGGTATAGAAGGAACATACCTCAACATAATAAAAGCCATATACAAAAGACCCACAGCTAGTATCATACTGAATGGGGGAAAACTGAAAGCCTTTCCTGCGAGATCTGGAACACAGCAAGCATACCCACTTGCATCACTGTTATTCAACATAATACTGGAAGTCTTAGCTAGAGCAATCAAACAAGAGAAGAAATAAAGGGCATTGTAATTGGAAAGGAAGACATCAAATTATTCTTCATTGTAGGAGATATGGTCTTATAGTTGGAAAAACCTAAAGACTCCACAAGAAAACTCTATTAGAACTGGTAAATTCAGAAAAGTAGCAGGTTTCGAAATCAACATACAAAAATCAGTAGCATTTCTATATGACAACAGTGAACAATGTGAAAAAGAAATGAAAAAAAGTAATCCCATCTACAATAGCCACAAATAAAATTAAATACCTAGGAATTAACCAAAGAAGTGAAAGATATCTATAATGGAAACTATAAAACACTGTTAAAAGAAATTGAAGAGGACACCAAAAATTGAAAAATATTCCATGTTCATGGATTGGAAGATTCAATTTTATTAAAATGTCCATATAACCCTAAGCAATCTACAGATTCAATGCAATCTCTATCAGAATACCAATGACATTCTTCACAGAAATAGAAAAAAAAATCCTTAAATTTATATGGAACCACAGAAGACACAGAATAGCCAATGTTATCCTTAGCAAAATAAACACAAAATTGAAGGAATCCCATTACCTGACTTCAAATTATACTACAGAGCTTTAGTAACCAAAACAGCATGGTACTAGCATAAAAACACACACATAGACCAAAGGAACAGAGTAGAGAACTCAGAAACAAATCTACACACCTACAGTGAACTCAATTTTTTTTTTTTTTTTTTTGAGACAAAGTCTCGCTCTGTGATCTGGGCTCACTGCAACCTCCACCTCCTGGGTCCAAGCGATTCTCCTGCCTTAGCCTCCTGAGTAGCTAGGACTACAGGTGCCTGCCACCACACCCAGCTAATTTTTGTATTTTTAGTAGAGATGGGGTTTTGTCATGTTGGCCAAGCTGGTCTCGAACCCCTGACCTCAAGTGATCTCCCAGCCTTGGGCTCCCAAAGCACTGGGATTACAGGAGCGAGCCACTGCGCCCCGCCTAAGTGAACTCATTTTTTACAAAGGTGCCAAAAACATACACTGGGGGGAAGACAGTCTCTTCAATAAATGGTGCTGGGAAAACTGGATATCCATATGAAGAAGAATGAAACTGGGCCCCAATCTCTCACCATATACAAAAATCAAATCAAAATGCATTAAATTCTAAATCTAAGACCTCAGGCTGGGGACGGTGGCTCACGCCTGTAATTCCAGCACTTTGTGGGGCAGAGGCAGGTGGATTACCTGCGGTCAGGAGTTCAAGACCAGCCTGGCTAACGTGGCAAAACCCCATCTCTACTAAAAATACAAAAATCTGCCAGCTGTGGTGGTGTGCATCTGTAGTCCCAGTTACTCAGGAGGCTGAGGCAGGAGAATTGCTTGAACCCAGAAGGCAGAGGTTGCAGCGAGCCAAAATCGTGCCACTGCACTCCAGCCTGGGCGACAGAGCAAGGCTCTGACTGAATGAATGAATGAATGAATGAATGAATAAATAAATAAATAAATAAATCTAAGACCTCAAACTATGAAACCACTACAATAAAACACTGGGGAAAATCTCAAGCACATTGGTCTGGTAAAAATTTTCTTGAATAATACCCAATAAGTATTATTTGCAACCAAAGCAAAAATAGGATCACATCAAGTTAAAAAGCTTCTGTACAGCAAGGGAAATGATCAACAAAGTAAAGAGACAATTCACAGAATGGGAGAAAATTATTTGTAAATTACCCATCTGACAAGAGATTAAATAATCACAATATATAAAGAGTTCAAACAACTCTTTCATCAATGGAACCCACCACGTCAACAGACTAAACAAGAAAAATCATATAATCATATCAATTGATGCAGGAAAAAAACTAAAAATTTGATCAAAATTGGGCAAAATATTTGAATAGACATTTCTCAAAAGAAGACATATACATGGCAAACAAGTATATGAAAAGATGCTCAACATCATTCATCATCAGAGAAATGCAAATCAAAACTACAATGAGATATCATCTCACCCTATTTAAAATGGCTTGTGGGCTAGGCGTGGTGGCTCACGCCTATAATCCCAGCACTTTGGGAGGCCGAGGCGGGCGGATCACAAAGTCAGGAGTTCAAGACCAGCCTGACCAACCTGGTGAAACTCCGTCTCTACTAAAAATACAAAAATTAGCTGGGCATGGTGGCACATGCCTGTAATCCCAGCTACTTGGGAGGCTGAGGCAGGAGAATCGCTTGAACCTGGGAGGCAGAGGTTGCAGTGAGCCGAGGTCACACCACTACACTCCAGCCTGGGTGACAGAGCAAGACTCTGTCTCAAAAAAAAATAATTAATAAAAAAAATAAAATGGCTTGTAACCAAAAGACAGGCAATAACAAATGCTGGCAAAGATGTGGAGAAAAGGGAACCCTTGCACACTGTTGATGGGAATGTAAATTAGTACAACCACTATGGAGAACAGTTTGGAAGTTCCTCAAAAAACTAAAAATAGAGCCAACATATGATCCAGCAATCCTACTGCTGGGTATGTACACAGAAGAAAGGAAATCAATATAAGGAAGAGATATCTGCACTCCTATGTTTGTTGGAGCACTGTGTACAATAGCTAAGACTTGGAAGCAACCTAAGTGTCTATACAGATGAATGGATAAAGAAAATGTGGTACACATACAAAATGGAGTACTATTCAGTCATAAAAAGAATGAGATCCAGTCATTTGCAACAACATGGCTGGAACTAGAGATCATTATGTTAAGTGTAATAAGCCAGGCACAAAAACATAAACATCACATGTTCTCACTTATATGCAGGATCTAAATATCAAAACAATTGAACTCATCGACATAGAGAGTAGGATGGTTACCAGAGGCTGGGAAGGGTAATGGGGGATTGGGAGGGGAAGTAGGGATGGTTAATGGGACAAAAAAAAAAAGACTATTTTTCCATCTGTTTATAGGGTGACTATAGTCAATGATAGTTAGACTATTTTTTCCATCTAACTATTTATAGGGTGAATATAGTCAATAATAGACTATTTTTCCGTCTATTTATAGGGTGACTATAGTCAATAATAACTTAATTGTACATTTTAAAGAGTGTAATTGGATTGCTTGTAACTCAAAGGATAAATGTTTGAGGGGATGAATACCTCATTCTCCATGATGTGTTCATTTCACATTGCATGCCTGTATCAAAACATCTCATGTATTCCATAAACATATATACCTATGTACGCACAAAAATTTTTTAAACTAAAAAAAGAAAAAATCAATATCAAAAAATAACAAGAATATCTTCAAACACTTGGAAACTAAACAACCCATTTTGAAAATGATACATGGGTCAAAGAGGAAGTATTTTAAAAGGATATCAAAAAAATTGAATTGAATAAAAAATAAAATAAAGCATAATAAAATTTGAGGAATAAAGTTAAAGCATTGCCGATATGGCTGGTTCCACTTTTTTTTATTTTTATTTTTTTTTGAGCCGTAGCGCGATCTTGGCTCGCTGCAACCTCCACCTTCCGGGTTCAAATGATTCTCCTGCCTCAGCCTCCTAAGTAGCTAGGATTATAGGCGTGTGCCACCACGCCTGGCTAGTTTTTGTATTTTTAGTAGAGACAGGGTTTCACCACATTGGCCAGGCTGGTCTCGAACTCCTGACCTCAAGTGATCCACCCGCCTCAGCCTCCCAAAGTGCTGAGATTACAGGCGTGAGCCACCACACCCGGCCTGGTTCCATATTTGTAATCCATCAGTGGAATCTACCATGTCAACAGACTAAAGTGAAAGAAAAACCATATAATCATATCAAGTGATGCAGAAAAGCACTTGATAAAATTGAATACCTATGAATGAGAATTTTTAAGCTCTCAGAAAAAATAGTAAGAGATGGATATTTTCTTAATTTCACAAAGAGCATCTAAAAACGAACATACAACTAACATTACAAAAAATGGTAAAAGACTGAATGCTTTTCCCTAAGATATGGAACAAAGCAAAGATGTCTTCTCATACCACTTCTATTCAACATTGTACTGGAAGTTCTAGCTGTGCAATAGGCAAGAAAAAGAAATAAGAGACATACAGATTGAAAAGGAAGACATAAAGCTGTCCAAATTTGCAGAGGACATGATAATCTACATAGAAAATCCCAAAATAGCTACCAAAATATCTCCTAGTACACATTAGTGAGTTTAGCAAAATCACAGATTACAAGCTAAACATACAGAACTCAATTATATTTCTATATAAAAGCAACGACCATGTGGAAACGGAAATTAAAAGTACAACCCTGGCCAGGCACAGTGGCTCACGCCTGTAATCTAGCACTCTGGGAGGCTGAGGCAGAAGGATCACCTGAGGTCAGGAGTTCGAGACCAGCCTGGCCAACATGGTGAAACCCCACCTCTGCTAAAAATACAAAAATTAACTGGACATGATGGTAGGTGCCTGTAATCCCAGCTACTCGGGAGGGTGAGGCAGGAGAATCGCTTGAACCCGAGAGGCAGAGGTTGCAGTGAGCTGAGATCATGCCACTGCACTCCAGCCTGGGTGACAGGGTGAGACTCCGTCTAAAAAAAAAAAAGAAAAAAAAAAACCACCCTATTACAATTGTTCCAAAAATTGACACTCAGATGTAAATCTAACAAAACATGTATAGGAATTACATTCTGAAAACTATAAAACACTGAAGAATGAAATCAAAGAAGACCTAAATTAGTGGAGCTATACTATATTCAAGTTTTGGAGGGCCTATTATAGTTTTTTTAAAAAGGTAATTATCTCAAATTAATACACAGGTTTAATGAAATTTCTATCCAAACCCAAAACACAACACTGGAGCTCCCACATATATAAAGCAAATATTATTAGGCATAAAGTGAGGAATAGACTCCAACACAATAAATAGGAGGAAAATTCAATGCCATATTCTTAGCATTGGACAGATCATCCAGAGAGAAAAACCAACAAAGAAATACTGGATTTAAACCGCACTTTGTAACAAATATACCTAACAAACATTTACAGAACATTTCATGGTGGCAGTGGTGGGCTAAGCATGCCTGTCCTTGGGCTCCATGGGAGCATATGCTGCCACTAGTGTTAGTGTGTCCAGGCAGGCTGACTCTTGACCTCCAGATGGCTTGCTCAGGTACCAGGAATGGCAGCAGTGGACCAGGTAGGTGGGCAGGTTCTCAAACCCTTGGGCAGTGTTCATGGCATGGGTGATAGCAATCGAAGTGGTGGGAAAACCCTCTGAAACCCAAGTAGTCAGTCAGCACTGGTGTTGGAACTGGCTGTGATGGGTTGGTTGGCCTTGTCTCCAAACCTACAGGTGGGTCGTGTAGGTGGGTGCCAGCAGTAGTGGTAGCAGCAAGTTGAGTGGGCCCGATCTCAGACACCAGGAGGAATGATTAGGTGCCACTGGTGGTGGATTGGGCTGGGCCACTCTCAGCCTCCTGGATGGTGTGCTCAGGTACAAGGGGGCTGGATCCGGGCTGAGCTGAGCCCTCAGGCACCTCAATGGTGCTATAGATGCTGTCTGTGGTATGTAGAGGTGAAATGAGGCCCAGGCCGTTGGCAGAATGCTCAGGTAGAGGCAGCAGCAGCTGCACTGTGGCCCTGCTACTGGGGAGGGCAAGATTGCTTTCCCTAGTTGCCATTGGTAAGAAGCTAGGGGGTATTGGCTTTACTTGTGTCTTGGCCCACAGCAGTTTGCAGCCACGGAGGTTGCCGAAGGGGAATTTGTCCTTGGGGCATGTGAGAATACACAGGCACCCCTCTGCAGTGGGTGCAGGATTGCTGCCTCAGCCCTGGTTACAGAGTAGGATGCAGTCCGCTGTGGGCTGGGCTCTTAAAATGCTACTGTGCTGCTGCTGCTGCTGCTTAGGACTCAGGGGCTTTTGGGACCCCGCATGAGTGCTTCCTCTGGAGCAATAACCTTCATGAAGTTTCCAGGGAGCTCCCTATGTTAGTCTCAGGGCCCATAAGGGTCAAGGGGCTCTCCCATAGCTAGGATTGTAGGAGTCCATGATGGGAATGTGGACTGCTAGGGTCTCTCACTTATCCTTTTCCTGCATTGGAGAGTCTCCCCCAGATCCAAGGTGATCTTGGCCCAGCAGGATGCTTCATTTCCTTCTCCTTCCTAGCTTTAAGTGTTTTCTGTCACTTTTCTGTCGAATTCCAATAGTCTCTCTTGGATGATCTATTTGAAGTGTGATTATCTACTCACTGTTTTGGTTCCACTTAGTGGAGAAGAGTAGTAGGAGATGCCTCTAATCAGCCATCTTGAAGCCCCTTACCCAGAAAAAATCTTGAAAGAAACAAAAATGGAAATACAACATGCCAAAATGGATGCCATGCATCAAAAACAGTTCTAAAAAGAAAGTTTATAGCAATAAATACCTACATTGACAAAAAAGAAAGATCTCAAATAAACAATCTAACTTTACACCTCAAGGAACTAGAAAAAGAAAAAAAAACTGAGGCCAAAAAGTAGAAGGAAGAAAATAACACAGATTAGAGATAAAAATGGAACAAATGTTAGAAAAACAATAGAAACAATCAACAAAATTAAGAGTTTTTTGAAAACATAAGCAAAATTGATAAACCTTTAGCTAGACTAAGAAAAAACATGAAGACTTAAATAAGATCAGAAATGAAAGAGGAGATATTACAACTGACACTGCATAAATATAAAAGATTGTAAGATATTATTATGAACAATTACATGCCAACAAATTGGAAAACCTAGAAGAAATGGATACATTTCTAGAAACATAAACCTAATGACTGGATTATAAAGAAGTTGAATATCTGACCAGACCTAGAATTAGTTAGAAGACTGAATCAGTAATCAAAAAATATCCCAACAAAGAAAAGACCAGGGTCATATGGTTTCACTAGTGATTTATACCAACCATTTAAAAAGAACACCAATCTTTCTCAAAATCTTCTAAAAAAAAAATAAGGGAAAATACTTCAAAATTCATTTTATGAGGCCACAATTACCCCAATAAAAAGCCAGATAAGGACACTACAAGAGAAGAAAATTGCAAGGCAATATCCTCAATGAACATAGACGAAAAATTTCTCAACAAAATTCTATCAATTATCAAAAAGACAAAAGATAAGTTTTGGTGAAGATTGGTGAAAAAAGAACCCTTGTGCATTGTTGCTGAAAATGGAGGCCAGGCACGGTGGCTCATGCCTGTAATCCCAACACTTTGGGAGGCCGAGGCAGGTGGATCACCTGAGGTCAGGAGCTCGAGACCAGCCTGACCAACATGGTGAACCCGTCTCTACTAAAAATACATAAACTAGCTGGGAGTAGTGGCACACGCCTGTAGTCCCAGCAACTTGGAAGGCTAAGACAGGAGAATCGCTTGAACCCAGGAGGCAGAGGTTGCAGTGAGCCAAGATCTCCCCACTGCACTCCAGCCTGAGACTCCGTCTCAAATTTTAAAACAAAAGAAAATGGAAATTGGTAAAGCCATTATGAAAAACAATATAGAGTTTCCTCAAAAAAATTAAAAACAGAATTACCATTTGATCCAGGAATCCCACCACCGGGTATACATTCAAAGGAAATTCAATCAGTATATTGAAGAGCTATCTGTACTACCATGTTCATTGTATATTATTCACAATAGCCAATATACATTAACAACCTGGGCAATCAACAGATGAAGAAATAAAATATATGTACAATCGTGCTGCATAACATTTCAGTCAACATGGACCACATATATGATGGCAATCTCATAAGATCATAATTGGAATGTTCCTAACACAAATAAATGATAAATGCTTGAGGTAATATATATCCTAATTACCCTGATTTGATCATTATACATTATATGCTTGTATCAAAAATTACATGTACCACATAAATATGTGCAACTATTATGTATCCATAAAAATTTTAAAAAATATAAACATGGCCGGGAGCAGTGCTCATGCCTGTAATCTCAGCACTTTCAGAGGCCGAGGCGGGTGGATCACTTCAGCCCAGGAGTTTGTGACCAGCCTGGACTACATGGTGAAACCTTGTCTAATAAAACTACAAAAATTACCCAGATGTGCTCACTTGAACCCAGGAAGCAGAGGTTGCAGTGAGCCAAGATTGCCACTGCACTCCAGCTTAGGCAACAGAGCGAGACTCTCACTCTCAAAAAAGAAAAAAAAAAATCTTTAGAAGAAAATACTGGAGAATACTGTAGTATGATACTAGCTGTGGGTCTGTCATACGTGGCTTTTATTATGTTGAGGTATGTTCTTTCCAAACTCAATTTTGTAGAGTTTTTATCATGAAAAGATGTTGAATTTGGGCTGGGTGCAGTGGCTCACGCCTATAATCCTAGCACTTTGGGAGACTGAGGCAGGCAGATCACTTGAGCCCAGAAGTTGGAGACCAGCCTGGGCAACATGACAAAACCCCATCTCTACAAAAATTACAAAAATTAGCCGGGCATGGTGGCAGGCGCCTGTAGTCCCGGCTACTTG
The DNA here is from genome assembly GCF_029289425.2 of Pan paniscus. Classification (NCBI taxonomy): domain Eukaryota; kingdom Metazoa; phylum Chordata; class Mammalia; order Primates; family Hominidae; genus Pan; species Pan paniscus. The sequence continues at coordinate 55,972,871 of NC_073272.2, read as the reverse complement.
GGAGGCTGAGGTAGGAAGATCACTTGAGCTTGGGGAGGTCGAGGCTGCAGTGAGCTGTGATCACACCACTACACTCCAACCTGGGTGACAGTGAGACCTTGTCTCAAAAAAAAAAATTATTATATAAACATCAATCCAAAATGGATGCAAACTTAAAGGTAAAACCTAAAATCATAAAACATATAGAAAAAATAGGGCAAAATGTTCAGAATCTAGGACCAAGCAAAGAATTCTTAGACTTGACATCAATGATCTATAAAGAAAAAAAATCAATGGCCAGGTGCAGTGGCTCTCGCCTGTAATCCCAGCACTTTAGGAGGCCGAGGCAGGTGGATCACCTGAGGTCAGCAGTTCGAGACCAGCCTGGCTAACATGGTGAAACCCCATCTCTACTAAAAATACAAAAAATTAGCTGGGCGTGGTGGTGCACACCTGTAATCCCAGCTACTCAGGAGGCTGAGGCAGAAGAATCGCTTGAACCCAGGAGGCGGAGGTTGCAGTGAGCCGAGATCATGCCATTGCACTCCAGCTTAGGCAACAAGAGTAAAACTGTCTCAAAAAAAATAAATAAATAAAATAAATAAATAAATAGGACCTCATCAAATTTTAAAACATTCGCTCTGTGAAAGACTCTGTTAGGAAGATGAAAAGACAAGCTATAGACTGAGAGAAATTATTTGCAAACCACGCATTCAACAAATGACTAATATCTAGAATACATAAAGAACTCTCTCAAGACTCCAGAGTAAATAATAATAATAAATCCAATTAGAAAATATACAAAAGACATGAACAGACATTTCATTGAAGAGATAATACAGGTGACAGATAAATACATAAAAGATGTTCAACAACATTAGCCATTAGAGAAATGCAAACTAGAGGCCAGGTGCAGTGGCTCACGCCTGTAACCCCACCACTTTGAGAGGCCAAGGCAGGTGGATCACTTGAGGCCAGGAGTTGGAGACCAGCCTGGCCAACATGGTGAAGCCCCATCTCTACTAAAAATACGAAAATTAGCTGGGCGTGGTGGCACGCACCTCTAATCCCAGCTACTCGGGAAGCTGAGGCAGGAGAATCGCTTCAACCCAGGAGGCAGAGGTTGCAGTGAGCCAAGATCGCGCCACTGCACTCCAGCCTGGGCAACAGAGTAAGACTCCATCTCAAAAAAATAAAAAAGAAATGCAAACTAGAACCACAATGAAGTATCACTACACATCTAACAGAATGGCTAAAATAAAAACTAATGACAACACCAAATGCTGGTGAGGATGCAAAGAAACCGTATCACTCATACATTGTCGGTGAAAATGTAAAATGGTATACCTACTGTCCATTTGTATTATTATAAAGGAATACCTGAGGCTAGGTAATTTATGAAGAAAAGAGATTTATTTGGTTCATGCTTCTGCAGGCTGTACAAGAAGCATGACACCAACATCTAATTCTGATGAGGGCATCAAGCAGCTTCTACCCATGGTGGGAGGCAAAAGGGAGCCAGCATGTACAGAAATCACATGGCAAGTGAGTAAGCAACAGAGAGGGGAGGTGCCAGACAATCAGCTCTTGACAATCAGCTCTCCTGGGGACTAACAGAATAAGAACTCATTCAGCAGCCCCCAAAAGGGGGAGATTTAATCTATTTATGAGGGAACTGCTCCCATGACCCAAACACCTCTCATTAGGCACCACCTCCAACACTGGGGATCAAATTTCAACATGATGTTTTGGAGAACAAACATCCAAATGACAGCACCTACTCTGGAAAACAGTTTGGCAGTTTCTTCAATCAATAAATATAAAGCTACTCCTACATAACTCAGAAATTCCACTCTTGGGCACTTATCCCAGAGAAACTAAAACATGTTCATACCAAAATCTGCACCAAAAAAAATGTTCATCCTAGCTTTATTGATAACAGTAAAAAATTGGAATCAGCCTTAATGTCCTTCAACAGATGAATGGTTAAGCTAACTTGTACATCTATACCATGGAATAATATTCAGTAAGAAAAAGGAACAAACTATTGTTTGTTGCAACAACCTGGAAGAATCTCCAAAGAATTACTCTAACTATAAAAATCCTATCACAAAAGATTACTATATGACTCTAGTAATATAACATTCTTGAAATGACAAAATAATTAAAATGCATAGTAGATTAGTAGTTGCTAGGGTTTAAAGAGGGCGTAATGACAGCAAAGAAGTGGGTGGCTATAAAAGGGCAACATTGATGGGGCACAGTGGCTCATGCCTGTGATCCCAACACTGTGAGAGTCCGAGGCAAGAGGATCACTTGAGGCCAGGAGTTTGAGACCAGTCTAAGCAACAGCAAGACCCCATCTCTACAAAAAATAATTTAAAAATTTTAGCCAGGTGTGGTGGCATGCACCTGTAGTCCCAGCTACTCCAGAGTCTGAGGTGGGAGGATCACTTGAGCCCAGGAGTTCAAGGCTGCAGTGAGCCAAGATAGCGCCTCAGCACTTCAGCCTCGGTTACAGAGTGAAATCCTGTCTCTAAAATAAAATTAAAATGTTTTGTATTTTGACTTTATCAATATCAATATTCTGTTAGTTATATGGTATTATAGTTTTACAAGATGTTACCATTGGGGGAAACTGGGTAAAGCTTACATGGAATTTCTCAGTATTGTTTTGTACAACTGCATCTAAAAATTAAAAGTTTAGGCCAGGCGCGGTGGCTTATACCTGTAATCCCAGCACTGTGGGAGGCTGAGGCAGGCAGATCACCTGAGGTCAGGAGTTCGAGACCAGCCTGGCCAACATGGGGAAACCCCGTCTCTACTAAAACTACAAAAATTAGCCAGGTGTGGTGGCGCGCGCCTGTAGTCCTGGCTACTCGGGAGGCTGAGGCAGGAGAATCACTTGAACCCAGGAGGCAGAGGTTGCAGTGAGCCAAGATTGTGCCACTGCACTCCAGCCTGGGTGACAGAGTGAGACTCTATTTCAAAAGAAAATTAAAATAAAAAATAAATAAATTCTTAAAAAGGTTAGGCCAGACCATCAGAGAAATGCAAATCAAAACCACAATGAGATACCATCTCACACCAGTTAGAATGGCAATCATTAAAAAGTCAGGAAACAACAGGTGCTGGAGAGGATGTGGAGAAATAGGAACACTTTTACACTGTTGGTGGGACTGGAAACTAGTTCAACCACACTGGAAGTCACTGTGGCGATTCCTCAGGGATCTAGAACTAGAAATACCATTTGACCCAGCCATCCCATTACTGGGTATATACCCAAAGGATTATAAATCATGCTGCTATAAAGACACATGCACACGTATGTTTATTGCGGCACTATTCACAATAGCAAAGACTTGGAACCAACCCAAATGTCCATCAATGATAGACTGGATTAAGAAAATGTGGCACATACACACTATGGAATACTATGCAGCCATAAAAAAGGATGAGTTCATGTCCTTTGTAGGGACATGGGTGAAGCTGGAAACCATCATTCTCAGCAAACTATCACAAGGACAAAAAACCAAACACCGCATGTTCTCACTCATAGGTGGGAATTGAACAATGAGAACACATGGACACAGGAAGGGGAACATCACACACCAGGGCCTGTTGTAGGGTGGGGGGAGTGGGGAGGGATAGCACTAGGAGATATACCTAATGTTAAATGATGAGTTAATGGGTGCAGCACACCAACATGGCACATGTATATATATGTAACTAACCTGCACGTTGTGCACATGTACCCTAAAACTTAAAGGATTAAAAAAAAATAAAAACACTTTAGGCCAGGCACAGTGGCTCATGCCTGTAATCCCAGCACTTTGGGAGGCCGAGGCTGGTGGATCACCTGAGGTCAGGAGTTCAAGACCAGCCTGGCCAACATGGCAAAACCCTGTCTCTACTAAAAATACAAAAATTAGCCAGGCGTTGTGGCGCATGCCTGTAGTCTCAGCTACTAGGGAGGCTGAGGCAGGAGAATCGATTGAACCCAGGAGGTGGAGGCTGCAGTGAGCAAACAAATACATTTTAAGAGAAAAATCTTTAACCTAAACCTCACCATTTAGCTGGGTGTAGAGGCTGATGCCTATAATCCCAGCACTTTGGGAGGCTGAGGCAGGAGGATCTCTTGAGCCCAAGAGTTCAAGATCAAGAACAGCCTGTGCCACATAGCAAGACCTCATCTCCACAAAAATTAAAATTAAAATTAAAATTAGCCAGGTACGGTTGTGCATGCCTGTGGTCCCAGCTACTTGGGAGGCTGAGGGAGGAGGATGGCTTGAGCCCTGGAGGCCAATTGTGCCACTGTACTCCAGCCTGGGCGGCAAAGCAAGACACTGTCTCAAAAACTTAAACTAAATTAATTTTAAAACCTCACAATTTATATAAGAAATTGAAATGGTAATAGACTTAACTTTTAAATATAACATTATAGAACTTTAGAAAAAACATAGGAGAATATAATTGTGACTTCAGGTAAAGCGAAGATTTCTAAGATAGAACACCAAAAACATAATTCATATTAAAAAAAGATAAAGTTCAACAAAATTTAAAACCTTTGCTCTGTGAAAGACATGGTTAAGAGAATAAAAAAGCAAGCCACGGACTTATAGAATATATATGCAAATCACATATAGGACAAAAGACATATATGTAGAATATATAAATAATTCACAAAACTAAATAATGACAAAACAACCCACTTTTTAAGAACAAGCCAAATATTTAAACAAATCCTTGTTTACAGATTATGCATGAATGTCAAATAAGAACATGAAAAGCCAAACATCATTAGTCACGAGAGAAATGCATATTCAAACCACAATAAGATACTATTACAGAACTATTAAAATGGGTAAAGTTAAAAGAAAACATTAACACTAGTTAGTGCTGGTGAAGATGCAGACAAACTGGAACTCCCATACATTTTTGCAGTTGCCAATAACATAGAATATACACTACCCAGAAATCCAAATTCTAGGTATTTACCAAATGGAATAAAAACTTAGGTTAACACAAAAATGTGCTTGCAAATATTGATAGCAGCTTTATTCATCACTGCTAAGAACTGGAAAGCACTTGAATTGACTAATGAACTCTAGTATAGCCATACAATGGAAGACTATGATACATGCAACAAAACGGATGAATCTCAAATGCATTATGCTAAGTGAAAGAAGCTAAACAAAAGCCTATATACTTTATGATTCCATGTATATGGCATTCTGAAAATGGCAAAACTATTAGAGTTAGTTAAAAGATCACATTATACATGGCCAAAGATTTGACTTAAAAAGGATAGCACAAGGAATTATTGGGAATGATGAAGTTTTTAATTTATCCTAACTGTAGTGTTGGTTAAATATCTATGTATTTGTCAAAAATCATAGAACTGTACACAGAAAGAGTAAATGTTACTATATGATAATTAAAAGTATAAATAAATGAGGAGAAATAAATCAGACAAAAACTAAAAATCCCAGCAGAATTTCATTACAAGAGATGTAAAAGGAAGTTTTTCCAGCAGAAGCAATATTTCAGACAGAAATTTGAATACACACACACAAAAATGATAAATGCCAAAAATGGAATAAATGAAAGTAAATATAAATTTTATTTCTCTATTTGTTCTAATAGATAATTGACTAAAGAAAAACTAGTACCAATCTGGTGTGTCTTTACAGCATATGTAGAAGTAATACACGATAATACTACCACAAAGGGCTGGGTGCGGTGGCTCACACCTGTAACCAGGCACTTTGGGAGGCCGAGGCAGGCAGATTGCTTGAGCCCAGGAGTTTGAGACCAGCCTGGGCAACATGGCAAAACCCTGTATCTACTAAAAATACAAAAAATTAGCCAGGCATTGTGGCCCACGCCTGTAGTCCAAGCTACTTGGGAGGCTGAGATGGGAAGACCACCTGAGCCTGGGGAATTCGAGGCTGCAGGAAGCCAAGATCATGCCACTGCACTCCAGCCTGGGCAACGGGAGTGAGACCCTGCCAAAAAAAAAAGGGAAATTCTGCCATCTGTGACAACATAGGTAAACCTGGAGGAATTATGCTAAGTAAAATAGTTTAGACACAGAAAGACAAATACTGCATGATCTCACTTCTAAGTGAAATCTTAAAAAGTTAAACTCTTGGAAACAGTAGAAAGGTGGTTACCAGAGGCTGGAGGTGGTGAGGGAAATGGGAAGATGTTGGTCAAAAGGTATAAATTTGCAGTTATAATATGAATAATTTCTGGAGACCTATGGTACAGCATGATGACTATAGTTAATAATAATGTATATTTGAAATTTGTTATAAGAAATCTTGAGTATTCTCACCAAACAAAAAAAAAGTTACCATGTGAGATAATGATGTTATTAGCAGAATTGTGATAATCATTTCACAATGGATATGCATATCAAAGCACCTCACTGTACACCTTGAATATATGCAAGTTTTACTTGTCAATTACACTTCAAAAGCTGGGGTAGAAAACGGTGATACATATACAATGGAGTATGATTCAGTCTTAAATGGAAGGAAATTGTGAACTGTTACAACATGGATGAACCTTGAAAACGTTATGCTAAGTGAAATAAGCCAGTCGCAAAAACAGAAATATTATATGATTCCACTTATTTGTGATTCCTAGAATAGTCAAATTCTTAAAGATAGAAAGCAAAACGGTGTTTACCAGGGACTAGAGGGAAAGGAGAATGGGGAGCTAGTGTTTAGAGAGTACAGAGTTTCATTTGGTGAAGATGAAAAAGTTCTGGAGATAGATGCACTGATGGTTCACAACAATGTGAATGAACTTAATGTCACAGAACTGTTCTCCTAAAAATGGTTAAAATGGTAAATTTTTCTTTACGTATTTTTTACCACAACAAAAAAGAAGGCGGGATTTAAAAAGGGGTAGAGAAACACAAAACACATGAGATAAATAGAAACAAATAATTTAATGGCATACATAAATTTAACTATATCAACAATATATAAAATATAAATAAGGCCGGGCACAGTGGCTCACACCTGTAATCCCAGTACCTTGGGAGGCCGAGGCAGGTGGATCACTTAAGGTCAGGAGTTCAAGACCAGCCTGGCCAACACGGTGAAACTCCATCTCTACTAAAACACAAAAATCACCCAGGCATGGTGGTGGGTGCCTGAAATCCCATCTACTCAGGAGAATTGCTAGAACCCAGGAGGCAGAGGTTGCCGTGAGCCAAGATCCTGTCACTGAACTCCAGCCTGGTCAACAGAGCAAGACTCCATCTCAAAAAATAAAATAAAATATAAATAAGTTAAATATTCCAATAAAAGGGCACAGACTGTGACAAGCAAGTTCAAGCTATATGCAGTCTACAAGGGACACACTTTGTATTCAAAGATAAAAAAATGGGTTGACAGTAAAAGATATACCATTCTAAGAAGAGGCTTTAAATGGTTTTACTAACGTGAAACAAAATAGACTTCAAAAGCAAAAAAAGTTACTAAGGACTAAGACAATGATTTTATAATAATAAAAAGGTCAATTTGTCATGAACATATAAAAACTGTAAACCCATCTAACAGATTTTCCAAAATAAATGAAGAAAACTGACAGAATTGAAAGGAGAAATAGACAACTGAATAATAATATGGAAGCTTCAAACAGATGTTCAATAATAGCTAGAACAAAAGGTAGAAATACCAGCAAAGATACAGAAAATCTGAACACTATCAACCCACTTGATCTTAATATCATCCTTAGAACACTCCATCCCACAATGGCAGAATATACATTTTCCTCAAATGCATATGGAACATTCTCCAAGATAGATAATATTCAATGCCATAGAATAAGTATTAATACATTTTTTTTTTGAGATGGAGCTTCACTCTTGTTGCCCAGGCTGGAGTGCAATGGCGTGACCTCGGCTCACCGCAACCTCTGACTCCCGGGTTCAAGCAATTCTGCTGCCTCAGCCTCCCGAGTTGCTGGGATTACAGGCATGCGCCACCACGCCCGGCGAATTTTTTTGTTGTTTGTTTTTGTTTTTTGAGATGGAGTCTTGCTCTGTCACCCAGGCTGGAGTGCAGTGGCGAGATCTCAGCTCACTGCAACCTCCGCCTACTGGGTTCACGCCATTCTCCTGCCTCAGCCTCCTGAGTAGCTGGGACTACAGGCACCCGCCACCACACCCGGCTAATTTTTTGTATTTTTAGTAGAGACGGGGTTTCACCGTGTTAGCCAGGATGGTCTCGAACTCCCGACCTCAGGTGATCTGCCCGCCTCCGCCTCCCAAAGTGCTGGGATTACAGGCGTGAGCCACTGCACTCGGCCTTATTAATACATTTTAAAGGATTTGAAATCATAGAAGGTGCATTCATCCAAAAAATTAAAATGATAAATTATAAATCAACAACAGAAGGAAATTTGGAAATTCTACAAATATTTGGAATTAAACAACATACTTCTATGTAATCCATGGACAAAAGAAATCACAAGGAAAATTTAAAATATATTGAGCTGAATAAAACAGAACAAACTCATCTATTTCACAAGAGAAGAAAGATCTCCCATCAATAACCTAAACTTGTACTTTAGTAAATGAGAAACAGAACACACTGAACCCAAAGCAAACCAAATGAAGGAAATAATGAAAATTAGAGCAGGAATCTACAAAATAGAAAACAAAATAACAATAGAGAAAGTCAATGAAACCAAAAGCTGATTCTTCAAAAAGATCAACAAATTTGACAAAACTTTAGGTAAACTAACCAAGAAACAAAGACAGACAACACAAATTATCAAATCTGAATGAAAGAAGAGACATCACTACTGACCTTACTGAAAAAACGTTAAAAAGATTATAAGCAAATTCTATGAACAATTTTATGACATCAAATTAAATAACTTGAAAAATACGAATACATTCAACACAAATTACCAAAACTAACTCAGGAAGAAATGCAATAAATAGAAAATCTAACAGAAATTTAACAAGATACCGAATCACGAATCTTGCCTCAAAGAAAAGCCCAAGCCCAGCTTGCTTTGCTGCTGAATTGTAACAAACATTTAAAGAATAAACAATAACAATCTTTCACAAATTCTTCCAAAAAATAAAAGTAACACTTCCCAACTTATTCTATAAGGCTAGCATTATTCTGATACGAAAAACAGACAGAGACATCACAAGAAAACTATATACAAATATACCTTTTGAATAGACATAAAAATTCTCAAGAAAGTAGTAGCAAAATGAATCCAGTGGCATATGAAACGTATTATACACTATGTCCAAGTGCTATTTACTCCACGAACATGTAAGGTTGGTTTAACATTCAAAGATCAATTAATGCAATACGCTATATTGGTAGAATTAAAAGAAAACCTATATAATCATCTCGATAAATGCAGAAAAAGCATGTAACAAATGCAACACTCAATCATGATAAAAAAATTTCTCAACAAACTAAAAATAAAATGGAACTTCCTCAGCCTGATAAAGGGCATCTACAAAACCTACAATAGACATTATATTTAATAGTAAGAGACTCGGTATTTTCCTCCTAAGGTTGGAAATAAGTCAAGGGTGTCTGCTTTCACCACTTCTACACAACATTGTCCTAGTCAGTATAGTGAGTTGAGAAAAAGAAATGAAAAGCACATCCATTGTAAAGGAAGATGTAAAACCATTTTATTCACAGATGATATGATCCAGCCAAACTGAAAAAACTTATGCCCTGAACCTGCTTAACAAATCATAAAAGCATGACCCAAAACGATCAAACTGTTTCGGAATAACTTAACTGCATCAAAGAACAAAGCTCAAAAGTTCATAAGAATACAAAAATATGCAAGCAATGAAAACGGCAAAATTCACAGGGCCTGGCATCAAATCAAAGATTACTGACTATGCAAAAAAAAAAAAAAAGCAGAAAAATATGACCCATAATGAGAATAATCAAACAAAGCTGACTGAGAACTTCCAAAGATGTTAGAATTATCAGAGAAGTACATTAAACATTTGTTATCTATATTCCGTATGTTCAAACAGGTAAATAGAAGAATAAAAAATATTTTCAAACACCCAAATTTAATTTCTAGAGATGAAAACTACAATGTCTGAGTTGAAGAAATACACTGGAGGGACAAACAGCACACTAGACAATGCAGAAGAAAATATTTGTGAACTTGAAGGCATAAAATAGAAACTACCCAAAATAAAACACAGAGAGAAAAAAAAAAAATCCAAAAAATCCAAAGAACATCAATGATCTGTGGGACAACTTCAGGCAGCTTAAAATAGGTAACTGGAGTTCGTGAAGGAGGAAAGCAGGTGAAGAGGAAAAAATATTTGATAAATTAATGGCCAAAAACTTTCCAAATTTGATGAAATCTATAAACCTAAATATCCAAGAAGTTCAATAAACTCCAAGCAGAAAAACATAAAAGAAAAAAATCCACCAAGGCATATTATAATTACATTGCTCAAAAGTGATAAAGATTAAAAAACACATTATCTATAGAAGAAACAAATTAAGATGACATCAGATGTCTCAAGCCAGGTGCAGCAGTGCACGCCTATAATCTCAGCTGCTCGCAAGGCTGAGGTGGGAGGATTGCTTGAGCTCAGGAATTTGAGATCAGCCTGAGTAACATAGCAAGACCCTGTCTCAAAAAAAAAAAAAAAAAAAAAAGGCCGGGCACAGTGGCTCACACCTGTAATCCCAGCACTTTGGGAGGCTGAGGCGGGTGGATGGATCACGAGGTCAGGAGATCGAGACCATCCTGGCTAACATGGTAAAACCCCATCTCTACTAAAAAATATAAAAACATTAGTCGGGCGTGGTGGCCGGTGCCTGTAGTCCCAACTACTCGGGAGGCTGAGGCAGGAGAATAGCATGAACCCGGGAGGTGGAGCTTGCAGTGAGCCGAGATCGCGCCACTGCAGTCCAGCCTGGGCAACAGAGCAAGACTCTGTCTCAAAAAAAAAAAAAAAAATTAGGATGACATCTTAGAAACAACATAATTGAGAAGAGCATGAAACAATGCTTTTGAGGTACTGAAAGACAAAACCTATCAACTTAAATTCTATATGTAGCAAAAATACCTTTCAAAGATGACGGCAAAAAAAATACATTCAGACATACAAAAGCTGAATTAATTCATTGCCCAATAGACTCACAATGCAAAAAATGTTAAAGAAAGTTCTTCAGGCAGAAAGAAAATGCTACCTTATAGAAGTCTGGAGCCACACAGAGCAATGAAGAATACCAGAAATGGTAACTATGTGAGTATATAATTATTTTCTATTATTTAAATCTCTTTAAAAGAGGACTTAAAGTATAAACAAAAATAACAACAATGTATTTTAAGGTTTATAAAATCTACAAGTAAAATTTATGACACTAGCATGAAAGCCAGGAGGAGGAAGTTAAACATTTATACTATAAACTCTAAATATTTATTATCTTAGATAATAAAACAATGAGGTATAGCTAATAAATCAAGGAAGAAAAAACAATGGAATCATTAAAAAAAAACAGTAATCCAAAAGAAGGCAGAAAAAGGGAGAAAAGGGAACAAAGCATACATGGAACAAATACAAAACAAATAGCAAGATGATAGACTCAAACCTAGCCATACTGATAATAACATTAAATGTAAATGGATCCAAACATCAATTAAAAGGCAGAGACTGTCAAATTGGATAAAAAAGCAAGAACCAACTATATGCTGCCTATGATAAATGCAGTTTAAACATAAACACACAAATACATAAAAAGTAAAAGGATGAAAAAGATATACCATAAACTAGCCCAAAAAAGCTGCAGCAGCTATATTTATACTAGACAAAATGCATTTCAGAACAAAGAATACAAGGAAGTTCATTTCAGAATGACAGTGGGGTCAGTTAACTAAGAGGACATGACAATCCTAAAGGTCTATGCACCTAGCATGAAAGGTTCGAAATCAATTAAATAAAAACTGATACAACTACAAAAAATAACAGACAAATCCACAATTATCGTTGGGGACTTCGATAGTCCTCTCTTAATAACTGATAGAACAAGTAGGCATAAAGTCAGCCTGGATATAGTAGACATGAAAAACACTATCAACCAACTTAACTTGGTTGACATTTATAGAAGACTACTCAACAACAGCAAAATTTATTCTTCTCAAATGCACATGAAACATATTACCAATACAGACCATATTCTGGGCCATGAGACAAGTTTTGATATGTTTTAACATATTCAAGTCATATAAAGTACATTCCTTTACCATAATGTAATTAAATTAGAAGTCAATAGCAGAAAGATCTCTGGAAAATGTCCAAATATGTGGAAGTTAAATAACACAGTTCTAAGTAACACAAAAATCATAAACTTTTTGGATAATAAGCAAAACGAAACAATAAAGATAAAGCAGAAACCAATGAATTAGAAAACAGAAAACAGAGAAAATCAATTAAACCAAAATGTGATTCTTTGAGATGATCAATACAATTGATAAATCTTTAGCCAGATGATCAAGGGGAAAAAGGCACAAACTATTAATATCAGGAATGACAAAAGTGGTATCACATTGTGTTAGTCTTCCAACTTCGTTCCTTTTTCAGAGTTGCTTTGACTACATTCTAACTACTTTGCATTTCCTTATCAATTTTAGAATCGTTTTAACAATTTATACAAAATGATAAGAGGATATTAACAACTTTACAAAAATTAATTTGATAAACTACATGAAATGAAGAACTTTCTTTAAAATACTAATTACCAATCCTCACACAAGAAGAAATATAACCTGAATAGCCCTATATATATTTTAAAATTTGAAATTGTAGTCTTAAACCTTCCCACAAATAAAACTTACTGGTAAACTCTAACATTTAAGAAATGATACCAATTGTACACAGACTCTTCCAAAAACAGGAAACACTTCCCAACCCATTCTATGAGGTCAGCATTACCCCGATACCAAAGATAAAGACATTAAACAAAAGAAAACTTCAGACCAATATCCTTATGTAGATGCAAAAATTCTAAGCAAAAATTTATCAAATTACATCTGCGGTAGGCTGAATAATGCCTCCCATCCTCAAAGATCTACAGATCCTAATCTCCAAAACTTTTGAATATGTTACTTTACATGGTTAAAGGAACTTTCCAGATGTGATTAACTTAAACATATTGAGATGTGGAGATTATCCTAGATGATCCCAATGCATGCAAAGTAATCACAAGAGTCCTTTTAAGTGAGAGGCAGGAAGATCAGAGTCAGAGAAGATATAAGGATTGGAAGAGAGGTTCAGAAAAGAGAAAAAATACTACATTGTTGGCCAGGCGTCGTGGCTCACGCCTATAATCCCAGCACTTTGGGAGGCCCAGGCAGATGGATCATGAGGTCAGGAGTTCAAGACCAGCCTGGCCAACACGGTGAAACCCCATCTCTACTAAAAATACAAAAAATTAGCCGGGCATGGTGGCGCATGCCTCTAATCCCAGCTACTTGGGAGGCTGAGGCAGGAGAATCACTTGAACCCAGGAGGCAGAGGTTGCAGTGAGCGGAGATCGTGCCACTGCACTCCAGCCTGGGCGACAGTGTGTGAGACTCTGTCTCAAAAAAAAAAAAAAAAAGATACTACATAGTTATTTTGAAGATGAGGAAAGAAGCCATTATTCTAGGAATCTAAGCAGCCTCTAGAAGCTGAAAAAGGCAAGGAAATGGATTCTCCCCTAGAGTCTCTGGAGAGAGTGTAACCCTGACAACACCAATTTTGGCCCAGTGAAACTCATTTGGGACCTCTCACCTCTAGAAGTGTAAGATGATAGATTTGTGTTGTTTTAAGCCACAAAGTCTGTGCTAATTTTTTACAGCAGCAATAGAAACTAATATAACTTCCCAACAATTTATTAAAAGAATAGGCCGGGTGCAATGGCTCATGCCTGTAATCCCAGAACTTTGGGAGCCTGAGGCGGGTGGATCACAAGGTCAGGAGTTCGAGACCAGCCTGGCCAATATGGTGAAACCCCATCTCTACTAAAAATACAAAAATTAGCCGGGGGTGGTGGCACGCACCTGTAGTCCCAGCTACTCAGGAGGCTGAGGCAGGAGAATCACTTGAACCCGGGAGGCAGAGGTTGCAGTGAGCCAAGATCACGCCACTGCACTCCAGCCTGGGTGACAGAGTGAGACTCCGTCTCACAAAAAAAAAAAAAAAAAAAAAAAAGAATAATACATCATGACAAAGTGGGGTTTATCACAGGAATGCAGGATTGGTTTATCATAAGAAAATCAATCAATATAATTTATTACAACTACATTAAAAACAAACCACAAAAGAAAAACCATGTAATCATTTCAATAGATGCATAAAAACATTTAAGAAAATCTAACATCCATTCCTAAAACAAACCCTTAGCACCTCATACTAGTAAAGGGCAATACAAAAATCTAACATATTTAATGGTTAAAGGCAGAAAGAATACTTTCCCCCAAAGTCAGAAACAAGACAGGGATGCCTGTGCTCACCATTCTTTTTTTTTTTTTTTGAGATGGAGTTTCGCTCTTGTTGCCCAGGCTAGAGTGCAATGGTGTGATTTCGGCTCACTGCAACCTCTGCCTCCTGGGTTCAAGAGATTCTCCTGCCTCAGCCTCCCAAGTAGCTGGGACTACAGGCATGCGCCGCCACACCCAGCTAATTTTGTATTTTTAGTAGAGACGGGGTTTCTCCATGTTGGTCAGACTGGTCTCAAACTCCCGACCTCAGGTGATCAGCCCACCTCAGCCTCCCAAAGTGCTGGGATTACAGGCGTGAGCCACCGCACCTGGCCACCACTCTTACTCAGTGTAGTACTGGAAGTCCCAGCGACTACAATAAGACAAAAAAAAAAATGCAGACATATATATTAGACATGAAGAAATAAAACCATGTTTATTCACAGAAGATATGATTGTCTATGTAGAAAGTCTGGTTAAATCTGCAAAAAAAGCTACTAGAACTAAGTGACTTTAGCAAAGTTTTAGCACATACTGCTAGAAAAATTGGGTAACCGTATTTTTTTAAAAAGCATAGATTCATACCTTGTACCATATACAAAAATTGACTCAAAATGGATCATAGACCTAAATGTAAAACCTAAAACTATAAAACTTTTAGGAGGAAACATGGGAGAAAACCTTTGTCATCTCATGTTAAGCAAAGACTCCTCTGATGTAACACAAAAAGCATGATCCATAGAAGAACAAATTAATAAATTTAACAGCCATGGTGGCACATGCCTGTGGTCCCAGCTACTCAAGAGGCGGAGGTGGGAGGTTCGCTTGAGCCCAGGAGGTCGAAGCTACAGTGACCTATGAGCACACCACTGCACCCCAGCCTGGGTGACAGAGTGAGATCCTGTCTCAAAAAAAGGGGAGAGATCTCCATACCCATCTTCATAACAGCATTTTTCACAATAGCCAAAAGGTGGGAACAATGCACATGTCCATCAGTGCATGAATGGATAAATAAAATGTGGTATATACACACAATAGAATAATACTCAGCATTAAAAAGAAAAGAAATTCTGATGCAGGCTACAACACAGATTAAGCTTGAATACATTATGCAAAGTGAAATAAGCCAGTCACAAAAAGATAAATATTATATGACTATCAGGGTATTCAAATTCAGAGACAGAAAGTAGCATGGCAGTCACCAGAGGTTGTGGGCAGAAGGGGTTGGGAGGTTATTGTTTAATAAGTACAGTTTTGGTTATGCATAATATAAATCATTCTGCCATAAAGACACATGCACACATATGTTCACTGCAGCACTATTCACAATACCAAAGACATGGAATCGACCTAAATGTCTATCAACGACAGACTGGATAAAGAAAATGTGGTACATATGTGTGGGGATTATGGGAACTACAATTCGAGATTTAGGTGTGGACACAGCCAAACCATATCAGATGGTAACGTTTATGTTCTGTGTATTTTACCATAATTTTTAAAAATAAAAACAAATGTGTCAATAAAGCTTTCCCATAATGAAAAAAAGACACCGTTTACAGAATGAGAAGACAAGATACTGGCCAGGCACAATGGCTCATGCCTGTAATCCCAGAACTTTGGGAGGCTAAGACGGGTGTATCACTTGAGGTCCAGAGTTCAAGACCAGCCTTGCCAACATGGTGAAACCTTGTCTCTAGTAAAAATATAAAAGTTAGCCAAGCATGGTGGCCTGCGCCTGTAATTCCAGCTACTCAGGAGGCTGAGGCATGAGAATTACTTGAACCCAGGAGGCAGAGGTTGCAGTGAGCCGAGATTGCACCACTGCACTCCAACCTGGGTGAGGACTCTGTTTCAAAAAAAAAAAAAAAAACACCCCTGTATCCAGCATATAATCCTCAAAATTCAAAAATTATAAAACAATCCAAAATATGCAAGAGATGTGAACACCTTGCCAAAGAAGATATGTAGATAGCAAATAAGCATATAAAATATGCTCAAATCATTAGAGAATGCAAATAAAAACGATGAGATACCACCACATACTTAATGTCAAAAAACCTGGCTGGGCATGGTGGCTCACACCTGTAATCCTAGCACTTTGGGAGACCGAGATGGGAGGATTACTTGAGGCCAGCAGTTCAAGACCATCCTGGTCAACACAGTGAGACCCCATCTCTATTTAAATGTATAAAAAAAATAAAAAAATTTAAAAATTTAAAAACTAAACTGACACCCCCAAGTACTAGAGAGGATATGGAAATGAAACTTTCATACTGATGGGAATGTGAAATGGTAGAGCCACTTTGAAAAACAGTTTAGAAGTTTCTTAAAATGTCAAACATATGCTTACCATATATCCCAGCAATCCAACTCTAGGTATTTACTATAGATAAATGAAAACACAAAATGTTGCATACAAATGTTTATAGCAGCTTTACTTGTAATCGTCCAAAACTGCAAAGATCCTAAACATCCTTCAACTGGGGAACAAACAGTAGTAAATCCACACAATGGAGTGACTCAGAAATAAGAACTATTAATATACTGAGAAATATGGATGAATCTCAAATGTATTACTCATAGCAAAAGAAGTCGCTCTCAAAATGCTACATACCATATAATTTCACGTATATAACATTCTTCAAAAGACGAAAATATATGGCCGGAAACGGTGGTTCATGCCTATAATCCCAGCACTTTGGGAGGCTGAGGTGGGTGGATCTTTTGAGGTCAGAAGTTCAAGACCAGCCTGGCCAGTGTGGTGAAACCCCCGCCTCTACTAAAAATACAAAAATTAGCCCAGCATGGTGGTGGGCACCTGTAGTCCCTGAAACTCGGGAGGCTAAGGCAGGAGAATCGCTTGAACCCAGGAGGTGGAGGTTGCAGTGAGCCAAGATCACGCCACTGCACTCCAGCCTCAGTGAAAGAGTGAGACTCTGTCTCAAAAAAAAAAAAAAAAAAGACAAAAATATAAGAACAAAGAAAAAGGCCAGGCGCAGTGGCTCACTCTTGTAATCCCAGCACTTTGGGAGGCTGAGGCACGAGGATCATGAGGTCAGGAGTTCGAGACCAGCCTGGCCAAAACAGTGAAACCCCATCTCTACTAAAAATACAAAAATTAGCTGGGCGTGGTGGCGGGCGCCCATAATCCCAGCTACTCGGGAGGCTGAGGCAGGAGAACCGCTTGAACCCTGGAGGCGGAGGTTGCAGTGAACCGAGATCACGCCACTGCACCACTCCAGCCTGGACAACAGAGCTAGACTCTGTCTCAAAAAAAAAAAAAAAAAAAAAGAACGAAGAAAAAAACCAGTGACTGCCAGGGTTTGGGTGTAGGGGACTGGTTTTGACTACAAAGTAGCAGGAATAAATTTGGTAGGGAGAGGCTAAGAGGACTGTTCTGTACCTTGGTTGCATTGGTGGTTACACAACTCTACACATTTATCAGAGTTTTATAGAACTGTATACCAGAGTGAATTTTACTGTAATGTAAATGTTTATAATTTTTAAAACCTGAAGGCATAAAATAAGCCTACTCATTGTATGATTCTATCGATATGACAGTCATACTAAAGCAAAACTATAGGGGCAGAAAACAAATCAGTGGTTAGCAGAATCTGAGGGTTGGGGGTAGGAGTTGACTACAAAAGGGCCTGGAGAGTTTTAGGGGGGTGATGCAACTATATTTCGATTGTGGTAGTGGTTCACTCCTGTATATGTTTGTACAAACTCACATAACTAAAACTATAAAGAGTGAACTTTACTATATGTAAATTGTACCCTAATTGTTTTGAAAAATGAAGGTAAAAAGTTAAGAAAATACTTTTTAAAAAAAAACCTTTGAGATATGCTGTAGGTAGAGAAACTGCACTCCCAACGTCTTTTTTGTTTTCCTCTTTTTTTTCCCCCCTGAGACAGTCTCACTCTGTTGCCCATGCTGGAGTGCAGTGGCACAATCTCGGCTCAATGCAGCATCGACCTCCTGGGCTCAAGAGATCCTCCTGCCTCAGCCCCATAGGTAGCTGGGACTACAGGCATGAGACACCATGCCCAGCTAATCTTTGTATTTTTTTGGTAGAGATGAGGTTTCGCCATATTGTTTAGGCTGGTCTTGAACTCCTGACCTCAAGTGATCCGCCTGCCTTGGCCTCCCAAAATGCTGGGATTACAGGTAAGAGCTATCGTAACTGGCCTGCAGTCCCAAATTCTTACCAACATGACTACTTTAGTTCTGTTTGATTTTGGCCAAATTATGCTCCCATGCTGTTTCTTACTCATTTAGATACTTCCATTTCTAATATTTACCTCCCAGCACTTCTCCATTACCGATGGGGTCACCTCCTGATAAACCCGTAATTTGCACGTTACAATGGGTTTACCAGGAAGTAGCCCCATCATAAGTAGAGGTGCATTCTGAATGTATACTGCTTTTCCACCAAAAATCCCACATCAAACCACCAAAAGTCGGGGACTGTCTGTATTTTAAATGCTAAATTATGAAACGCTGTATGGTTGCAAAATAGACTTAGCTGTCCTGGTATGCAATTTTTTATTATAACACTATCACATACCAGGAGAGTTCAATGAGATAGTGTGAAATAAGTTGTAGCCTATTCAAGAGCACAGAGTGTAGTTTTAGCAAGACACTAAAAACTAGTAGTTTAAGAAACTAGAGTTTTTTAAACCAAAAAAGAAAAAATTTAACGTTAAATGCATTTAACGGACTTGATAACAGAGACTGGCACAAAGTAGGGGCTTAATCAATCTTCCTTTGTTAAGGAGGCAGTACAATATAGAGGAAAGGGCCTGCATAGGGTTTTAATCACGCTTGGGTTCCAATCCTAGCACCACCACTTAATACGCCCACTTGGGTCTGGCCATCCTGTCAACTTTTTTTTTTTTTTTTCCGAGACGAAGTCTCACTCTGTCCCCCAGGCTGGAGTGCAGTGGTGTGATGTCGACTCACTGCAACCTTCGCCTCCTGAGATCAAGTGATTCTCCTGCCTCAGCCTCCTGCATAACTGGGATTACAGGTGTGAGCCACCATGCTCGGCCAACATTCTGAGATTACTTTTTTTTTTCATTTGGGGAGACGAATCCCTTACTAGCAGAGCTGTATTGAGGGTTAAAGGTGGTAATGGGTCTCCAGGGCTTGGTGCAGTTTGTACTCAACAAGTACGTAATTCTCTCCTTTGGTTGCCCCTGAATACAAGAGTGGTCTTGTACTTCCCTGCCTGAACAGTCCACAGCCAATGGCACTCCAGTCCTTGTCACATGGTTCCACTCTTAGGATGTAAATTAGGAGGTACCAGCTTGAGAGGCAGAGGCAAAGGCAAGGTTAAGATGCAGCTGTGGGGCTGGGCACAGTGGCTCACGCCTATAATCCCAGCACTTTGGGAGGCCGAAGCGAGTGGATCACTTGAGGTCAAGAGTTCGAGACCAGCCTGGTCAACATGGTGAAACATCGTCTCTACTAAAAATACAAAAACTAGCCAGGCGTGGTGGCAGGTGCCTGTAATCCCAGCTACTTGGGAGGCTAAGGCAGGAGGATCACTTGAACCCGGGAGGCAGAGGTTGCAGTGAGCCGAGATCATGCCATCACACTCCAGCCTGGGCAACAGAGCAAAATAAATAAATAAAGGTGCAGCTGTGGGTCGAAGGATGGTGTGGAAGTTTGGGGTAGACATCCAAGACTGCAGTAATGCTATGCCCAGGGTATATTTTGGGGCAAAACCCCCAAAATACCCTGGCAAAGAAAGAAGACTGTGTTTCAGTTGCAATCATCTACCCTAATCCCTTTCTGAGGGCCTCTGGCACTGCTTGGGCTCACTGCCCTTGTCTGATGGGGTAGGATCTCCCAGAGGAGACAGCTAATTATACTTTAATGAGGTGACTTACAGACACTGGAAAAGGAGTTGGCTGGTACACTCCCATACATAGCAGCTCTCTCGAGGATACAGTCTGTGAATAAATGGTACCAGAACCCTCTTGAGCCATGGAATTCAAATGCTGGTGCAATAGGAGACATGGTCACACAAGGGCAGGGTCCAGCCAGAGTACTTCAGTTAAAGAGATTCCTCCAATTCACAATCTGCCCAGAAATGCCCCCAAGACGGGGCTTCCCCCTAAAGCCGCCCTACTAACAGGTGCTTTGTTTTCTCTTCACGCAAACAGGGTAGTGCCTACCATACTTCAGCACAAGCCAGGCTTGTTTGTTCTCTTCTTCCCTCTACCCTATCCCTAGAACCTTCCAGAGACACAGGAGGCTCATTACTTTCTACTTTTTCTCACTGCCACCCAGGTGAAGACCTATGGACTTGGAAGATGCATGGCCCAAAGCCCACTGCAGGCATGCCTTGCCACTGAAATCTCCTGTGGGGTGGTAAAGAAACCATCACCCTCCCGGAGGGACCCCCAGGTCTACCAGCAACCTAACTTCTAGTGGCATATTCACCTGTCTAAGAGAGTTTTGTAGGCAGAGTTTTGTAGGTCAGTCCTCAACAGGTGTTAGCACCTGAGCTCTGCTGATACTTCTTTTATTTCTCTTGTAAAACAGAGTACGGGTTAAATAGAGGGTATTGGGTTTGGCAGCTGCAGCCCCTTGGGATTTTTTTTTTTTTTTTTTTTTGGGACGGAGTTTCGTGTTGTTGCCCAGGCTAGAGTGCAATGGTGCCGTCTGGGCTCACTGCAACCTCTGCCTCCCAGGTTCAGGCGATTCTCCTGCCTTAGTCTCCTAGGTTCAGGCGATTCTCCTGCCTCAGCCTCCCAAGTAGCTGGGATTATAGGCACCTGCCACTAAGCACGGCTAAATTTTTTTGTATTTTTAGTAGAGACGGGGTTTCACCATGTTGGCCAGGCTGGTCTCGAACTCCTGACCTCAGGTGATCTGCCCACCTCGGCCTCCCAAAGTGCTGGGATTACAGACGTGAGCCACAGCACCTAGCCGGGACTGTTTTTACTGGAAGAGGGGGAGAAGACACACAGTGGGGAAAGCGTTCTTTCAATATGCAGATGCTTCAGGGAGAACCAAACTATTTCACTGGTATTCCCCCGTACCACCGGAACTGGTGCTTGGAGCGGAAGGGAAGTGAGATCAGTCGATTAGTCACCAACACCATCATCAGCATTGCCAGAGAGGTCGAGAGCAGACATCATGGAATCAGACAGCTTGCTGGCGATTTTATCTGCAAATGGAGAAATACAGGCAATCTTTTGGTGGCTGGCTTGCCACCAGGAGGCCTGCTGACGCTGGCCTACATCTACCTTGGTCTACACCAAGCTCCTGAACTGGCTCACTTACCCCCAAACACTACCACAAAACTGGTGAGTGCTGGAAGCCACTGCTCAGCTTCACAGGTAGACAATCCATTTTTCTATCTGTGAAATGATCATCCCAACACAGCTTCTATCTCAGGGTTTCAGACTCACTGGGCTCCAAGTATTTTTGTCCAAATACCAAAGCAATAATTTTCTTTTACTATGTCAAACTTAGTGCTATACCATTACCCTCAAAACAAAGCTCTCACAGCAAAGGGCAACATGGCTGTATGTTCGCCATAAGCCTGAACGTTCACCACGCACACCTCCCATCCCCCAGACACACCCTGTTGTTCCTCAGGATGCCCCCCAGACTTCACCTCCTCCAGGAGGCCTTCTCTGATCACCCCTATCCAACCACCATCCCCAGGCTGGGTTAGGTTCCCTCACTGTGCTTGCTGGGTCTTCAACGTGATTACTATGTGCTCGTGCTGCCAAGGTCTGTTTTCTTGTCTCCTCCTCACTCCCTAATAAGACTAGGAGTTCAAAGGCAATTCATCTGAATTCCCAGGACTCAGTGTGGAGCCAGGCCAAGAGTGAATGTCTGATTGTGTATGTTTGGTTACAGAACACAATCTAGTTCAAAGAATAGGGCTGTTGGGGTCAATCAACCCAAAGTCTGTATTTTGGCTCCATCAACTACAAGTTGTCTTACCTTTAGCGTGTCACTTAATGTCTCTGGACCTCAGTTTTCTCACTTATCAAATAAGGGGAAGACTTTTGCAATGAGTTAGTGAAAAGTACAGCATGGAAACCCAAATGGGCCAGCTACACAATGTACCACCATTAAAACGAGGGGAAGAAGTTCTTTTGTGTATTAACATAGACATATCCCTAAGATATAGTGAGTGGAAAAATGATAGGGCAAAACCATGTGTCCAGTAGATTGGCATTTGTGTGGAAAAAGAGAACAAAGAATATATAGATATTTGCTTGTGTCTCAGAAAAGACACAATAAACTAACTGGCTGACGAGGGGGCGGTCTGGATGACTAGCGGGTGGGAGAGATTTTACTGTATATCCTCTTGTACCTGTAGGATTTTGAGTATATTGCCTATTGATATATAGCCTGCAAGCTACCTAACACATAGAGAGTACCTGATAAATAAATGGTCGTTATTTGATACATAGACTAGGCAGGCCAGTGGTTCTCCCAGTGTGATCCCCAGAGAAATAGCATCAGCTGGGAACCTGTTAGAAATACAAATTCTAACAGGCCCCACAGAAGACCTACTCAATTAGAAACTATGAGAGAGGGGCACAGAAATCTGTGTTTTAACAAACCCTCCAGGGAATCCTGATGCGAGCTGAAGTTTGAGAGCCACTGTGCTAGTAGTTGAGCCTCCTAGCTCATCCCTGCCCCCAACCCTAGACTGGAGCTGGACACAGAGAAATACTCATTCAGGAGCCCCAATCAAGATCCCAGGTGGGGCCACGTGCAGTGGCTCACAACTGTAATCCTAGCACTTTGGAAGGCCGAGGCAAGTGGATCACCTGAGGTCAGGAGTTTGAGACCAGCCTGGCCAACATGGCGAAACATCGTCTCTACTAAAAATACAAAAATGAGCCGGACATGGTGGCAGGTGCCTGTAATCCCAGCTACTCAGGAAGCTGAGGCAGGAGAATCGCTTGAACCCAGGGGGCGGAGACTGCAGTGAGCCAGAAAAAAAAAACAAAAAAAGATCCCATGTGGGCCCCTTTCAGAGCACAGGGTTGGTCAGGGGCTCCCACCTGCACGTTTCTGCATCTTCTTCTTATTTTTCAGGGCAGATGCCAGAGCCTGGCCCTGTTGCAGGGGGTCCGTCTCCATGATCCTCTGTAGCACTGAGCGGCGGTCCACTGAGCAGACATCCACCATACTGTTGCTCTTAGGGCGGTGGTCCACATTGCGTTTAGCCCACCCCATCTGATGACGGTTCGGATTGGTGCAATACCCAGTGAGATCTCCAATCTAGGAAGAGACAGAAAACATAACGATGAGGTCTTAACCCCCAGAGAACCTCCAAAGACTTCTGCAGAAAAGGCAGGGACACAGGCTTGGGTAAGAACAGGAGCCTGGAGCCATGTGGAACTAGGCTCCAATTCTGGCCCCACCACACTCCAGCAGGTGCTTAGTTAACTCTCAGCCTCAGTTCCCTATCTGTCAAACGGGGGGTGGATAAGGGGTAGTTTGCATGGCTTCTACAAGAATAAAATGAAAAGGTAGGCCGGGCACGGTGGCTCATGCCTATAATCCCAGCACTTTGGGAGGCTGAGACAGGTGGATCACAAAGTCAAGAGATCAAGACCATCCTGGCCAACACGATGAAACCCCGTCTCTACTAAAAATACAAAAATTAGCTGGGCATGGTGGCACATGCCTGTAGTCCTAGCTACTCGGGAGGCTGAGGCAAGAGAATCGCTTGAACCTGGGAGGCGGCAGTTGCAGAGAGCCGAGATCACACCACTGCACTCCAGCCTGGTAACAGAGACTCTGTCTCAAAAAAAAAAAATTTCTGGCAGGTGCAGTGGTTCACTAGGATTAGGTCTGTAATCCTAGCACTTTGGGAGGCCAAGGCAGGAGGATCACTTGAGCCCAGGAGTTTGAAACCAGCCTAAGCATCAAAATGAGACCTTCGTCTCTACAAACAATTCTGTTAAAAATTAGCTGGGAGGCTGGGCGTGGTGGCTCACTCCTGTAATCCTAGCACTTTGGGAGGCTGAGGCGGGCAGATCACTTGAGGTCAGGAGTTCGAGACCAACCTGGCCAACATGGTGAAACCTTTCTCTACTGAAAATACAAAAATTAGCCAGGCATGGTGAGGGGTGCCTATAATCCCAGCTACTTGGGAGGCTGAGGCAGGAGAATCACTTGAACCCAGGAGGTGCAGGTTGCAGTGAGCCAAGACTGCACCACTGCACTCCGGCCTGGGCAACAGAGCAAGACCCTGTCTCAAAAAATAAAAATAAAAATAAAATTAGCTGTGCATGGTGGCTTGCATCTGTAATCCCAGGCACTTGGGAGGCTGAGGTGGGGGGATTGCTTGAGCCCAGAGTTCAAGGCTGCAGTGAGCCAAGATCACACCACTGCACTCCAGCCTGGGTGCCAGAGCAAGACCCTGTCTTAAAAAAAAAATTTTTTTTGACATCTACTTTGTGTCCAGCTCTGTGTGGGGCAATGCTGGGACAGAGAAATGAGTGACTCCATTCCATCTTTTTTTTTTTGAGACGGAGTTTTGCTCTGTTGCCCAGGCTGGAGTGCAGTGGTATGATCTTGGCTCACTGTAGCCTGTGCCTCCTAGGTTCAAGCAATCCTCCTGCCTCAACCTCCCGAGTAGCTGAGATTATAGGCGTGCATCACCACACCTGGCTAATTTTTTTTATTTTTAGTAGAGACGGGGTTTCACCATGTTGGCCAGGCTGGCCTCGAACTCCTGACCTCAGGTGATCCACCCACCTTGGCTTCCCAAAGTGCTGGGATTACAGGCATGAGCCACCGCGCCCGGCCTCGGTTCCATCTTCAGGAAACAACCAGGCTAAAGAAGGTACAATGATCTATACCACTAATCAGAGTATGGTAACTGCCCATCAGAAACATGAAGGATGAGTGACTGAGGTTAGGGATGATAGTGGTGGTCAACATACTACTGATGGGGAGGGGTCATTCCTGACTGAACACTGAAAAAACATAGAGCACACCTAACTACCAAAAACAGTGTCTGTCTCTGGCTGGGCGCAGTGGGTCACATCTGTAATCCAAACACTTTGGGAGGCCAAGGAGGACGGATCACTTAGGGTCAGGAGTTCGAGACCAGCCTGGCTGACATGGCTGGGTCCTGGACCACATGCTGCTGACCCCCTTGCCCAGAGAACTCCTCAGGTTTCGAGACGTGGCTTGATAGGGTTTGGCTGTGTCCCCACCCAAAATCTCATCTTGAATTGTAAACCCCATAATTCCCATAATCCCTACATGTCAAGGGAGAGACTAGGTGGAAGTAATTGAATCATGGGGGTGGTCTCCCCCATGCTCTTATCATGATAGTGGGTTCTCATGAGATCTGATGGTTTTATGTGTTTGGTAGTTCCTCCTGTGTTCATTCGTCTTCCTGCCACCTTGTGAAGAAGGTGCCTGCTTCCCCTTCACCTTCTGCCATGATTGTAAGTTTCCTGAGTCCTCCCCAGCCGTGCCGAACTGTGAGTCAATTAAATCTCTTTCCTTTATAAATTACCCAGTCTCAGGCAGCTCTTTATAGCAGTATGAAAACGGACTAATACATGACTCAAGCAAGACTTCCTTGACCCACAGGTAGTACAGGTTAGGGTCCTTGGATCCATGCTGTCCCAACCTCGACCCCTATCCGCACCCTATGTGTCTCCCATCACAGTGCGGATGTCTGTGTCTGAAACCCACTAAAATATGAACTCCTCAAGGGCAGAGATGGGGGATGGACTGGCAGAAGAAGAGGCTGAAAAAACCTCTAGGAGTCATCATATCATGCCCTGCAGATCTTCAATAGCAGGCCACAGGCATATGGACTTGATCGTGTAGGTGTTGGGGAGCCATGAAATCAGTTTAAGCAGGGGAGGTGACATGGTCAGACTGGGCCATTAGAAACCAGGGGACACGGCCGGGTGCAGTGGCTCGCGCCTGTAATCCCAGCACTTTGGGAGGCCGAGGCAGGTGGATCACCTGAGGTCAGGAGCTCAAGACCAGCCTGGCCAACATAGTGAAACCCCATCTCTACAAAAAAAAAAAAAAAAAAAAAAATTAGCCAGGCATGGTGGCGGGCGCCTGTAGTCCCAGCTGCTCCGGAGGCTGAGGCAGGAGAATTGCTTGAACCCAGGAGGCGGAGGTTGCAGTGAGCTGAGCTCACGCCACTGCACTCCAGCCTGGGTGGCAGAGTGAGTTTCCGTCTCAAAAAAGAAAGAAAAAGAAAGAAAGAAACCTTGGGACATATGTCCAAGTAAGTGAGGGCTGGAAGCTTAGTTTAGGGTAACAGGAATGGTAGGGATGAAAAGGATGAAAAGCTTGTCAAAAGATTTAGGAGGGAGAAGACATAGGTCTTGCTGACTGACAGAGTATAAGATCCCAGGCCAGGCATGGTGGCTCATGCCTGTAATCCTAGCACTTTGGAAGGCCGAGGCAGGCAGATCACCCGAGGTCAGGGGTTCGAGACCAGCCTGGCCAACATAGCAAAACCCTGTCTCTACTAAAAACACAAAAATTAAGCCGGGTGTCGTGGCGCATGCCTGTAATTCCAGCTAATTGGGAGGCTGAGGCAGGAGAATCACGTGAACCTGGGAGGCGAAGGCTGCAGTGAGCCAACATCACGCCACTGCACTGCAGCCTGGGTGACAGAGTGAGACTCTATCTCAAAAAAAAATAAAAGAATAAAAAATAAAATAAAATAAAATCCTGGTACTAGTTAGGGAGAAGAAAGAGTCGTTTGCAAGTTGGACAACTGGGTGACTAGATAGTGATACCTGTTCTATGGGCTAGAACCAGAGCTGGGAAAGCTGCCTTAGAGAGCATGCCTGCTTCCTGGACCTGTCATTGCTTGGTAAAGGATGTACTAGGCCAGGCATCCAGAAGCCCACAGGGAGCGAGTGAACCACCCACATCTCACCACATGAAAGGCAGGTAAAAGGGATTGACCACTTCCCAGAGCCCTGGGGAGAGAAGAGGGTTGCCATGAACAAAGATGACAGGTACCTTATACACGGTGGTTTTATTTTCAATGGCATCTGCTATTTTCGTCATCGGAGAATGGAGCAACTTGATCTCCATTTCAAGTGGGTCCGTGTCACCCAACAGCTCATCAGATTCTCCGGTGGCCAAGCCTTTAACACAACCAACACCACTGTCAGGGCCCTGGCTCCCTTCTGTTGCCAGCCCCCCTGGTCAGGCCTCAGTGAAAAGGATACATGGATGCTTCCCAGGGGAGTCAGGTGCAGGAACTTTTTCACTCCTGCTGAGAGGCCACATCACCAAGAATTAAAAGCATGGGTTTTGCAGTAGGACATTCACTTGCTGGGAGCTGGACTCAGAGCTTCAGCTTCCTCATGTGGAAAATGGGAATTCCACAAGCCCTCTTCACACTGGGCTGCTGTGAGACATGGCAGATGTCTGTAATGCTCTGGCCCAAGATGCTGCTCTGTAAATGGCAGGCACTGGGATTCCCTCCCCAGGACCAGACTTTCTCCTCCTCTCTCTGGCCCCTTGCCTGGAGCTGGCCTCTACTGCAACCCTCAGATGTGCCCACTGCCCTGTGCCCCACTACCCTCATGCCTGCTTCTATAATTTTGCCCCTATTCCCTACCCTCGGCCTTCTAATCCCTACTCACCCTTCAAGATCCAGCACTAGGGCCAACTCCTCCAGGAAACCTTCACCACTAAACCTGTTCCTCACTGTCTTCTCAATTTCTCAGACCTCAGTCTTTGGCCAAAATGTATTCTCAGTGATGGAGCACCTCTTGCCCTCACATCCAGCCAGGGTCAAGCATCATCATAAGAACATAAACTCAAACCCCTCTCAACTGCCCTACGTAACAGAAGAGGAAACTAAGGCCAGATACAGTGGCTCATGTCTGTAATCCCAGCACTTTGGGAGGCCAAGGCAGGCAGATTGCTTGAAGCCAGGAGTTCGAGACCAGCCTGGCCAACATGGCAAAACCCCATCTCTACTAAAAATAAAAAAAATTAGCCAGGCGTGGTGGTGCACACCTATAGTCCCAGCTACTCAGGCAGCTGAGGCACAAGAATCACTTGACCCCAGGAGGCAGAGATTGCAGTAAGCCCAGATCATACCACTGTACTCCAGCCTGGGCAACAAAGCAAGATTCTGCCTCAAAAAAAAACAAAAAGAGGAAACAAATTCAGAAAGGGGGCTGACTTGCTCAAAGCCACATGAAATACAAACTAGAAAGCAGGCAAGTCCTCTTAACCTCGTGTGTAACACAAGGACACTAAAAGACCCAGAGAAGGAAAACTACTGGACCTCAAGAGAAAAAACAGAGAATCTAGAAGCCAGGCTAGCCAACGCTTCCTCAACTACCCCATAATGTCTACAGACAAGCCCAGAAGGCACTGGATACCTTCCTTAGGCAGTGTAGAGAATGAAGCAGGGAGCCACAAGCCAGGGCTGCAGAGAGTAATATCTGAGGACGGCAAACATTCTCATGAGTTTCTGAGAGTCACATCTCTGTTCCCCAGCAAATAATCATCTTAATAAAAACTAACATTTACTGAGCATCTATTTACTATATGCCAGGCACTGTTGTTCTAAATGTCTTTTACATTATTAAAAAAATCCTCATAACTACCTTATCGGGTGGACTTACTGTCCCCATTTTACAGATGACATCATTGAGACAAAGAGGTGAAGTAATTTGTTTAGCATCACACAGTAAAAAGGAAACAAAGCTCGGATTTGAATCCAGGCAGTCTATACTTTTGGACACCCAGCTCCTCTGAGCTGGAAGAGTCTTCAACTGGGCAGGAGAACTGGGTCAAAGGCCACCTCTGCTGACATCCCTTTGGCAAATATCAGCTTTCTGTGACTCGGGTACCTTACTCACCAATAGGGGTAAGAAGGAAAATCTAGAAGTGGACCTGAAGTGGTTGTGAAAAAGCCTAAGGCAACATTAGAGAGTTTTTGAGAGAATGTCTCAGTCCATTCCAGGTCCCAAGAGACAGGAATGGAGCTTCACATTTCCAGAGCACCTCAATGGGTACCAGGCACTTTTTCTTTCATATTTACCAAAAGCTCACAACCACCCTCCCCCAACCCGCCCTGCCAGGGCCAGATTAGAATTCCCCACCTTGCAAGAAAAGAAATTAGGCCTCAAGCTGCTTAAGCAACTTGCCCAAAGCCCAAGTAGGGCCAAGGAAGCGGGAGGTCAAAAGTGGGATTTGCTGTCAGGTCTGTGTGGCCCCACTAGTGCAAGACCAAGTGCACCCACCCTGCCCACACTTACATTCCATGGTGTCTTCATTGGCCTGCTCAGTATCCTCGATGTCAAAGACCTCGGTCATTTCCTTAACGATCTCAGCACTGAGATGGGTGGGCAGAGTGTGAGTGGCTGGTGGTGGTATATAGAAGCTGATCTTCCCGCTGCATTGGGAGATAGGGGAGATTAGTGGTGCTGTCACTGAGAGAACCAATGACAATCCAAGAGACGATGAGTTTGCAGGCCAGAAACAGCAACGGAACAAGAAAACCCAGACAGTGGCTTCTGAACAAGAAGGAGTTGAGTTGCTGGATAATCACTGGGCATAAAGTTTCGAGCAGGACATGACCTGGCACCTTGGCCATCCTCTGCCCCAAGACCCAGGAAGTCAAGCTGCCCCAGCGGCAATGAGCACAGATGAGCCCCTTTGGGGAGCCAGGCTCCCAGCGGGCCTCACCCTTACCCCTAACCCCCTCCTCACCTCACCCAGTCAGCTAGGACAGCTTTGGCCGCCTGTTCCTGACTATATAAGCCTCCCTTCTTCTTCTTCCCCAAACGGTGGGCCACTGCCGTCAGAAAGTGCTCAGTGGTCTGGAACCCAGAAACGCCATAATAGTTGGAAATCTGGTGAAGGGAGGAAGGAGAGAAGTCATGAGGAGGAATGAAGGGCCCTCAGAGTAGGGCAGGGCATCAGCCAGGGCTCTGCTGCGGACCTCCTCCAGGTTGCAGCGCTGCAGGATGGTCTCCACTGGGGTCACAGGGTCTGCCAGCTTCTGCACGTGGACGCAGTTACGCAGGATGGTGCCCACCTCTGAGTTGGGCCCTGGGACAATGCCTGGAGCATCCAAGAGCCGGATGAACTTGTCCAGGTAGACCTCCTGCATGAATCTGGGGCGGGGAAGAAGAAAGCCCAGATGTACCTGGCATCGTAGAGGCCCCAATCACGAAGATGGGCCTGGGATGTGGGAGTGTAAAGGAGTGAGGGAAGGGTGCATTAGAGACGAAGGTGGAGAGATGTAGAGCTGGAGGAGGGGTGACTGGGGGTCTACAGACTTGAGGCTGATTCTAATCTATCCCTCTGCCACTGGGGACTGAGCTGCAGGATCTTGGGCAAGCTTGACTCTCCAAGCCTCAGCTGCTTCATCCAGTCAACAGAGCTCCCATTTGTAGCCCAATCTTGCATCGTTATTCAAAAGCTTCAAGGCGCTAATGGGAACCACCCACGTGGGGACCTGGCCCACACCTAGGGTGTATCAGGAAAATGAGGGCTATGAGACTCCCATGCCTGGGGAAAGCATCAGGGGATGGTCCATGATAAGGAAAGGGACAGGGGCTGAAGGTATGGGAGTTGGGGGGAAATGGTAGGGTCAAGGAATTGTGGAGTGGAGGAGCAGGCAGGTGCTTACTTGGTAATTCCAGGAACAGCTCCCACGCTGCATGCGCGGCTGCGCTTCAGGCTATTGATCAGGCTGCTCTTCCCAACATTGGGAAGACCTACAAAATAGCAGCAGATGGCTCAGGGCAGAAGAGGCCCTCAGGAACACTCAGGCCAGCCTGTGTGAGGGAGGCCTAGCCAGGGGTAGTAACCAGGCCATGGGGAAGCCAAAAAATTGAGCCTGACCTCCTCCCTTCCCACCCCAGGCCCTGACAAAGCCCCTACAGGGCCTTTCTACCTCTCCCCTCCATTTGTGAGCATGCTAGATAGGTATGTCCCTCTTTCTAGATGTGACACCAACCTCCCACCCACAATCAGCCAGGCAGAGGTCCTCAATGCAAGGCCTCAGTGGCACAATCCAACAGAAGGTGGACATCGAGAAATGTCTAAGAAACAGAGAACAACCTGTCTGGGTGTATCACTCCATGGATGGGGATGGAGGTCATCTCCAGATGCCAGTCTCTCTGTGCAGCTGTCTACCTGAGGTGTGTATTTTGCTGTTTGGGCATCTGTCAGCCATTCTCACTCAGCCTGTGGATGTCTTTGTGTTTCCCCTTACTGGGCCTCATTCTCACCGTTCTCTTTCTGTATGTGCTCAATTTACATGTGTGTACTATTGTCTCAAGCATATGCTTGTTTCAACCCGAGAAAGCTGATTGCCTAAAGAAAAAAAAAGTATATGTCTAAGTATACCTCTCGTGCATGAAGCCTCTGCACACCTCTCTCCCCCCTCCCTCTCTCTAGGTCATTCTCATTCTAAATTATCACCATGCATGGAAGTCTCTACACATTCTCTCTCTCTCTCTCTCTCTCTCTCTCTCTCGGTCATTCCCATTCTCAGTATCACCACTTTTTCCTTTTCTTGTATCTCTCCCACTCAGTCTCTTTCTCTATCTTATCTTTGTTTCTCTCTGTGTCTTTGTATCTAAGCACCTCTTTCTCTGCCAATTTGTCTGTCTCTCATTCTGGCCATTGTTCTTTTCTCTCTGATTCTCTCCACCCCACCAATCCTGCCTCTATTTGTAATTCCCTCCATGCCAACTCCTGTCAGCCTCTGTCCATGCTCCTCATCTCTGTGGGCTGGTCACTTCATGGATGCCTCTCTGTATGTGTCTCACGGTGTCTCTTCTACTCTCTCCCTGTCTGCGCCTCCTTAACCTCCTCTCTGTATGTCTCTATTTCTCTCTGTACAGGTACACATACCTGCCTCATCGTGACATGTCTGGTATTTGTGTCCCTCTGTAACTCTGGGTATGTGATAATGTTCGAGGGTCAAAGTGTATGTGGGCACATGCGTGTCTTCTTTTTTTTGAGACGGAGTCTCGCTCTGTTGCCCAGGCTGGATCTCAACGGTGGCACGATCTCAACTCACTGTAACCTCAACTCACTGTAACCTCCACCTCCCAGATTCAAGCGATTCTCCTGCCTCGGCCTCCCGAGTACCTGGGATTACAAATGCCCGCCACCACACACATCTAATTTTTGTATTTTTAGTAGACATGGGGTTTCGCCATGTTGGCCATGCTGGTCTCAAACTCCTGACCTCAAGTGATCTGTGCGCCTCAGCCTCCCAAAGTGCTGGGGCTACAGGCATGAATGAGCTGCTACATCCAGCCCTCCTTGTGGTTCTATGCGCGTTGGGGGAGCAGCGTTGGGGTGGGTGTGTGTGGGAAGGGCTTAGTCTACATGCATTTTGACTCTGGTTCTGTCTCGCTAGATGTGCCTCCTCTGGATCTCTGGGTCTGTAGCGTGGGTCTGTGTATGTGTTTGTGGATCTGTATGTGTACTTAAGAGCTATGTGTATGTGTTCCTCTGTATCTACAGCCTTGTCCAGTCTGCTTCCATGTATGTCTCTCTCTGAATCTGTCTCTATCCCTGTAGTATGTTTGTCTCTCTCATTCTTTGAGAAAACATGTCTGCCTCTCTACATACATGGGTTATCTCTACCCTTCCTATGTCTCCCTCGGCAGATCTCTGTATGCATGTCTGTTTCTATGTCCCTTTTGGTGTTTCTGATTGTATCTCCCTCTTTACATGCCTCCATCATGTAAATTTGTCTCCTCTTTCCATTCCCCACCAATCCTGCCATCTGGCTTCCCAGTGCGTTCTCTGTGTCTTCTTCTGTATCTATCCTGGTATGCGTACCTATACCTTCTCAGTGTCTAGCTCTCTCTCCAATGTCTTTCTCACGTGGCTTCACATTCTTTCTCTGGTGATCTATCTCTGCCTCTCTCAATTTCCCTACTCCATTCCCATCATCCCTCCCTCAGAAACCTGTGCTCCAGAAAGGCCCAGGTTTTGATCCTCAGCTCTGCCTTGTCTTGCACAGGGCTGGGCTCCAAAAGTCCCTTTGCCCTTCTCTGAGCCTCACTCAGAATTCTCATCCGTAAAAGGCAGACGGTCACCCCACCCTCCCATAGCTCTGATAGGATGAGATGGTACCAACTCCAAGCCTGGCACCCTGCATTTGCTCCATGAATCTAATACTCAATACGCAGTGATGCCCACCCATCCAAGTTACAAATCACGAAACCCTTCCTGAACCACTCCTCTCTCCCCGCAAAAGACAATGAAGCTCCCAGGATCCTTTCCCCCAGCGAAGTGTCCGCTCAAGAAAGAAGCCTGAGCCCCATGACCACACAGCAGGTCTTACCCACAACACCCACACGAATGTGGGTGCGCACTTCACCAAGGCGGCAATAGTTCCCCAGAACCCTCATGAGGTTTTCAGCTCCAAAGCAGGCTTTGCTTTTCAGCAGTGACTCAGAGGCCTGACCTACTGGCACACTGCAACGATTCTGGAAAAAAAAAATGAATATCACAGAAGAGACATCAGGTGGCAGATGAGGTCTGAGCCCAGATTTCCAACTTTCAGGGCCTCCCTATGATCACTGAGCTCCTCAGCCTGAAACGGAAGGCTTCTCACACAGATCTTGAACACGTGTCATTTCCCCATTCCCCTCCACTGTCTTTGTGTCTCCAGTCTCCTCTGCCCCTGCCTCTGCTTCGACACATGTCACTTGCCTCCCTCGGCAGTGGCAGGATGGCATCCTGGCTCTAAATAGGCCAGGTTTGAGCTCCAGGTCTACTTCTCACAGGCCTATGTCCAGCAAAGCCTGCTTCCCTTCTCCAGGCCTCAGTGCCCTGTGTGCACAACAGGGATGCCCACCCTCCCTGCCTGCGCAGGGATGAGAGGGAGCCTGGCCCACAGCCTACCCTCCCTCAATTCCTCACACAGGACAAAGCCATCCCAACCTTTACTCCTGATGCCACCTCCTCTGCCCAGAATTCCCTCCCTCCTCTTCCCTTACTTTTTTTCTTTGAGACAGAGTCTTACTCTGTCACCCAGGCAGGAGTGTGGTGGCGCAACCTTGGCTCACTGCAACTTCCACCTCCTGGGTTCAAACGATTCTCATGCCTCAACATCTCAAGTAGCTGGGACTACAGGCATGCACCACCACACCCGGCTAACTTTTGTATTTTTAGTAAAGACAGAGTTTCGCCATGTTGGTCAGGCTGGTCTCAAACTCCTGGCATCAAGCAATCTGCCCACCTTGGCCTCCCAAAGTGCTGGGATTACCGGCGTGAGCCACCACGCCCAGCCACAGCATTGTTTCCAATATCACAAAATTGGAATTAGCCTATATAGCCATCAATAAGAAACAGGTTAAAAAGCTGTAGCCTTAAAGTGGAATACAAATGAAATACAGCTGTTAGAAAAGGTGGCTTCTGGCCAGGTGCTGTGGCTCATGCCTGTAATCCAGCACTTTGGGAGGCCAAGGCAGGCGGATCACTTGAGGTCACGAGTTTAAGA
The DNA here is from genome assembly GCF_029289425.2 of Pan paniscus. Taxonomy (NCBI): domain Eukaryota; kingdom Metazoa; phylum Chordata; class Mammalia; order Primates; family Hominidae; genus Pan; species Pan paniscus. The sequence continues at coordinate 55,937,898 of NC_073272.2, read as the reverse complement.
CCAGCCTGGCCAACGTGGCAAAACCACGTCTCTACTAAAAATACAAAAATTAGCTGGGTGTGGTGGCACGCACCTGTAATCCCAGCTACTCGGGAGGCTGAGGCAGAAGAATCGCTTGAACCCGGGAGGCAGAGGTTGCAGTGACCCAAGATTGCACCAGTGCACCCCAGCCTGGGAGATAGAGTGAGACGTCATCTCAAAAAAAAAAAAAAAGAAAAAAAAAAAAGAAAGAAAAGGCGGCTTCTATTTTTGCCATCAAAAAGGCCAAGAAGCTGGGCACGGTGGCTCAAACCTGTAATCCCAGTACTTTGGGAAGCTAAAGCAGGTGGATCACTTGAGGTCAGGAGTTCAAGACCAGCCTGACCAACATGGTGAAACCCTGTCTCTACTAAAAATACAAAATTAGCCAGACGTGGTAGCAAATGCCTGTCATCCCAGCTACTCGGGAGGCTGAGGGAGGAGAATCACTTGAACCCGGGAGGCAGAAGTTGCAGTGAGCCGAGATCGTGCCATCCCACTCCGGCCTGGGCAACAAGAGTGAAACTCCATCTCAAAAAAAATTTAAATTTAAATTTAAAAAAGGCCAAGAAAATGTAAATAAGGTATCATGTTTCTGAAAGGTTTAAAAGTTTAATGCTATCAAATGTTGCCAAGGGTGTAGGAAAAGAGGCCTCTCACACATTCATCTACCCCACTGGTGGGAGTATAAATTGGTACAGCCATCACGGAGGGTGATTCATCAGTGTCTAGGTAAAGGTAAAATGCAGAAAGGCTATGACCCAGCCACTCCCTTTCTCTACCTCACCTACAAACACATACTTGCCCATGTGCCAAGGAGACATGTGCAAGGGTATTTGTGGAAGCCCAGGTTATAACAATAAAAAACTGGAAACTAATTGTATTCAGCCTCGAAAAGGCACATCTCTATAGAAAGATGTCCAAGAGAAAAAAAAACTAAGCCACAGAATGATATACATAATACTTCCAAACAGTATTCCCTCTTTATATATACACTTCTATGTATATCCAAAGCACAGAATAACATTTGGAAGAAGGCCGAGTGCAGTGGCTTACGCCGGTAATCTCCGCACTTTGGAAGGCTGAGATGGGAGGGTCACTTGAGGCCAGGAGTTCAAGACCAGCCTGGGCACCAAAGCAAGACCCTCCCCCCATCTCTACAAAAATAAAAAAGATAAAAATTAGCCTGGCATGGTGGCATGCACTTATAGTCCAAGGTACTCAGGAGGCTGAGGCAGGAGGATGGCTTGAGCCCAGCAGTTTGAGGCTGCAATGAGCTATCATCACGCCACTGCACTGAGGCCTGGATGACCAGTTGAGACCCTAAATATCTGTATCTAAAATAAATAAAGTCTGGAAGAATGCACACCAAACTGTCAATGGCAGTTACCTCTGGGCATGAATAAAGGAGACTAGCATTAAGGAGACTGGTGAAAGGGTATTTAAGCTTTATCTGTAGTTAATTTTATTTTTTCTACTTTATTTTTAAATAAGTTTAACATCCAATGCAAAATTGAAAAAAAAGTCCCTTAGTATCCAATTTTTCTCCCAGAAACAATGTTTCTGTATTAATATTTTACAAACCATACGTATTTCTCTATTAATGATATAATTGGGAAGAACTGTGATTTGTTTCAAAGAGAAAAATGATTGGAGGTATACGTATTTTTTAGAGTTAACAAGTAGTTGGTTGTGCACAGTGGCTCACAGCTATAATCCTAGCATTCTGGGAAGCCAAGGCTGGTAGATCACCTGAGGTCAGGAGTTCGAGACCAGCCTGGCCAACATGGTGAAACCCCATCTCTACTAAAAAAAAAAACACAAAACTTAGCCACAATCCTGGCTACTCTAGAGGCTGAGGCACAAGAATCACTTGAACCCAGGAAGCAGAGATTGCAGTGAGCCGAGATGGTGCCACTGCACTCTAGCCTAGGTGACAAAGTGAGACTCTGTCTCAAAAAATAAAAAATAAAGTTAGACCGGGAGTGGTGGCTCACGCCTGTAATCCCAGCACTTTGGGAGGCCAAGGCGGGTGGATCACCCGAAGTCAGGAGCTTGAGACCAGCCCGGCCAACACGGCGAAACCCCGTGTCTACTAAAAATACAAAAATTAGCCAGGCATGGTGGCACATGCCTGTAGTCCCAGCTACTTGGGAGGCTGAGGCAGGAGAATTGCTTGAACTTGGTGGGCAGCGGTTGCAGTAAGCCAAGATCATGCCATTGCACTCCAGCCTGGGCAACAGAGTGAGACTCTGTCTCAAATAAATAAATAAACAAACAAACAAGTAGTTAACTGTATTTTACAAATTCCCTATAGACATTATCTTTTATCCTTACAAGTGAAAAAAAAGAAATGCTTCCTGAAGAGTGATAATACAGGAAGAAGTCAAGTGAAACTAATAAGAAGTCACTGGCCAGGCATGTTGGCTTATGCCTATAATCCCAGCACATTGGGAGGCCGAGGTGGGTGGATCACCTGAAGTCAGGAGTTCGAGACCAGTCTGGTCAACATGGCAAAACCCATCTCTACTAAAAATACAAAAATTACAAAAATTAGCAGGGCATGGTGACGCGTGCATGTAATCCCAGCTACTTCGGAGGCTGAGGCAGGAGAATCATTTGAACCCAGGAGGTGGAGGTTGCAGTAAGCCGAGATCGCACCATTGCATTCCAACCTGGGCAATAAGAGTGAAACTCCATCTCAAAAAAAAAAAAAAAAAGTCACTCGGTGGAGCAAAAAGCTCAAAGTTGAAGGCCCAGTTCAATTACTAAAGGGCTGGAGGTCCCAGTCCAAGTCACGACCCTCCCAGCTCTGGCCCCAAACTACCCTGAAAGCGGCTAGATGACCCTAGCCCCAGGCTTACCAGGTTTTTGACCTGATGCTGGGTACTGGCCTTGAAAGCCACAGTTGGCAACTCATTCCGAAGGTAATCCAGCCATTTCTCCACAACCTCCTTGGGGACCAGGTCTGGGGTAAATATAGGAACAGATGGGGCTGGTAAGCACAACAACACCTCCATGGTTCCCTCCAAAGACACCTCCACCCGTACCCAAAGCTAGGCCCACCTACCATCAACAGGTCTCTCAACTGGCCCTGTCATTCCCATCCAGTCCGCAGGTTGGAGTTAGAAAGGACAGTCTGGTCTACGGGATGCGTTAGCCCTCCCTGAGGGGGCCTCTGTTCCCTCAGGGAAAATGGACAAACTAGCTATCTGGTCCCAAATGTTCTCTTTCCAAAACAGCGCCAGGAGCATCAGAGACCCCCCAAATATTGTGTTTCCTATCCCCTCTCTGGATCATTCTAGGTTGGGCCAAATGACAAAGATAACCCTAAAAAGAATGGCTATCATGTGTGAAGTACTGACCACCATGTACCAAGCATTTTATCATTAATTCTTACAACAAATCTGTGAGGTTGGGATACCCATGGCCCATTTTACAGCTAGAGAAACAGGAGCTCTTGGAGGTGGCATGACTTATCCAGTGTCTCAGAGAAAAGAATCAGGACAGGTGGGGGGCTGAACCCTAGACATGAGTGACTCCTGAGCCCATGTGCTCCTCTGCCCCAGTCTTTGAGTTGAGGGAGGAGGAACTCTCCAGGGTTGTCCAAAAACAGAGAAGGCTCAAAATGGCAAGAACAGGGGCCTGAAAGGCAGACAGGCTTGGATTCCACACCTAACTTGTACCATACTCTGTGATACAGGCTTTGAAAATCGGAACAAAAATTTCTACTTTGCATGACTAATATGAGTATCACTGAGTTGCTGGGTTCAGTGTCTGGTCCAAGCTAGACGTTAAAGATGGCCTGCCCACCTTCCCTGTCACACCCAATCCTGCCTAACACCTACCAATCTTGTTCAAGACCAGGACCAGCTTCTTGTTGCCTTGTGCTCGCAGGACAGCCTCCTCCATTTGGAAGCAGCGGCAGCCTAATGGGTCTCTGGCATCCAGGACTTCCAGAATCACATCAGAGTATTCCACCACCTGCAGGGCAGAGGACCAGGAGATGAGGGCAGGGAAAGGATAGGGTAGCAGTGATGCAGGCCTGTGAAACAAAAATCTCCATCTCAGTCAGGAAAAAACAGAAATGGAGAGGAAAAGGGGCTGGACTGGAACCCTCCCGCAAAAGCCTGAAGAAATGGAACCCTGTACCTTACGGAACTCCTTGTAATAAGCCTTCCTCGTGGCCTCGTCATCCAGCTGAGGAAACATATTTAATTCCTGCAAAACTTCCTCCTAAAGGAGAAAAAAAAAGAGAATGGTCCAGGGGAGGAGGAGGAGAGAGCGAGAAAGAGAAGCAGGGCTTTGTAAACTATAGGAGGCTTAAAAAATCATGTGAGTCCTGGCCATCAGAGAAATGCAAATCAAAACCACAATGAAATACCATCTCAAACCAGTTAGAATGGCGATCATTAAAAAGTCAGGAAACAACAGGTGCTGGAGAGGATGTGGAGAAATAGGAACACTTTTACACTGTTGGTGGGACTGGAAACTAGTTCAACCATTGTGGAAGACAGTGTGGCGATTCCTCAAGGATCTAGAACTAGAAATACCATTTGACCCAGCCACCCCATTACTGGGTATATACCCAAAGGATTATAAATCATGTTACTATAAAGACATATGCACACGTATGTTTATTGCGGCACTATTCACAATAGCAAAGACTTGGAACCAACCCAAATGTCCATCAATGATAGACTGGATTAAGAAAATGTGGCACATATACACAATGGAATACTATGCAGCCATAAAAAAGGATGAGTTCATGTCCTTTGTAGGGACATGGATGAAGCTGGAAACCATCATTCTCAGCAAACTATTTCAAGGATAAAAAAACCAAACACCACATGTTCTCACTCATAGGTGGGAATTGAACAATGAGAACACTTGGACACAGGAAGGGGAACATCACACACCGGGGACTGTTGTAGGGTGGGGGGAGGGCGGAGGGATAGCATTAGGAGATATACCTAATGTAAATGACAAGTTAATGGGTGCAGCACACCAACATGGCACATGGATACATATGTAACAAACCTGCACGTTGTGCACGTGTACCCTAGAACTTAAAGTAAAATAATAATTTAAAAAATAAATCATGTGAGTCTCAGGCCACCAAAAAGTAGCTTTGACCAACCAATAAAGCTGGGAACTGGAAGAAAAATGGGCAGAACCCCATGGTTCATGTGTGCGCCTATGTGTATACGTGTGCTCGAGCACCAGGTGGAGACCTGAGTGTGCACATGGGTGTGAAAGGGAGGGAGGAGGGAGGTGTGAAAAAAACAATCTATGAGGGACACAGGATGGGGGAGGCATACACACTGCATGTCAGAAAAGGGAGTATGAGCTGGCAAGCGTGTATTCTGTGTGTGAAACAAGAACATCTGCCAAAAAGGCAGCAAGAAGCCCTAGAAGGAAGACAACATCCCCTCACATATGCTCCTCTCTGTCTCTCAATCCTCTCCTCATACTTTCGCTCCCTCTCCCCCAACCCCATCCCCTGGTAACATGTAACTCTCCCAGCCCCCGACTCCACCACCAGCCCCAGTCTTCAGGCTCAACCTTGGGAGAGAGGAGCTCTCCAGAGGTGTCCAGTCACGGGTAAGGCTCAAAATGGCCCTTTATCTCCCTTTATCCCTCCCTCCCTCCCTTCGTCCGTCCCCACGGTTTTCTATCCTCTCTACACTGATTCCCTTGTTCCCCTCCAACAACTTCACACCTTCTTCCCTTTCACAGAAAAACGGCAAAAGATGCTTTGAGCAAACCTACCCAGGGGCAAGGGCTGCACTCTTACCTTATGCTCAAACTCCTCCTGGCGTCTTAGGACATCCTGACAGTAGCTCTCGATGGTCCTGCGTTTTTGTCTTTCTTGCTCCCGGGCGGCTTGCTGCTTCTCCCTCATCTCCTCAACCTAACAAGTGAACACACACTGGTACTGGAGCTGACTGGGTCTGCAGCCTAAGGGAGGGATGGGTGACAGACAGAGGAAATGGTGCGACATGGCAGAGGTGGGAGGAGCAGGGTCCAGGGAGAGGGAAGATATGACATCAGGAGATGAGGGTTTGAGAAGAAGAAAAAGAGAGATGAAGGGAAGAAAAGAGTTGCAGAGAAAAGAGGGTATAAAAAGCAGAGAGAGAATGTATCCTAGGCAGGCGGAACCACTTAAGACCAGAGATGGAAAGAAGCCAAGGTCCTGGGATGCTTCATCATTTAAAGATAAGGAAGAAGGCTGGGCAGGGTGGCTCACGCCTGTAATCTCAACACTTTGGGAGGCCGAGGCAGGTGGATCACCTGAGGTCAGGAGTGCAAGACCAGCCTGACCAACATGGTGAAACTCCATCTCTACTAAAAATACAAAATTAGCTGGGCGTGGTGGTGCATGCCTGTAATCCCAGCTACTCAGGAGGCTGAGGCAGGAGAATCGCTTGAACCCGGGAGGTAGAGGTTGCAGTGAATCGAGATCACACCACTGCACTCCAGCCGGGACAACAAGGTGAAACTCCATCTCAAAAAAAAAAAAAAAAAAAAAAGATAAGAAAGGGGAAAAAGTGGCAAAAGAGACTGTCAGTGGCTAGTCAAAGAAGAAAGACATCCAGGAGAGTGAGATGACAAGAAAGTCCACATGCTTCAAAGAAAGCATAGCCTCAAATGCTGAGCATTCCAGTAAGATGAGGGAAGAATACTATTCATGAATGTGATGTCAGGGAAGGCGCTGATGAGGCCAGCAGGGGTAGTGTCAGCAGAGCAGTGGAAGCATAAGCCAGACAGCAATGGACTGGGTGGTGAACAAATGCAGACGTAAATCCAGTATCATGGTAACCTCCCTCTCTCCCGGCTTCCACAAATAGCCTCAACAACCCTAACAACTCTTGCCTTTGCCCTTCCATTCAACACTTCTGCGGACCTGGCATTCAAGGCAGGCCCTCTCTCTCCCCACCAAGGCAAAAAGCTTACCCACTTCTTCTTTAATTCAGCCTCTCGATTGGCATGATCATTGGGGTGAACAAAATGAGGTGCAGAGGGCACTTTGGAGGTTGCTTTCTTCCCATTTTGCTTTGCAGGCTGGCCACCACATAAGAGAAAAAAAACAGAGGTAATGAACCCATGGAAATCACCTCAAAAAGGCAGCAAGAAGCCCTAGAAGGAAGACAACATCCCCTCATAAATGCCCCTTCTATCTCTCAATCCTCTCATCCTCTCATCCCCTCACTCCCAAGGTGAGCAGCAGGAGTTAAAGCTTCTCAGATAAGTGTAGTTGTGGGGACAAAGAAAGGAGAGAGGCAAAAAGGGCTCCATCCCCAAAGATCTGCCCATCTGGCTGGGTAGAGGTCCTCTCTCCCATAGCTAGGCAGGGACTGACAGGAGACCTCTCAGAGGGGAAGGGCAGCTGGGAAGGTTTCCCAAGGCCCAGGGAAAACCTTTCTAGATAAGTGACTCTCAAAAGAGTGGTCCTCAGACCAGCAGTAGCAGCAGCACCTGGGAACTTGCTAGAAATACAAATCATGGGATGCCATGCCAGACCTACTGAATCAGAAACTCTGAGGTGGGGCCCAGCAATCAATGTTTTCCCCCATCCTCCAGGTGATTCTAGAGGACTGGTTAAAGTTTGAGAGCTTCACCCATGCTAAATTGTGAGAACCCAAGCCTTCTCTGGCCTATACCTTCTTCTCATTGCTCTTTCCCAAGCCTTACTTACCCACACCTTTCCCAGCAGGACCAGGAGATCCAGGAACCAAAGATGATGTTTTGGCCTCCCTCTTCTCCATAAGAAACAGGGACTTGAGAATCAGACAGTCTCAAATCCCAGTTGCGTTACCTTGAACCTAGGAACTTTCTCACTGACAGTTTCCTCAACTAAAACATGGGGATAATGATAATCCCTACCAAGGTAAATCAAGCACGAAGCTGCATATGACTTGGGAAAAATGCTGCTGATTCTCTGCTGCGGCCACCAAGAGAAGGAGGGAAAGCCAGATCCACTGACTCCAATGTGGCACTCTGTCCAGAGTCACCCAATATTTACTGGGTTTAGTGGGCCTCTCCCAGGACAAGCAACCTGTTCTTGACCTTACCCTCAACAACAGGCATACCTTACCTGAGGGTAGGGCCAACTTATCTTCTTGTGGCCCTTGGAAACTTCACCTGGCTTTTTATTTTCTACAAAAGAAAAAAAAGAAAGAAAAGAGCCGTCATCCATCTACGCGATATTTGTTGACACCTGAATCAAGGCCAGGCCACACTGGGAACCTAGCTAGGAAGCCTCAGATACCATGTCTGTCTAGATCCAGCACAAGACAAGAGATGCGGATGGCAGCAATAGTATCAGAGGAAGTACTGGATATAATATTTGCACATTATTTCATTGCAAATTCAAATAATTCTGAGAGGAATTCTGTACAGAGAGAAACCTGAATATGTGCTTGTGACTCCTCTTTCCCCCAGAACTTCCTACTGGGGGAAACTCAACAATTTAAGTGCCAGGCTGAGATGAGGGAGCTGGCAGCATGAGAAGGTAATCTAAGGAGTCCCAGCCCACTAAACCTGGGCAGATGCCCTCAGTATGTGGGGAAAGAACCATCCTTCCTGCTGACCCTGCTCAGGCCATTGCCTCCAAAGGGACTTGACCTACTCAGCCAAAATGCTGCCGCCTCCCTCAGATACAAAAAGAAGAGATCTACCACTTCTCCAATCATGACTTAGCAAAGCCCAAGAACTTATGAGGCCTCTCTCCTTCTTCAATAAGAAGTCCCATCTCTCAACCCGTTCACAGTTGGCCTATTGGGAAGAATGGCTCCCTTTAATTCTTACCACCTTCATAGGGGCTCAAGGAATTCCTAGAGAGACAGGAGTTTCTGGAAGCTCAGGATATATACAAACAAATATATTATATGAGCAGCTCAAGAATACCACACAGAGAACAGGCTCCACAATCACATCAGTTGGCTCCCACTACAGAGTTAAGGTACGAAACAGAACTTAAGTTCTACTGCAAATTCTTTTTATTTTGAGACCGACTCTTGCTCTATTGCCCGGGATGGAGTGCAGTGGTGTGATCTGGGCTCACTGCAACTTCTGCCTCCCGGGTTCAAGCGATTCTCCTGCCTCAGCCTCCCGTATTTGTATACAAAAATACAAATTTTTGTATTTTTAGTAGAGATGGGGTTTTGCCATTTAGCCAGGCTAGTCTCGAGCTACTGCAAATTCTTAAGGAGAATCAAGAAGATACTTCAAAGGAACTGTGTGAGAAAAAAAGATTTTCCAAAACTTGACACTGAATAAAAATTCAAAAGCCGGGTGCCGTGGCGCATGCTTGTAGCCCCAGCTACATGAGAGGTTAAGGCAGGAGGATCCCTTGAGCCCAGGAGTTCTAATCCAGCCTGGGCAACAAAGCAAGACCCCATCTCTTAAAAAAATACACAAACACAGACTGCTTTAACAGTCAAAACTTAAGCTGGGCACAGTAGCACCTGCCTGTTGCTAGCTGGGAGGCTGAGGCAAGAGGATCACTTGACCCTAGGAGTTCGAGAACAGCCTAGGCAACATAGTGAGACTCTGTCTCTTAAAAAAATTCAATAGAAATAGTGAAAAACAAAAAAGACATCACTAACAACCAAATTAATAAGCTAGAAGACCAAAGGAGGGGCTTACTTAGAGCAAAAATTCAAAGAAATTGAAATGATGAGCAAAAATATAAAAGAAAAAATGGACAATAGAGCCAAGACAGCTAAAATCTAAACAGGAGTTCCTGAAAGAGAAAAGGGTACAAATGGAGAAGCAATAATTTTCTGAATAACAGACGAAAGTTCCTTAAGTTGAACATAGGCTTGAGGTTTCAGACTGGAAAGACACAGGCAGCAGCAAGATTAACAACCAAGGCTGGGTGCCATGGCTCACCCTGTCATCCCAGCATTTTGGGAGGCTGAGGTGGGAGGATCGCTTGACACTAGGAGTTTGCGACTAATCCAGGCAACATAGTGAGACCTTGTCTATATAAAAAAAAAAGTTGTAGTCCCAGCTACTCGGGAGGCTGAGGCAGGAGAATGGCGTGAACCCGGGAGGCGGAGCTTGCAGTGAGCCGAGATCGCGCCACTGCACTCCAGCCTGGGCGACAGAGCGAGACTCCGTCTCAAAAAAAAAAAAAAAGTTTAATTAACCAGGTGTGGCGGCATGCACCTGTAGTCCTAGCTCTCAGGAAGCTGAGGCGGGAGGACTGGTTGATCCCAGGAATTCAAAGTTATAATGAGCTATGATGGCACCATTGCACTCCAGCCTGGACAACAGAGACCCTGTCTCAAAAAAAAAAAAAAAAAGATTAACAACCAAAAAGACATACCCTGGACATATCCTGATGAAATTTCTGAACTCCAAAGATAAAGAGATAAAATTCTAACCAACAGATCACTCTTACTTTGTGAAAGTAAGAAAAAGACATTTTCAGGTGAGCAAAGATTACCACCTGTCTTTCTTTCTTTCCTTTCTTTCCTTTCCTTCCTTTCCTTCCTTCCTTCCTTTCTTTCGTCTCTCCCTCCCTCCCTCTCTCTCTCTCTTTCTGTTTTTTTTTTTTTTTTTTTTTGAGACAGAGTCTCGCTCTGTTGCCCAGGCTGGAGTGCAGTGGTGCCACCTGAGCTCACTACAACCTCCACCTCCCAGGTTCAAGGAAATCTCCTGCCTCAGCCTCTGGAGTAGCTGGGATTACAGGCGTGCACCACTGTGCCTGGCTAATTTTTTTATTTTTAGTAGAGATGGGGTTTCGCCATGTTGGCCAGGCTGGTCTCAAACTCCTGGCCTCAAGTCATTGGCTCGCCTTGGCCTCCCAAAGTGCTGGGATTACAGGCATGAGCCACCACGCCTGGCCCTGTGTTTCCTTTTGGATAAAACTACTGGCAAAATAAAAATTAAATCAGAATAAAGATCCCAAGCTAAAGGAAACAAACAGTGGTGGGCAGGAAATCTATGGAAATCTACTAAAACTTATCACTGAGGCCAGGAGCGATGGCTCACAGCTATAATCCCTGCACTTTGGGAGGCCAAGGCGGGTGGATCACTTGAGGTCAGAAGTTCAAGACCAGCCTGGCTAACATGGTGAAACCCCATCTCTACTAAAAATACAAAAATTAGGAGTTTGAGACCAGCCTGCCCAACATGGTGAAATCCCGTCTCTACTAAAAATACAAAAATTAGCCGGGTTCCTGACTTGAGGTCAGGAGTTTGAGACCAGCCTGCCCAACATGGTGAAACCCCGTCTCTACTAAAAATACAAAAATTAGCCGGGCGTGTTGGCACGCGCCTGTAATCCCAGCTACTCGAGAGGCTGAGGCAGGAAAATTGCTTGAACCCAGGAGGTGGAGGTTGCAGTGAGCCAAGATCGCACCACTGCACTCCAGCCTGGGCAACACAGCAAGACTCTTGTCTTAAAAAAAAAAAAAATTAGCCAGGTGTGATGGCACATGTTTGTTGTCCCAGCTACTCAGGAGGCTGAGGCAGGAAGATCACTTGAGCCCAGGAGGCGGAGGTTGTGGTGAGCCATGATCACACCTGCACTCTAGCCTGGCCGACAGAGTGAGACCCTGTCTCAAAAAAACAACAAAAAAAGGATTCTTAAAATCGAAGAAGCATATCATAAGGAAATAGCTCAGAACTGAAATACCAAATTATTTCAATAAAATCCAGGAATCAAGTAATGGGGGTTGGAAAAGCAAAAGCATGAAAGCATGCTAAAGGTTTCATTTTGAAAGGGTAGGTTACAAAATAGTCATTATTTAACTTTGGTAAAGTGATAAATACAGAATTAATTATGTTTGACATAAATATGAATACAATTACCAACATAACTTAATTACCGATGGAGGATTGTTTAAAAACTTCATCAAGTTAGCAAAACATAAATAAGGGAATAAGAGGAAACAAAATAAATAATAAATATAAAATAAGATGGTAGAGAGCCGTGCACGGTGGCTCACACCTGTAATCCCAGCACTTTGGGAGGCTGAGGTGGGTGGATCACTAGGTCAGGAGTTCGAGACCAGCCTGGCCAACATGGTGAAACCCTGTCTCCACTAAAAATACAAAAATTAACTGGGCATGGTGGCAGGCACCTGCAATCCCAGCTACTCGGGAGGCTGAGGCAAGAGAATCGCTTGAACCCAGGAGGCGGAGGTTGCAGTGAGCTGAGATCGCGCCATTGCACTCCAGCCCGGGTGACAGGGCGAGACTGCGTCTCAAAAAATAAATAAATAAAAAATAAGACGGTAGAAATCTGACCAGACATAAACGTCTCATAACAAATGTGAATGGGTCGAATTTAAATAAACACAGTTTAAATAAACACGAAACAGACCACCAGTCTCCTTTCTTCTAAAGTACTCATGTTGCAACAACAACAACAAAAAAAAATGTGAGGTTTGGAATGAACCAGGTCTGGACATTTTACTCAACAATTTCCATCTGCCTAACTTCCCTGGAAACTGAGTGCCTGCAATGGATACAAGCACACAGTGAAAGAAAACACATCACTTGGAGAGAAAAAGAATGTGCTTCAGAGGGGAGAAGAGAAGAGGGGAGGGAAAAAGGAGAAGGGGGTGCAGTCAGTCATCCCTCCCAGCACTCAGGAGCCTCTGCTCATAGGTTTTTCAACAACTCCAGAGAGAAAACAGCTACCATTTTATAACCAGCAGACATTCTTACTCTGGCTCAACAACTACCTAGCTATATGACCTTGAAGAATTTTTTAAAACCTCTCTGAGCCTCAATGCATCCACCAACATCATCTAGGCCTAAAATCACCAATTCATCAGTACTCAAAAGCAGATCTCTGTATTCGCTAATCCCTCATCTCCCATACTGTCACCCACAGATGTCCCTGTACACCCACTGACTTCATTCCCCTCATCCTTCCTCTGCCGTAGCATCAAATTTCCCACAACATTCTCTGAAACTCCCACCTGGGTGATCAGCACTCCCCTAACAACCTCTCCCTAGGATCAATTGTCCAAGCTCCTGCCTTGATACTTGGCTCTCCCAAGGACAATGCTTCACTTGCAGGCCTCTCAAAAGGTGGTTGTTGTTTTCACTGCCACGTTTATCCTGGGGTCAGTAGGTAGAGAACGTAGCCCTCCAGACTCACCAGTGCCAAGCTGAGACTATTTTTCCCTCTTGTTAAAAAGAAAAAAAAAAAAAAACCAGGTGTGGTAGCTCACGCCTGTAATCCCAGCACTTTGGGAAGCCAAGATGGGAGGATTGTTTGAGCTCAGCAGTTCAAGCCCAGCCTGGACAACATAGAAAGACCCTCATCTCTATTGAAAAAAAAAAATTAGTGGGGCATAGTGGCAAATGCCTGTAGTCCCAGCTACTCAGAAGGTTGAGGCAGGAGGATCACTTGAGCCCAGGAGGTTGAGGCTGCAATGAGCTATGACAGCGCCACTACACTGCAGCCTGGGTGACAGAGTGAGACTCCATCTCAAAAATGTGTGGAGGGGGATAGGATAAAAAACCTGTTCTTTTTGAGGCCCCAACTAGGCTGCTATGCCTGTCATCTATGACTTACTTTTCCTCATCTATTGAAGCACCTGGTTCACTGCTTTTCTTTTGACCCAACTCCTGCCACCAACAACCTGGGTGACTTTGGAGATCACTGGGCAACCCTTCCAACAATCCAGGTTTCCCACTTCCTTGACATCTTCATCTCCAAAGATCTCCACTCAATCATAGCCACTCACCCACCCATTCCTCTGGTTACACCTATGGGGGAACCACCTGCAACTGCTTGGACTTCTGAAAGCAGTCTCAGACACCCCTCTCTCCTATCTTCAAGCTCATTTGTCCAACCTCCTAGAGACTTGAACGTTCTACTCAGTTCCTTATTTGTCAGCCATCCTTCTTCCCTTCCTGTCCAGCTAACATCCCACAGTCTGTTATTACAATTGCACTCCTGCAAAAAGCCGCAATTCCTTTGCCCCTCCATTGCCCTACTATGACATCTTTATCAGTGTTTGGTAACTGACCAGCAGGCAGACAAGGCAAGCAGGCAGGCAAGTTCCATGGAGTATACACCTGTGCCACCAACACCAATAGTTGTAAACTTTTTTGATTTTTTTTTTTTTTTGAGACAAAGTCTTGCACTGTCACCCAGGCTGGAGTGCAATGGCGCGATCTCAGCTCACTACAACCTCCGCCTCCCGGGTTCATGCGATTCTCCTGCCTCAGCCTCCCAAGTAGCTGGGATTACAGGCACACACCACCACACTCGGCTACATTTTTGTATTTTTAGTAGAGACGGGGTTTCACTACGTTGGCCAGACTGCTCTCGAACTCCTGACCTAGTGATCCGCCTGCCTTGGCCTCCCAAAGTGCTGGGATTACAGGCGTGAGCCACCTCGCCTAGCCAGTTGTAAACTTTTTAAGTGATAGAACACTCCCCCCTTCAAAAATAACCACTCAAACATGAACAGCGGCCAGGCACAGTGGCTCGTGCCTGTAATCCCAGCACTTTGGGAGGCCGAGGTGGGTGGATCCCTTGAGGTCAAGAGTTGGAGACCAGCCTGGCCAACATGGCGAAACCCCGTCTCTACTAAAAATACAAAAAAAATTAGCCAAGCGTGGTGGTACGCACCTGTAATCCCAGCTACTCAGGAGGCTGAGGCTGGAAAATCACTTGAGCCTAGGAGGCGGAGGTTGCAGTGAGCTCAGATCACACCACTGTACTCCAGCCTGGGCGACAGAACGTGACTCTGTCTTGAAAAAAAATTAAAACTTTAAAAGAATGCACAACAGTTAAAACTGCATTTGAACACTCTTTAGCACTCCTCAAAAACCTTCCCAGACTTAATCATTATCATTTGGGTCCAAGATATCCCTAGCCCAGAGTGCAGACAGCTGCACCACATGGTACCTCCCCCCATCTTTCCCAGCAATCATCCCAGTTAGTCTGATCATTAATTGCAATTTACCAGTGAAGGTCTTGGTTTTGTAGGCACATAGGGAGTTTTTCTATTTAATTTTCACCATTTTCCTCACTAATGTAGATGTGTAGAATTATTCTTTATTTTTAACAGGTAATAGTCATATGATTCCAAAACAAAAAGGTGTTATTTTGAGAGGTCTCCCTCCCATGCTTGTCCCTATCCATTGCAGTCCCCTCACTGCCACAAGAAACCACTTTATTAGTTTATTGTGCATCATTTTCTTTATGTAAATACCAATATATATTCTTATTTTCTCCCATTTTCTTCCATAAAAGGTAACATACTGTAGTCCTGTTGGCCAACTTCTTTCAGTTAGCAAATCTGAAGATCTTTCCATCTAATAGTCTTTCCACACAATACAGTTTTTCCATATAATCTTTCTATACGATACTACTTTATCTTTTAAACAGCCAGAATTCTTAAGTATGCATATATCCTACTTTATTTAACGAGGTAATTTTTGTCTTTTCCATCACTATCAATATTTCTATCATCTAGTATTAGATGTTCCTAAATAAAGTATAATTACCACCTTTCTTGTGTTACTTATAAATATGATTATTTGGTCGGGCATGGTGGTTCACGCCTGCAATTCCAGCACTTTGGGAGGCCAAGGCAGGCGGATCACTTGAGGTCAGGAGTTCGAGACCAGACTGGCCAACATGGCAAAACCCCGTCTCTACTGGTAACAAAGCAAGAGTCCATCTCAAAAAAACATAAAAAATAAAATAAAAGTATGATTATTTGCTTTTGGTATTAACAGTATGATTCTTGATGACATTTTTATGATTATATAAAAAATGTATTTTTTTCCCACCAAGCTGTCCACTGGCAGGGCCAGCATTCACACAGAAAACAGAGCACAATCCTCATCCAGCCTGCCCAGTGCCAGTGTGCTATCCAAATGTTATCATTTTCTTTTCTTTTTTTGTTTTGTTTTTTTCCTTTTTTTTTTTTGAGACAGCGTCTCACTCTGTCGCCCAGACTGGAGTGCAGTGGCATGATCTTGGCTCACCACAACCTCTGCTTCCCAGGCTCAAGCGATTCTCCTGCCTCAGCCTCCCAAGCAGCTGGCATTACAGGCACGCTCTTAACCACTAGTACAACTTATGGTACCAACCGATAGAGAAAAATGTTAGGACATGTCGGGGTTACAGGCAGTGTGATATGTTTTTATCGCAATTCACCTCAGATCAAGTCACTTAACCTTGCTAAGCTTCAGTTTCCTCATCTGTAAATTGAGAATGGGGCATAATGGAAACATTCTCTTACAAGGAAGTCAGGAGGACAGCAATGATACCATATGAAAAAGATCCAGACTGAGTGATGTGAAACATATTCAACAGTTTTTAAAAGTTGCTGTGAAGGCTGGGCGCAGTGGCTCATGCCTGTAATCCCAGCACTTTGGGAGGCCGACGTAGGCAGATCACTTGCGGTCAGGAGTTCGAGACCAGCCTGGCCAACATGGTGAAACTCCGTCTCTACTAAAAATACAAAAAGTAGCCTGGCATGGTGGCACACACCTATAATCCCAGCTACTCGGTAGGCTGAGGCAGGAAATGCTTGAACCCGGGAGGCGGAGGTTGCAGTGAACTGAGATTGCACCACTGCACTCCAGCCTAGGTGACAGAGCGAGACTCCATCTCAAAACAAAAACCAGAAAAACAAAAAGTTGCTGTGAAATTCTATGAATATTCATTAAAAGCACAGGATTGGGAGGGGTGGTAAAGGAAACTCACTGTGTCTAAGTTTCATCATGATGACCAGCTTGAAAGCAGATAGGTTCAAATCTGCTTGCTCTCTTCCTGTCAGAATGGGAGAAGAAGCAATTTGAAGACAGCTGGGAATCACAATGCCACAAGCCCCCTCCTAAGTCCCCTAAAGGTAAAATGTTAAAGAACATTATGAGGAAGTCGTAATAATTAGGAAAACTGGGAGAAGCTGGAGCTAAAGCCTCATATGGCTGAGTCCACACAGAGAAGGCAGTGTCATACTACCCAAAGGGAGGAATAGGTCTCAACCTCATCCCGGGTGGAGTCAGTGGCTCAAAGCCACTGGGCTTTGAGCCCAGTGGGGTCAAATGGGGTCAGATGGGGTCTTTGGTCCTTATTCCTCCACACTGTAGTGTTATATTCTAGGTAGGGGACTAGTGCTCAACACCTCCACACTGAGGGGAAAGGGACATGCAAGGATGGTCTATTTCTATATGGGGTGATAATAGTGCCTCTTTTCCCAAGTAGGGGATTCTATATCTCATCTACCCTGGGAGAGGTGGTGGGGAAGGGCGTAAATAGATCTCAGGAGTCTACCCTGGGGAAAAGGGGCCTGAGAACAGGGATTCTTACCTGAGTGTCTATACGGACTGAGATAAGTACAAAATCTTGGAGGAGGGGGTAAAAATCTGTGCCTGCATATGCCTGGGGTCTATACCTTGGTGATTTGGGTTGGGGGGATTGTCATCTGTCCCTCTACTCTGGGGTGCAGAGAAACTGGGGAAACCCACAAAGTGGCTGTGTGCATCTCTGCTGCATGGAGAAAGAATCACAGATCTGTTTATCTCTAGATTATGGGGATGGGTCCTGCGTCTCTTCACCCTGGAGAGGGCTGTGGTACAGGATCGATATGCCTGATTCCACAACTATGCAGCTTTGAATAAGCGGGTCTGCACCTTACCTGCAGTGAGCTATTCTGGACCCTTCTATGGAAGGTGGACTGTGACAACTTTCATCTTTTATGCTGGTTGAAGTCAGCGGCACACTAACACTGAAAGAAATAGGGGCTCTGGTTCTCTGCATGGGTGGTGTGTGGAGGGGGCTGGCAATGCAGCTATAAATTAATAGATCAGCCCTAATACTTGGGGGTGGGGGCGTCTGTGATTCTACCCTGGGTGGAGAGAAACAGATCTGAGCTCCACTACCTTGGGTAAAGGGGAGAGACCATACGCACTGAACTGCCAGGTAATCAGCGATGTCACTCCCTCTCAACATTACAGGGAGGGAGACCTGCATATCTGCTCCTGTGGGGTATCTCCCTTGCTACATTTAGTGATTCTAAATCTTTGGGGGAGGTAGGGGAGGTAGGGGGATGATCTGTGTCTACCTCAAAGGGAGAGGAACACATCTGAGCCCCTCTACCCCCACGGCCCCTCAAGGGGCAGACCTGACTGTCTCTTCATGGATTAAGGTCTGTTCCTGTTTGCTTCGAAGCATGTTGGGTGCTTCGAAAAATTACACATTCGGTAAAACGGGGGCTACGGAAGTAGGGATCAGGTCTGATTCTCCACAATGGGGACTCACTCTAACCTAAGAGGAGGGGGCAATCGGCTTAGTTGTCCATAGGCTGAGGCCTGTAACTGCAAACACTTTGGGGACGGGTGAGTTGGGGAGCGATACTGAGGGCTCTGAGTCTACGCGTATGGGGAGGAGGTGCCCTCCCTCTGTATATTAAATGTTTCTAAGCTCCTCTATGCTGGTATGGGGGCAGATACATCAAAGCCTCTGTCTGTCCTGAGGAGGTGCCTCGAGGCGGCTGTCTAGAGCCAAGCCAAGGAAGTGCCTTAAGTCGGGAGAAGTCTGCGCTGCTCAGCTGGGTGGAGGGAGATGTCTCTACACGGTTGGGGTGGATGTCCCCCATGCCTTTGGTGGGTCGACTCCTGTCTATACAGGGTGAATGCAGAATGGAGCCTCACTATCTTGAGGACGACCAACGCTTCACCACACAAGTGAAGTTTGTGCCTCTCTACACAGTGTGTCCCGGGTCTACACCTTTCTAGGTGGGATGGGGCAATGCCCCTCTCCCGGCAAACTCCACTCAGCGAAAAGGCAATTCGGCGCGTCTCCACGTGTGCCGCGATCCCTGCCCCTCTTCCGGTCCCTTCTACCCTGGAAGGGATCCTGCTGTTTACCTCTCTATTCCAGGTTGGCGGGCATCTCTGGTTTCACATCCAATAGACGATCCTAACTGCCCGGCCGTCTAGGTGAGCACACATTGTGAGAAAAGAGGAGAGAAGTTTCTTACTTACACTTCCGGCGGGGATCTGAGAAGCGAGGGCAACACGACAACTCGGTTGAGCGAGCAGAAACTCTCGCGCAGCTAGGCTCCGACTTCCGGATCCCAGGCCGGCGGCGCCCGACTCCGCCCACCGTGCGGTCTCCGCGGGTGGGGGGGAGGGGGCGGAGCTTCTGACTGACAGCTGACGCCCGCCCGTCCCTTCTTCGCGACCACGCTGGCCCCGCCTCCTGCCTGCCCCGTAGTTAAAGAAATAGCGGAGGAGGGAGAAGGAGGACGGCGAGAAGACCAGGAAGAAGCGGCGGGTCGACTGGTGTGGCCATATACCTTACTTGCAAGCCAAAATTTTGTCTGCGGGCATCTGTCTGGGGTTAAATATGCGTGCTCCCAAATCTCAATAACCAGGCAGTCACCACGCCCGAATCAGACAAGGGTGGGGGATGGTGTCTTTGTCTGCCTGGAAGATGGCGACAGCAGGGTGTGAGAAAATGGCCGCCTGGGTCACATGTCTGGCCGGGTACTCCCCACCTGAAGTGAATTGGTTAGCTATTCCCAACCACCTTCCCGGGTCCTTGAGCCCCAGACCATCCCTGAGCACTCCTAGCTTTTTCTGCATACGTTCAGATCTATGGCCATACCCAACCCGAGCTGGAGCAGGAGCCAGAACGACTAGAAGCCTCTCCCACCCTTTTGCCTTCTTCCCCTCCTACTCCATCCTTCCCTCAATCCCGGAGCAGCGTCTGCAGAAGGGAATGAATTTATATCTCTGGAGTGGGGCAAGTAGGGGTTTCTGAAGCCATCTCAAGAAGCTGGCTGGGAAGTGAGGTCTCCCCCACAAAATAGTAAATATTAGTCTGCAAATGTTTTCTTCTTGATGGTTTAATTCCAGCCCCTCCTCTTCCTCAAGCCTAAACCCTGGGGTGGGGCACAGAGTAGGTGGAACTCTGTGCCTCCGAGGGTGGGTTTGTTTCTCCACTTCAAGCACAGACGGGCTGAAAATGACTCCATCTGTCCCTTTATCCCTTACATAAACAGGACTCACTACCTCTCTACATCGTTGAAGGGCTTCTAACCTCTCATCCTAGAGACACATGAAATTCCTCTGGACCCGAAACCAGCCCTGACCACTTTCACCTTTCCCCCTGCATTTGCAATTTTGTTCTGTTTCTCTAAGACCTAACTCTTGTCACTTCGATGAAACCTTCTCTGACTTTCGCAGATGAGTTAGAAACCCAGAGCACCTTACCTATACAGCTAAGCTAGCACTTATCACAATACTGTAGTTGTTTATGTGACTGTGTCTCCACAGGAGGGTGAACTCCCTGAGAGCAGGGGCCATGTATCTTCAAGCTTTCAACACCCAGCACAAGACTGGTATGAGGCAGGCTTCAACAACTGTTTGTTAAATGGGTGAGTTTACAGGCCTGCACCACAAAAAATGGGAAATGGGCTGTTTAGTAGATGGCATTGGGAAATTTGGCTCTCCATGAAAAGAAATATAAAACTGGATCTCTATTTATTCCACCTAAGAGAGTAGACTGTGAATGTGAAAGGTAAAACTATGAAGTTAATATATGCAGGAGAATATCTTTGTGACTTGTGACTGGGGAAGGACTTTTTAAACAAAATCCCAAATGCACAAGATATAAGGGAAAAAATACAATGAAATCTTGTGGAAACTAGTTATTACGACTTTGGAAAACAATTAGGAAGTATCCAGAATAGCTGAAGATGACCCTGGGACCCAGCAGTTCTAGTATTGGAGATGATTGATTAATAGGTAGATAGACAGATAGAGATCCCCTCTAAACTTTAACTCCTAGAGAAATTCTTATACATTTGCTCAATGAGCATGTGGAAGAATGTTCATTGCAGAACTGTTTGTAATAGAGAAAAAAATGTGAACAGCCCAAAATTCCACCAACAGGAGAATGAATAAGTAAATTATGGTATAGCCATATGACAGAATACTATGCAGAATACTATAATGAAAAAGAATGAATCATGTTGCATGCATTGACCCAGCTAAATTTCAAAAACACAATACTGAGATAAAATACAAATTGCAGAGGACACATAAAGTGTGAAACCATTTATATAAAGTTTTAAAATCTAGAAAACAGCAAACAATGTTGCTTATAGATTATATAGATATATAAACAATAATTTTTTTTTGAGACAAGATGTTGCTCTGTCGTCCAGGCTGCAGTGCAGTGGCTTGATTTCCTCTCCCTGCAGCCTCCACCTCCCTGACTCAAGCCATCCTCCCACCTCAGCTTCCCAAGTACCTGGACTATGGGCATGTACCACCACACCTGGCTAATTTTTGTATTTTTTGTAGAGACAGGGTTTCACCATGTTGCCCAGGCTAATCTTGAGTTCCTGAGCTCAAGTGATCCAACCACATCTTGGCCTCCCAAGGTGCTGGGATTACAGGTGTGAGCCACCGCCCCCAGCCAACAATAATTTTTAAGGAGAAATACCAAATCCAGAATACTGATTACCTCTGGGGAAGAAAACAAAAGAACAGAATGAGAGAGAGATACACAGGGAACTTCAACTGTTTGTCTAATATTTTACTTTCTAAGCTAGGTGGTAGGTACGTGGGTTTTTGTTATCTTCTCTATACTTATTTGTATGTCTGAAATATTTCATATTTTTTAAAAGACTACAAGGATCTGAAACAAAATGTTAATAATAGTTAAATCTAGATTAGTGGTTCTCTAACTTTCCCCAGCATCAGAATCACTGGGAGGGCTTGTTAGAACACCAATTACTGGGCCTCATGCCCAGAGTTTTGATTCAGTAAGTCTGGTTTAGGGCCCAGGATTTGCATTTCTAACAAATCAAAGTGACATTATCAGTGAATTTAATTTTCTTCCTTGTACTTTTCTGTGTTTTCCATGTATTTGATGAATATTTATTACTTTAGTGAGAGATTGTGTTATTTTTTAAAATCTCTTTCATCTCTACTTCCCACTTTCATTTCCCTCCTATAGGCAGCCATTCAAAGGTGTTTTATGCATATTTTTGCATATATGCATTCTTGGAAAATACGTATTATTGCTTTATGTGTATTTCCTCCTTTTTTTTTTTTTTTTTTTTTTGAGCCAGGGTCTTGCTCTATTGCCCAGACTGGAGTGCAGTGGCATGACCTCCACTAACTGCAACCTCCGCCTACTGGGCTCAAGGGATCCTCCCACCTCACCCTCCCGAGTAGCTGGGGAACTACAGGCGCACATCACCATGCCCAGCTAATTTTTAAAGATGTTTTTACTGGTCTCGGCTGGGCACTGTGGCTCACACCTGTAATCCCAGCACTTTGGGAGGCCAAGGCAGGCGGATCACCTGAGGTCAGGAGTTCGAGACCAGCCTGGCCAACATGGTGAAACCCTGTCTCTACCAAAAAGAAAAATACAAAAAATTAGCTGGGTGTGGTGGCAGGCACCTTAATCCCAGCTACTTGGGAGGCAGAGGCAGGAGAATCGTTTGAACCCGGGAGGCGGAGGTTGCAGTGAGCCAAGATCAAGCCATTGCACTCAAACCTGGGGGACAAGCACAAGACTTCTCTCAAAAAAAAAAAAAAAAAAGATTTTTTTACTGGTCTCAAACTCGGGGCTCAAGCAATCTGCTTGCCTCGGCCTCCTAAAGTGATGGGATTGTGGGTGACTGCACCCGGCCAAATTTTTATTTTATATTGTTTCCAAATTCAGAACAGTCGAAAGAATGGTATAATGAAAGCCCATATACCCTTATACTTCACCAAATATCATCCTACATAACCACAATACCATTATCAAACCTAAGAAGATTTAACTATAATTCAATAATGCCATCACGTATAGCCCATATTCACATTTCCACCCAATTATCCCCAAAAATGCAGCTTTCGTTTTTTGATCCCAGGATCTAATCAAGGTTTATGTATTACGTTTCTTTTTTTTTTTTTTTTTTTTTTTTGAGACGAAGTCTTGCTCTGTTGCCCAGGCTCGAGTGCAGTGGCGCAATCTTGGCTCACTGCAACCTCTACCTCCTGGGTTCAAGTAATTCTCCTGCCTCCACCTCCCAAGTAGCTGGGACTACAGGCGCCCGCCACCATGCCTGGCTAATTTTTGTATTTTAAGTAGAGACAGGGTTTCTGCACACTGGAGTGATCCATCCACCTTGGCCTCCCAAAGTGCAGGGATTACAGTCATGAGCCACCACACCTGATGTTTGTGTATTACATTTGGTTGTTATATCCCTTTAACCTCTTTTAATCTAGAATAATACCCCTATATTTTTTGTTTCAAATGACATTTATGTTTTTGAAGAGTCCAGGCCAATTGTCTTGTAATATGTCCCATATTCTGGATTCTTTTGTTCTTTTCACATGAATAGATTCAGAATAAATATTTTTAGCAAGAACAGTACATAGGGGATATCCTTTATTTTGTATTGTGTCACCTCAAGAGGCACATGATATCAGATTGTCTCACTATTGAGTATACTTTGTACTTGTTTTTCTTTTACATAAATATCTCATCCTGGCCAGGTGCGGTGGCTCATGCCTGTAATCCCAGCACTTTGGGAGGCCGAAGTAGGCGGATTGCTTGAGGCCAGGAGTTCAAGACCAGCCTGGCCAACATGGCGAAACCCTGTCTCTACTAAAAATGCAAAAATTAGCCGGGTGTGGTGGCACACACCTCTAATCCCAGCTACTGGGGAGGCTGAGGCACGAGAATCGCTTGAACCTGGGAGGCAGAGGTTGCAGTGAGCTGAGATCACACCACTGCACTCCAGCCTGGGTGATGGAGTAAGACTCTGTCTTAAAAAAAAAAAAAAAAAAAAAAGTCATTCTGTTTTCCATTCAGCCTAGTGTTTTTAAGGTCTATCCATATTGCTGTGTGTACATCTAATCTATTGCTTCTTTTTTTTTTTTTTTTTTTTTTTTTGAGATGGTGTCTCACTCTGTTGCCCAGGCTGGAGTGCAGTAGCGCTATCTGGGCTTACTGCAAACTCTGCCCCCCGGGTTCCTGCCTCAGCCTCCCGAGTAGCTGGAATTACAGGCGCCCACCACCATGCCCGTGTATTTTTAGTAGAGACGGGGTTTTGCCATATTGGCCAGGCTGGTCTCGAATTCCTGGCCTCAGGTGATCCACCCACCTCGGCATCCCAAAGTGCTGGGATTACAGGCGTGAGCCACTGCACCCAACCTGACCTCATCCATTGCTTCTATCTGCTCATGGTAACCATACTGTGCCTTCACTGCATAGATTGCCTCCAGCTCTCCAATAATACTTCAGTGAACATCCTTGTACATATTCCCTTATTGACCTGTGTGAGGATTTCTTTTGGAACATACACTCAAGAGCCACATGATTACATTCTAAAGTATGCATATACTTAGTTTGACTTAAGAACACCAATACTTCTAGATGGTTCTCTGGGATGGCAGTACCAGTTCACACTTTCACCATGTGTGAGGATTTCTGTATCCCCACATCTTCACTAACACTTGACATTCTCTAGCTTGCTATTTTTTGTTTTTAAGACAGAGTCTCTGTTGTGCTCTCCTCGGCAGCACATATATTAAGACAGAGTCTTAATGCAGTAGTGCGATCTTGGCTCACTGCTACTTCCACCTCCCGGGTTCAAGCAATTCTGCTGCCTCAGCCTCCCTAGTAGCTGGGATTACAGGCGCCCGCCACCATGCCCTGCTAATTTTTGTATTTTATTAGAGATGGGGTTTCACCTGACCTCAAGCAATCCACCCACCTCAGACTCCCAAAGTGCTGGGATTACTGGCGTGAGTCAGCATGCCCGACCAAGATGGCTAATTTTTGCCAGTCTAATAGGTGGAATAGGTTTCAATCCATCTAGATTCCACCCTCATATGTGGTAATACGTGGGAATGTAGCTTTATTATTCTCCACATGGTAAGCCGGGTTTCCCACCATCAAATACTGAACAATTCCTCCTTTTCCCATTGATTTGCCATGCCACCATTATCATATGTTATTAGGCATACACACATAAACACACATACGTCTTTTTCTGTCCTTGGGCTAATACCACCTTGGTTTTAGTATTTTGTAATGTGTCTAAATATCACATGGAGCATTTCCTCCTCTTTAGTCTTCTTTTTAGGTGTCTTAGATCTATTGCCACATAAATTTTAAAATGAGTCTATCAAGGTCTTCAAAAATCCAACTGGGATTTTGATTGGGATCACACTAAATTTATAGATTAATTTGGAGGAACTGCCATCATTGTAATAATTACTCATTCCATCCAACAACGTGGAATATACCCTCATTTCTTCAGTTCATCTTCTTCTGTGTTCTTTATTAAAGTTTTCTCTTAAGAATTGTGTATTTTAAAAAATAAAAATGAGGTCAGGCACAGTGGCTCACACCTGTAATCCCAGGATTTTGGGAGGCCGAGGTGGGCAGATCACGAGGTCAGAAGTTCAAGACCAGCCTGGCCAACATAGTGAAACCCCGTCTCTACTAAAATACAAAAATTAGCTGGGCATGGTGGTGGGCGCCTGTAGTCCCAGCTACTTGGGAGGCTGAGGCAGGAGAATCGCTTGAACCCGGGATGCAGAAGTTGCAGTGAGCCGATTGCACCACTGCACTCTAGCCTGGGTGACAGTGAGACTCTGTCTCAAAAAAAATAAAAAATAAAAATAAAAATGAATTGGTTACCTTGGATGTTGCTAAGGCATCAGCTCATTCTGCTGATAATTAATCAACAAATGGAAAAAATCTGGCATTATTCCTGCCTTCCCACATGAATCATATTGCAGGTTAATCAAATAGATAATTAAGGAAAGAGCTTCTTTATGGAAGACTCAACTTATAAATGCAAGAGAAATGGCAGTGTTACAATTCAATCCCTAATGAGATAATGGATTTAAGAAAAAATATGGCTGCTAAAA
This sequence comes from Pan paniscus, assembly GCF_029289425.2. NCBI lineage: Eukaryota > Metazoa > Chordata > Mammalia > Primates > Hominidae > Pan > Pan paniscus. Next base: position 55,911,987 of record NC_073272.2, on the reverse strand, counting down.
CCATAGGTGAAAAACATTTGGGGAATTATAACAGAGAAATTAGGCTGATACCATCTGACCCTACTCATCAAACTTATCATCAAAGACAGAAAACAAGATATATGTGCCTTCTTATGTTGTGCAATAAGAAGTATACAGCACTATTCATGAAGTATACTTTTAAACAAGAAGGAAAAAAGAAACAATTTAATCAAGCATCTCTATTTAACTTCATTTACAAAAAATTCAGGGAATATAGGAAGAGAAACATGTTAAATGGTACCGGGAGAAACAATACACCAAAGCAAGAACTTGGGAAATTTTACAGGACAAAAGAGCCAGTATATTCAACAAATAAATGGAAGGAAGAAAAGAGAGGGAAAATTACAGATTAAAAAGAAAATAAGGCTGGGCATGGTGGCTCATGCCTGTAATCCCTGCACTTCGGGAGGCCGAGGCGGGTGGATCACTTGAGGTCAGGAGTTCAAGACCAGGCTGGCCAACATGGTGAAACCCCATCTCTACTAAAAACACAAAAATTAGCCGGGCATCATGGCACATGCCTGTAATCCCAGCTACTGGGGAGGCTGAGGCAGGAGAATCACTTGAACCCGGAAGGCAGAGTTTGCAGTGAGCCGAGATTGCACCACTGCACTCCAGCCTGAGGGACAGAACGAGACCTCGTCTCAAAAAAAAAAAAAAAAAAAGATTAAAAAGAAATAAAAAGGAAAGAAGGAAAGGAAATTTCAGAGATAAAGCAAACAAATGCAATGTGTGGGTCTTGTTAACAACCAGATTCCAATGAAGTATAAAAAGATTTTTTTTTTCGAGATGGGGTCTTGTTCTGTCACCCAGGCTGGGGTGCAGTGGCAAGATCTCGGCTCACTGCAGCCTCCGCCTCCCAGGCTCAAGCGATTCTCCCATCTCAGCCTTCCGAGTAGCTGGGATCATAGGGGCGCACCACCATGCCCAGCTAATTTTTGCATTTTTAGTAGAGACAGGGTTTCACCATGTTGGCCAGGCTAAAAAAGGTATTTTTGAGATAATGAAGGACAGTAGAACATGGACTGGGTGTTAGATGATATTCAGGAATAAATGTTAAATATGTTGGGTATGTTAGACCGGGCACAGTGGCTCACGCCTGTAATCCCAGCACTTTGGGATGCTGAGGCGGGTGGATCACCTGAGGTCAGGAGTTCGAAACCAGCCTGGCCAACATGGTGAAACCCCATCTCTACTAAAAATACAAAAATTAGGCCGGGCACGGTGGCTCACGCCTGTAATCCCAGCCCTTCAGGAGGCCAAAGCGGGTGGATCACGAGGTCAGGAGATTGAGACCATCCTGGTTAACACGGTGAAACCCTGTCTCTACTAAAAATACAAAAAAATTAGCCAGGCATGGTGGCAGGCACCTGTAGTCCCAGCTACTTGGGAGGGTGAGGCAGGAGAATGGCGTGAATCTGGGGGGTCGGAGCTTGCAGTGAGCCGAGATCGTGCCACTGCACTCCAGCCTGGGCCACACAGCGAGACTCTGTCTCAAAAAAAAAAAATACAAAAATTAGCCAAGCGTGGTGGTGCACACCTGTAATCCCAACTACTCCTGAGGGTTTGGCAGGAGAGTTGCTTGAACCCGGGAGGCGGAGGTTGCAGTGTGCCCAGATCGTATCACTGCACTCAAGCCTGGGCGACAGAGCTAGACAATGTCTCACACACACAAAAAAAATGCTGGGTATGTCAACATTATTGTAATTATGCTTTTTTTAAAAAAAAAAAAAAGTGTGTTAGAGAAACATGGTTTTTATGTGTGAGATTACCTCAGGTCTGGAATTTGCAATAAAATACTCCAGGACTGGGCATGGTGGCTCATGCCCATAATCCCAGCACTTTGCAAGGCAGAGGCAGGGGCATCATCTGATGTCAGGAGTTCAAGACCAGCCTGACCAACATGGTGAAACCCTATCTCTACTAAAAATACAAAAATTACCTGGGCGTGGTGGCAGGCACCTGTAATCCCAGCTGCTCGGGAGGCTGAGGCAGGAGAATCACTTGAACCCAGGAGGCAGAGGTTGCAGTGAGCCTAGATGGCGTCATTGTACTTCAGCCTGTGCAACAGAGCAAGACTTCGTCTCAAAACAACACACAAAAAAAACCTCCAGATGTATTCAGGCATTACTTATGCATTAAAATACATTAACAAGTAAGTTTTAAAAAAGAATTGTTTATTTATTAAATTTCTAATTGCCTTCGAGTTTTGTTACTTTGTGAACTTTTTTTTTTTTTTTTTTGAGATCAGGTCTCGCTCTGTCACACAGGCTGGAGTGCAGTGGTGTGATGTTGGCTCACTGCAGCCTCTGCCTCCTGGGGTGAAGTGATTCTCCTGCCTCAGCCTCCTGAGTAGCTGGGATTACAGCTGTGTGCTACCACGCACGGCTGATTTTTGTATTTTTAGTAGAGATGGGTTTCACCATGTTGGCCAGTCTGGTCTTGAACTCCAGGCCTCAAGTGATCCACCCTCCTCAGCCTCCAAAAGTGCTGGGGTTACAGGCATGAGCCACCACGCCCAGCCTGAATATGTCATTTGTAATAGATAAAACACACATTTTGAATATTGAAACTATTTAAAAATTATACTTTGAGATTTCTTATCCCCATCTAGTCCACCCAGTTCCCCTGCACCCCCACAGGTATCAGTTTTGTTAGTTTATTTTGTCTTCTTCTAGTGTTTCTTTATACAGATGCAAACAAATATAAATGTATAGCGTATTCCACCTTCCGCCTTACACAGAAGGTGCCGTACTATGTATATTGTTATACATATTGCTTTTTTCACTTAATAATACATCTTGGAGGCCAGGTGCAGTGGCTGACGCCTGTAATTTCAGCACTTTGGGAGACCAAAGTGGGCGGATCACCTGAGGTCAAGAGTTCAAAACCAGCCTGGCCAACATGGCAAAACCCAGACTCCACTAAAAATACAAAAATTAGCCAGGCGTAGTGGCACACGCCTGTAATCCCAGCTACTCAGGAGGCTGAGGCAGGAGAATCGCTTTAACGCAGTAGACAGAGGTTGTAGTGAGCCGAGTTTGCGCCACTGCACTCCAGCCTGGGTGACAGAGCTAGAATCCATCTCAAAATAAATAGATTAATTAATTAATTAATACATCCTGGAGGTCTTTCCCTATCAGAGCACTAGAGAGTTTCTGGAAAGTAGAAAGCATGAAAGTAGAAAGCTTTCTGTATGAAAGCACATAGGACTACTACCTCAAAGTATTAGGTAATGTGAATGTATGTTATGTGCACATTTATTTAATGACTGTGCCACAAAGGATAGATAGTTCATACAGATGCAAATATTTCTGTAGGATACATTCCAAGAATTACATTTGTAACTTTGGGAGATACTGCCAAAATTGCCTCCACAGATGTTGTATCATTTTGCATTTCTACCAGCCAAATGTGATTGTATCTGTTTCACCACAGCCTCACAAGCAACGGAGTGTATTGTGAGACTTTTGGATTTTTGACAATGATAGGATAGAAATGGTATCTCAGGCCAGGCACGGTGGCTCACGCCTGGAATTCCTGCACTTTGGGAGGCCGAGGCAGGCAGATCACCTGAGGTCAGGAGTTCAAGACCAGACTGGCCAACATGGCAAAACCCCATCTCTGCTAAAAATACAAAATTAGCTGGGCGTGGTGGCGAATGCCTGTAATCCCAGCTACTTGGGAGGCTGAGGCAGGAGAATTGCTTGAACCAGGAGGCAGAGGTTGCAGTGAGCCGAGATAGAGCCACTACACTCCAGCCTGGGAAACGAGTAAAACCATCTCAAAAAAAAAAAAAAAAAAAAGGAAAAAAAGAAAAAAAATGGTATCTCAGTGTAGTTTTGATTTTCATTTATTATGAGTGATGATAATTTTTTCATGTGTTTAAGGGACTTTTTATGTGTTTTTGTATTAATTATCTGTTTATATCCTCTGTCCCTTTTTCTGTTTGGTCTCTGGCCTTTCATTCATTTCAGAACTTTGTTATATAATTAGAGAGATCATAAACTCTACTCCTTTAAATACAAGTTTTAAAAATTAAATAAATAGGCCGGGCGCAATGGCTCACGCCTGTAATCCCAGCACTTTGGGAGGCCCAGGTGGGCGGATCACAGGTCAGGAGATCGAGACCATCCTGGCTAACACAGTGAAACCCCGTCTCTACTAAAAATACAAAAAATTAGCCAGGCGTGGTGGCGGGCGCCATAGTCCCGGCTACTCGGGAGGCTGAGGCAGGAGAATAGCGTGAACCTGGGGGGTCGGAGCTTGCAGTGAGCCGAGATCGCGCCACTGCACTCCAGCCTCGGTGACAGAGCGAGACTCCGTCTCAAAAAAAAAATTAAATAAATAGAGATAGACCTTTGTCAATGATCTCAGCTGTCAATTTTTTCTCCAGTTCATCATTCTTCAGACTTTGTTAACGGACTTTTTTCCAAAGCAAATTTTATTTTATTTATTTATTTATTTATTTATTTATTATTTTTTGAGATGGAGTCTCGCTCTGTTGCCCAGGCTGGAGTGCAGTGATGCAATCTCAGGTCACTGCAACCTCTGCCTCTTGGGTTCTAACAATTATCCTGCCTCAGCCTCCCAAGTAGCTGGGATTACAGGCGCCTGCCACCACGCCCAGCTAATTTCTGTTTTTGTTTTTTTGTTTTTTTGTTTGTTTGTTTGTTTTTGAGACGGAGTCTCGCTGTCTTGTCCAGGCTGGAGTGCAGTGGCATGGTCTCGGCTCACTGCAACCTCTGCCTCCCGGGTTCAAGCGATTCTCCTGCCTCAGCCTCCCGAGTCAGCTGGGATTACAGATGCCTGCCACCATGCCTGGCTAATTTTTTGTGTTTTTAGTAGAGAGGGAGCTTCACTATATTGGCCAGGCTGGTCTGGAACTCCTGACCTCAGGCAATCCGCCCGCCTCTGCCTCCCAAAGTGCAGGGATTATAGGCGTGAGCCACCGTGTCCGGCCTCTGTATTTTTAGTAGAGATGGGGTTTCGTCATGTTGGTCAGGCTGGTCTCGAACTCCTGACCTCAGGTGATCTGCCCACCTCGGCCTCCCAAAGTACTGGAACTTACAGGCGTTAGCCACTGCACCCAGCTTCAAATTTTATATTTATATAAATAAATTTATGTTTTGTTTCATGGATTCTAGATACTGAGTCATAGTTTTGTGATAGATTGCATTAATGACCCCAATTTTTCATGTGTCTCTTTATCTAACTTGGGTAAAGGTAGTACCTTCCCACACTGACTCTTGAGTTTGGCCATACAACTTGCTTTAATCAATGGGATAGTAGCAAACTCGGTATAAGCAGAGACTTGAAAAAGCTCTTGCATATTCTACTTCCTCTCTTGGACCCCTGCCGCAGCTGTGAGAACATATTCAGACTAGCCTCCTGGAGAGATGTGAGAGACAAGTAGAAATGAGCTTGGTCATCCCAGACAGTGTGTCCTATAGCAGCCAACCAACCTCCAGCCAAGCCACCAACTGGGTGCAGACACATAAGCTAGCCCAGTTGAGATTAACACAGCCTAGTCCAGATCATAGAACCTCCCAGCTGACCCATAGACTCTGTCTGAGTTTTGGTACATAATTATTCACTTTGGTTTACAACACAGCATTATTGTGGCAGTAGTCCCCCATCATCGTTCTTTCTTTTCAGAAATATGCTGGCTATGCTTGCTTGTTATTTTTCCATATGAACTTAGAATCAGCTTGTCTAGTTTCAGAAAAAAAAAAAATGATATGCTTTTTTTTGAAACAGAGTCTCGCTCTGTCGCCCAGGCTGGAGTGCAGTGGTGCGATCTCAGCTCTCTGCAACCTCTGCCTGCTGGCTTCAAGCGATTCTTCTTCCTCAGCCTCCCAAGTAGCTGGAATTACAGGCGCCCACCACCACACCCAGCTAATTTTTGTATTTTTAGTACACACAGGGTTTCGCCATATTGGCCAGGCTGGTCTCGAACTCCTGACCTCGTGATCTGCCCACCTCGGCCTCCCAAAGTGCTGGAATTACAGGCGTGAGCCACCGTGCACAGCCAAAAAATGATAATGGGCTTATACTAAATTTATAAATTAATTTGACATCTTTATGATTTTAAGTCTTCCCATCTGAGAACATGGCATGCCTTTCCATTAGTTCCTTCAGATTGTTATGAATGTTTCTCATTAAGGTTTTAGACATTTCTTGTTAAGGTTGTTTATAGGTATTTTATCTTTTTTGTTGCTCTAATAAATGGAGCCTTCTCTTCCATATATCTTCTAACTGAATGATTTCTATATATTAATTTTATATCCTGCTACCTTACAGAATTCTCTTGTTTGTAGTAGTTTCTCTATTGGTTTGTTTGGGTTTTGTGGCTATACAATCTGATCATCTATAAATGGTGATAGCTTTACTTCTTCCATTTCAATTGTATATTTAATTTATTTCTCTTTTCTAATTGTAATGATTACTACCTCCAATGCAATTTTTTTTTGTTTTTTTGTTTTTAAGACAGAGTCTCTCTCTCTCACCCAGGCCACAGGGCAGTAGCACGATCTTGGCTCACTGCAACCTCCACTTCCCAGGCTCAAGTGATTCTCATGCCCCAGCCTCCTGAGTAGCTGGAATTACAGGTGTGCACTACCACACCCAGCTAATTTTTGTAACTTTAGTAGAGATGGGGTTTTACCATGTTGGCCAGGCTGGTCTCAAACTCCTGGCCTCAAGAAATCCACCTGCCCTGGCCTGCCAAAGTGCTAGGACTACAGGCGTGAGCCACAGTGCCCAGACAACCTCCAATAAAATGCTAAATTGTAGTGGAGAGAGTAGGTACCCTTAGTTGGTTTCTGATTTTAGCATATAAATACTGGTGGTATTTCCTGGTTAAGTGAAATGCTGGATTTGGGGGATCTATCTATCTACAGAGAATGAGATAAAATATATATCAGGGAAGAAACCACATATTCCTCTTTTATTGAATGTTTTTATAAAGAATGGGTATTGTTACCAAAGTTACTGAAGGAGAAGAAAAATAAAAGAATGGGTGTTGAGTTTTGACAAACAACTCTTTGGTATCTCTGAATAAAATGATAGGATTTTTTTACTTAGATCTAATAATAGGTTAGATTATATTAATGGATTTCCTAATATTGAACAATTCTTGCATTCCTGCAATAAAACCCACACAGTCATGGATTCTATTTGTTAATATTTAGGATATTGTGCCGATATTCCTAAGTGAGAATTAGTCTATGTGGTTTTCTTTTTCTTGTGGAGTCTTTGTCAGATCTTGGTATCAGTGTTATTATTCACTTGATAAAAACATTTTTAAAGTGTTCCTTCCTTAGGCTCAGGAAAATAAGAATAGTATTTGAATTATCTGCTTTTTAGTGTGAAAAGACTTCCCCTTGTGAAAGGATCTTGCTCTATCTGGTGCTTTGAGGAATTGGGGAGCTCTTTATAACTTTGTCTATTTCCATGAAAATTGATCTACAAGGCCAGGCGCGGTGGCTCACGCCTGTAATCCCAAAACTTTGGGAGGCTGAGGCGGGTGGATCACATGAGGTTGGGAGTTCGAGACCAGCCTGACCAACATGGAGAAACCCTGTCTCTATTAAAAATACAAAATTATCCAGGCTTGGTGGCGCATGCCTATAATCCCAGCTACTCGGGAAGCTGAGGCAGGAGAATCGCTTGAATCCGGGAGGCAGGGGTTGCGGTGAGCCGAGATCGTGCCATTGCACTCCAGCCTGGGCAACAAGAGCGAAATGCCATCTCAAAAAAAAAAAAAGAAAGAAAGAAAAGAAAATTGATCTACATGGACTTGTCTTTTAGGGTCAGTTTGTAAATTATATTTTCCTAGGACATTATCCATTTCTTCAGTTCTTTGAACAATTTCTATAGAGTTGTGTTTTGTGATATTTAAAATGTCTTCTTACTATAGTTATGTGCAACTTTTCATTTATTTTGTATATTTGTGCTTTCTCCTTTTCCTGATTATGTTATCTAATAGCTTATATAATTCTTTTTTACAGAATCAACCCACTCATTTATTAGTCCTACTGTTATCTATTTTCTAACTCCTTTATTTTAACTTTTATTTTTGTTAATTCATTCCTTCTGCTTCCCTGTATTTGTTTTGTCTTTCTCTAACTTTTTCAATCTGATGCTTATTCATTTAGTTTTTTTGTTTGTAATGTAAGTATTTTAAGGCTATGAACTTTCCGCTGACCACTGCTTTAGCTGTATCCATAGATTCTGATACGGAATGTTTTTATTGCCATTATTGTCTAGAAATTCAGCAATTTTGGTTTGTTTTTTGTTTGTTCATTTGTTTGTTTTGAGACAGGGTCTTGTTCTATTGCCCTAGCTAGAGTACAGTGGTGCAATCGTAGCTCATTGCAGCCTCAAACTCCTGGGTTCAAGGGATCCTCCTACCTCAACCTCCCAAGTAGCTGGGACTACAGACATGCATCACGACACCCAGCTACTTTTTTATTTTTTGTAGAGACAGGGATCTCACTGTGTTGCCCAGGCTGGTCTCAAACTCCTGGCCTCAAGTGATCCCCCTGTCTCAGCCTCCCAAAGTGCTGGGACTACAGGCATGAGCCACTGAAACCAGCTCGAGTTTCCCCTTGACCCAAGAGTTGTTTGAGTTTTCACATATTCAGATCCATTTTACACTGATCTCTAGTTTTATCCAGTTGTGATCAGAGAACATTGTCTACATTGGTTTTACTTTTTGGAATTTATTGAGATTTTCTTCTTGTCCTAATATTGAGTTTGCTGTTTAGGTTTTCTGGTTCTTACTAGGTTTTTTGATCCTTTACTCTGTTCTGGAATGAGAAAGGTAAGTTTAATTTCTCCTGTTCTTAGTGTGTTTCAATTTATAATCTATTTCTCCTTGTATCTCATTATTTCAGCTTTGTGAAAATTGCTATTTCATGTGGTACAAAAATATTAGTAACTTTATATCTTCATTGTGAATTGTGGCTGTATTAGTCCATTTTCACGCTACTGATAAAGACATACCTGAAACTGGGAAGAAAAAGAGGTTTAATTGGACTTACAGTTGCACATGGCTGGCGAGGCATCAGAATCATGGCAGGAGGCAAAAGGCACTTCTTACATGGTGGCAGCAAGAGAAAATGAGGAAGAAGCAAAAGTGGAAACCCCTGATAAACCCATCAGATCTCGTGAGACTTATTCACTGTCACGAGAATAGCACTGGAACTACCGGCCCCCTTGATTCAATTACCTCCCCCTGGGTCCCAGCCACAACACATGGGAATTCTGGGAGATACATATTCAAGTTGAAATTTGGGTGGGGACACAGCCAAACCATATCAGTGGCCTTTTTTGTCTCAATTAATGCTTCTTTGTAATAAACAACTTTTTATTTTTGATTAATTTTGGATTTACAGAAAGGTTGCAAAGATAGTACAGGGTTTCCATACACCCTTTACCTAGTTGCCCCTCATGTTAACATCTTGTATGACTACCTTCGTCTGAGCTAACTGAGAGATTAACATTGGTATGTTACTATTAACTAAAATCCAAACTTTATTCAGATTTCACCAGTTTTCCACTAGATATCCTTTGTCTATCCTAGGCTTCAATTCAGATGTGACATTGCATTTAGTCACCATATCTCCTCCAATCTGTGACAGTTTCCCAGTCTTCCCTTGTTTCTGATTACCTTGTCGATGCTTTTTGTTATGAGTTCCTAACTTATCGGAAATTAAGATGCAACATTTTTGCTTTTTTTATTTGCCTTTTATTGGTATGCCTTTGCCCTTTCTTGTATTTTTAGCCTTTCTGAGTCAGTTTGTTTTAGTTGACACTCTTGAATATAGCATTGAGTTTTGCTCAGTGATCCAATAGAAAAATGTTTTTCCTTAAACACTTGAGCTAAGACAGTTTGTATTTATATATATGAAAGATGTTTAGTGTTAGTATTGCCATATTATTTTATTTTATTTTATTTTTTTCGAGACAGAGTCTTGCTCTTTCACCCAGGCTGGAGTGCAGTGGCACGATCTTGGCTCACCTCAACCTCCGCCTCCCTGATTCAAGCAATTCTGCCTCAGCCTCCCGAGTAACTGGGATTACAGGTGCGTGCCACCACAGCTGGCTAATTTCTGTATTTTTAATAGAGATGGGGTTGCACCATGTTGGCCAGGCTGGTCTCAAACTCCTGACCTCGTGATCTGCCCGCCTCGGCCTCCCAAAGTGCTGGGATTACAGGCATGAGCCACCGCACCCGGCCTGTCATATTATTTTAATGTTTTTCTATATGTTTATATATTAAAAGCATTTCACTATATAGTCTGTTTTGTTTGCTTGTTTTTGTAATTATCCTGACATTTAGAAAAGCTTATATTTTGGTCTGCTGATTAATTTTAAGTATCTTTTTTTTATTACCTTTTTCTTTTTTATTTTTTTGAGACAAGGTTTCCACTCTGTCATCCAGGCTAGAGTGCAGTGGCATGATCACAACTCACTGCAGCCTTGACCTCCTGGACTCAAGGAATCTTCCCACTTCAGCCTCTGGAGTAGCTGGGACTACAGGGGCATGCCACCACGCCCGGCTAATTTTTTGGTTTTTTTTAATAGAGACAGAGTCTCGCTTTGTTGCCCAGGCTGCTCTTGAACTCATGGGCTCAAGTGATCCTCCCGCTTCAGCCTCCCAAAGTGCTGGGGTTACAGGTGTTAGCCACTGTTCCTGGCCTGTATTTTCTTTGTTTGTTTTTGTTTTTGTTTTTGTTTTGTTTTGTTTTGTTTTGTTTTGTTTTTTGAGACACGGTCTCACTCTGTCTCCCAGGTCAGAGTACAGTGGCATCACCTTGGCTCACTGCAGCCTTGACCTCCTGGGCTCAAATGATCCTCCCACCTCAGCCTCCTAAGTAGCTGGGACTGTAGACACACACAACCATGCCTAGCTAATTTTTTTTTATTATTATTTTAAGACAGAGTCTTGCTCCGTTGCCCAGGCTGGAGTGCAGTGGCGCAGTCTCAGCTCACTGCAACCTTTGCTTCCCAGGTTCAAGCGATTATCATGCCTCAGCCTCCCGAGTAGCTGGGATTACAAGTGCCCACTACCACACCTGGCTAATTTTTTGTTGTTTTTGTTTTTTTTTTGAGATGGAGTCTCACTGTGTCACCCAGGCTGGAGTACAGTGGTGTGATCTCGGCTCACTGCAAGCTCTGACTCCCAGGTTCACGCCATTCTCCTGCCTCAGCCTCCCGAGTAACTGGGACTACAGGTGCCCACCCCCACACCCGGCTGATTTTTTGTATTTTTAGTAGATACGGGGTTTCACCATGGTCTCAATCTCCTGACCTCATCATCTGCCTGCTTCGGCCTCCCAAAGTGCTGGGATTACAGGCGTGAGCCACCGCGCCTGGCCAGATTTTTGTATTTTCAGTAGGGATGGGGTTTCACCATGTTGTCCAGACTGGTCTCAAACTCCTGACCTCAAGTGAGCTACCCGCCTCAGCCTCCCAAAGTGCTGGGAATGAGCCACTGTGCCTAGCCTTATTATTATTTTTTGTAGAGGTGGGGTTTCACCATGTTGCCCAGGCAGTTAAGAGTTGTGCATCTGGCCCGGCACGGTGGCTCACGCCTGTTATCACAGCACTTTGGGAGGCCAAGGCAGGCGGATCACCAGGTCAGGAGATCGAGACCATCCTGGCTAACACGGTGAAGCCCCGTCTCTACTAAAAATACGAAAATTAGCCAGGCGTGGTGGCGGGTGCCTGTAGTTCCAGCTACTCGGGAGGCTGAGGCAGGAGAATGGTGTGAACCCGGGAGGAGGAGCTTGCAGTGAGCCGAGATCGCGCCACTGCACTCCAGCCTGGGCGACAGAGCGAGACTCCGTCTCAAAAAAAAAAAAAAGTTGTGCGTCTATATTTATAAGTGAAATGAGCCTAAAATTTTCTTTTCTTCTGTTGTCCTTATCGGGTTTTAGAATCAAAATTTCAAGATTGTACTAGACTGATAAAGTGAGCCAGGAAGCTTTCTCTCCTTTTCTATTTTCTGGAATAATTTCTGCAAGAAGAGAATTAATGGTTCTCTTGAGAATCTGGCACAATACACCCGTAAACCATCTGGGCCTGAATTTGGGGGGACATCCTTGACTACCATTTTAATTTATTTTCTTTCTTTCTTTTTTCTTTTTTTTTAAACTGAGTCTCGCTCTGTCACAGAGGCTGGAGTGCAATGGTGCAATCTCGGCTCACTGCAACCTCTGCCTCCTGGGTTCAAGCAATTCTCCTGCCTCAGCCTCTCAAGTGTCTTGGACTACAGGCAAGCACCACCACGCCCAGCTAATTTTCTGTAATTTTAGTAGAGATGGGGTTTCGCCATATTGGCCAGGCTGATCTCAAACTCCTGACCTCAGGTGATCCACCTGCCTCAGCCTCCCAAAATGCTGGGATTACAGGCGTAAGCCACCATGCCCAGCCGATTTTAATTTCATTAATACTTAGTGGTCTATTCAAATTCTCTATTTTTTCAGATACCATTTTTCTTATTTTATATTTCTCTCTTTTTTTTTTTTCTCAGACGTACTCTCACTCTGTCACCCAGGCTGGAGTGCAGTGGTGCAATCTTGGCTCACTGCAACCTCCTCCTCCCAGGTTCAAGTGATTCTCCTGCCTCAGCCTCCCAAGTAGCTGGGACTACAGCACCACCACACCCAGCTAATGTTTGTATTTTTAGTAGAGACAGGGTTTTACCATGTTGGCCAGGCTGGTCTTGAACTCCTGACCTTAAGTGATCCCCCATCTCCTTGGCCTCCCAAAGTGCTAGGATTACAGGCATGAGCCACCACACCCAGCCCATCTAGTTCCTAATGGTCAGGTTTCTGACTTGAGTGCCTGATGGTGGCTTCACAGAGGGGAGGGCAGCAGAGGAGCAGCATGCCTGTCATTTGGGGAACAGAGGGAGTTTGCCTACCTTTGTACTTCCAGCAAAGGAATGGGATTCTCTGTGACTTTGGATATTTGTGACTGTATGTGATTGTGCATACTTCTAGGAATGTGTATGTTTATACATGATGCTCTACTGTGCTTCTGTTTATATGAAAATATAAGACTGAAAGAGAACAATTTTTTTTTCAGACGGAGTTTTGCTCTTATTGCCCAGGCTGGAGTGCAATGGCGCGATCTTGGCTCACTGCAACCTCCGCCTCCCAGGTTCAAGCGATTCTCCTGCCTCAGCCTGGGATTACAGGCATGCGCCACCACGCCCGGCTAATTTTGTATTTTTAGTAGAGACAGGGTTTCACCATGTTGGTCAGGCTGGTCTCAAACTCCTGACTTTGGGTGATCCACCCACCTCTGCCTCTCAAAGTGCTGGGATTACAGGCGTGAGCCATCACGCCCAGCAAGAACAATTTTTCAAAAGGGAATTGATTAAATTATCCTCTGTGTAGCTATTCTTCTGTATCTGTTCACACAGGTCCCTGAGCTGAGAGGGGGTAATTCCGTGGGTCTCTCAATGTCCCTATGCATGTCTCCATCTCTGCCAGCGGGTGATTCATTCTGTGTGCTTTTCCATGTCTCTGAGTATCTGCATCTGTGAGAGTCTGATTCTATGTGTGTCTCTATGTCTCTGCACACATCTGGGTCTCTAAGGGTAGAGGATTCTGTATGCATCCCTGCCTTTCGCTGTAGAAGCATATGCATGGAGTGCACATGCTACGTGGTAGGTTCATACTCTCCAAGTCTGGAAGAAACATTACAACAGGAAATGCTCTGGATTCCAGCTTCCGGATGGAATTTCACTCAGAAAAGTACCCCTTCCTGGTCCTCCCAATAAATGCAGCATTCTTTGTCTTTCAAGAGACTGAGTTGAGGGGATTTATGCTAACCTTGACCTCAGAGGCCACGTCTTTCAGGAGGATTTGGCAGACCCATGAAATTCCACACCCTGCCACTCACCTCTTGCCAGGCCTACTTCTTCCTCTTGAACCCTTTTATAGCTCCACATTATCTACCAAAACAATTCCAATCTAAATTGTCCAGAGCAGCCAGAGGAAAACACAAGGAGATGGGGACAAAGAAACAGCATAAGATTAAGTAAATAAATAAAGATATATAGAGGGACAGAAAGACAAACAGACCAAGAAATAGGGTTTGAAGGGTGAGGACAGACAGTAAAAAATGGAGATAAAGAAACAGAAGGAGGGCCAGGTGCGGTGGCTCATGCCTGTAATCCCAACATTTTAGGAAGCCAAGGTGGGCAGATCACTTGAACCCAGGAGTTCGAAACCAGCCTCAGCAACATGGCGAAACCCATTTCTACAAAATACAAAAAATTAGCCGGGCATGTTTGTGTGCACCTGTAGTCCCAGCTACTTAGGAGGCTGAGGCAGGAGGATCACTTGAGCCCAGGAGGTCCAGGCTGCAGTGAGCCACGACCACGCCACTGCACTCCAGCCTGGGTGACAAAGTTAGACCTTATGTCAAAAAAAAAAAAAATAGAAGGAGGCTGGGTGCTGTAGCTCACGCTTGTAATCCTAGCACTTTGGGAGGCTGAAGGCTGAGGTGGGAGGATCACTTGAGCCCAGGAGTTTGAGACGAAGCTGGGCAACATAATGAGACCACATCTCTCAAAAAAAATTTTTTTAAATAAGCCAGGCACAGTGGCTCACGCCTGTAATCCCAGCACTTTGGGAGGCCAAGGCAGAAAGATCACTTGATCCCAGGAGTTCAAGACCAGCCTGGGCAACATAGTGAGACTTTGTCTCTACAAAAATAAAGACAAAGTTAGCTGGGTGTGGTGGCACATGCCACGACAGCTACTTGTGAGGCTGATGTAGGAGGATCGTGTGAGCCTGGGAGGTTGAGGCTGCAGTCAGCCGAGATTGTGCCACTGCACTCCTACCTGGGCAGCAGAGTAAGACCCTGTCTCAAATATTTCTTTGTATAAATATGAAGAAACAGAAGGATGGAGACAGATATACGGAAAGATGAAGTGAGCAAAATGGAGAACAAGGGACTGGCTGAAATGAGGCAGGAATGTAGGGAGAGATATAAAGAGATGGGGACAGAGACAGACAGAGATTGGGGTCAGAGAAGCAGCTACATTAAAAATGAGGGAGAGATTAATGGGTACAAATATACTATTTGGTAGAAGAAATAAGACCTAGTGTTCGATAGATCAGTAGGGTGACTATAGTTTACAGTAACCTATTACACATTTCAAAATAGCTAGAAGAGAATAATTCAAATGTTTCTAGCATAAAGACAAATATTTAAGGTGATGGATATCCCAATCACACTGATTGATTTTTACAAATTGTATAAATGTATTAAAATATCATATGTGGATGGGCACAGTGGCACATGCCTGTAATCCCACTACTTTGGAAGGCCGAGGCCAAGGTGGGTAGATTGCTTGAGTCCAGGAGTTGGAGTCCAGCCAGGGCAACATAGCAAGACCCCATCTCCACAATAAATAACAAAAAATTAGCCAGACGTGGTGCCCACCTATAGTCCCAGCTACTTGGTAGACTGAGGTGGGAGGAAGGCTTGAGCCTAGGAGGTAGAGGCTATAGGAGCCAAGATCACACCACTGCACTCCAGCCTAGGCAAAAGAGTGAGACCCTATCTGAAAAAATAATAAACATTGTTAAAAATCATATGTACCCCAGCCAGGCGTGGTGGCTCACACCTGTAATCCCACCACTTTGGGAGACCAAGGTGGATGGATCACCTGAGGTCAGGAGTTCAAGACCAGCCTGCCCAACATGGTGAAATACCATCTCTACTAAAAATACAAAAATCAGGCTGGGCACGGTGGCTCATGCCTGTAATCCCTGCACTTTGGGAGCCGAGGCAAGTGGATCACCAAGGTCAGGAGTTTGAGACCAGCCTGGCCAACATGGTGAAACCCCTTCTCTACCAAAAATACAAAAATTAACTGGGCGTGGTGGCAGACACCTGTAATCCCAGCTACTTGGGAGGCTGAGGCAGTAGAATTGCTTGAACCAGGGAGGCAGAAGTTTCAGTGAGCCAAGATCACGCCACTATACTCCAGCCTGGGTGATAGAGCAAGACTCAGTCTCAAAAAAAATAAAAATAATAAAAATAATAATAATAAAAAAAAAAACAGAATTAGCCAGGCATGGTGATGCACTTGTAATCCCAGCTTCTCTGGAGGCTGAGGCATGAGAATCACTTGAACCTGGGAGGCAGAGGTTGCAGTGAGTGGAGAACACAGCACTGCATTCCAGCCTGGGGGACAGAGTGAAACTCCATCTTAAAAAGAAAAATCAGGCCGGGCGTGGTGGCTCACACCTGTAATCCCAGCACTTTGGGAGGCCGAGGCAGGTGAATCACAAGGTCAGGGATCAAGACCATCCTGGCTAACACGGTGAAACCCCGTCTCTACTAAAAAATACAAAAAATTAGCCGGTCATGGTGGCAGCTGCCTGTAGTCCCAGCTACTTGGGAGGCTGAGGCAGGAGAATGGCATAAACCCGGGAGGCGGAGTTTGCAGTGAGCCGAGATCGCGCCACTGCACTCCAGCCTGGGTGACAGAGCGAGACTCCGTCTCAAAAAAAAAAAAAAAAATCGTGTATCCCCAAAATATGTACATGTATTATGCCTCAATTAAAAATTGTTTTAAAATAAAATTAATTAGGCTGGGTGCGGTGACTCACGCCCGTAATCCCAGCACTTTGGGAGGCCGAGGCGGGCAGATCGCCTGAGGTCAGGAGTTCAAGACCAGCCTGGCCAACATGGTGAAACCCCATCTCTACTAAAAATAAAAAAAATTAGCCTGGCATGGTGGTGCGCGTCTGTAATCCCAGGTAACTGGGAGGCTGAGGCAGGAGAATCACTTGAACCCAGGAGGCGGAGGTTGCAGTGAACCAAGCTCACACCACTGCACTTCAGCCTGGGCAACAGAATGAGGCTCCCTCTAAATAAATAAATAAATAAATAAATAAAATTAATTATAAACAAAACAATTGTGGGCAGAGAGAAAAACAAAGCAATAGTAATAGCCAGGTAGTTGGAGGGGGAATGACTAGGATTAGATAAACAAAGATGGAAACAGAGATGGTGATGACAATGGGGAGGAAAATGTCAGTGATGTCAAAGTCTACATGTTTGAGTGTTTGTTCTGTCTGAAACATCTTCTAAGAGGTGTACATGTATTAACTCATTTAATCCTCACAATAACACTATGAAGCACAGGTACTATTATCAGCCCTATTTTACAGATGAGGACACTGAGGCACAGCAAGTCAATGGCACATCTAGGACTGGAATCCAAATAAATAGTCAAATACCAGAGACCATACTCTTGACTACTTTGTCAGTGACACAGGTAGAGACAAAAGGACGTGGAGCTGGGGACAAGATAGCAGATGAAGCACACTTAGCGACAGAGAGATGGGGACAAGAGTCAGACACATGAGGAAAACAGCCCAACAAGAGAGATGGTGACAGAGAAATAGAGGTAAAAATTGGATATAGAGTAATGAGAGAGAATCAGACAGGGAGAAGGAGGCAAGAAGACCGACATAGGAGTGTGTGTGAGGGAGGGAAAGACAGAAACAAGAATGTAAATATTAAGAGGGAAAAAATGAAGACAGAGATACAGAGATCGGAACAGAAAGGTGAGAATAGAGAAAGACAGTGGTAGCGGGGAGCAGAGACAGATGAATGCAGCAACGCAAAGAGATGAGGACTGAGAGAGACAGCCAGAGATAGGATAAATTGGGACAGAGTGATGGAGACTTCTGGAAATACATAAAAGAGGCCAAGGAGTCAAGGGAAATTGAAAGGAAAACAGAAAAGACAGAAATTCTGGAACACATAGAAATTTAGAAACAGGCAGGGTGCGGTGCCTCACGCCCAGCACTTTTGGAGGCTGAGGCAGGCAGATCACTTGAGGTCAGGAGTTCGACACCAGCCTGGCCAACATGGTGAAACCTCGTCTCTACTGAAAATACAAAAATTAGCTGGGCGTGGTGGTGCATGCCTGTGATCCCAGCTACTCAGGAGGCTGAGGCAGGAAAATCACTTGAACCTGGGAGGCGGAGGTTGCAGTGAGCTGAGATCACACCACCACACTCCAGCCTGGGTGACAGAGTGAGACTCCGTCTCAGAAAAAAAAAAAAAAACAGATGAGAGAGAACAATGTGGTCATATATATATAAGGACAGAGACATGGACCAAGATGAGGATCATGAGTTAGACTCAGACAGGATGGAGACAGGGTAGCCGGCAACATAACTAATAGAATGAGAGAACAAGAGTGAGAGGGGAGAGAGTTTGAGAAAGAGAATAGGAGAGACAGGAAAAAGAAGCAGCCAGACAGTTGTAAACAGAGAGACAAGAAAAAGCAGAATAGAGACAGAGATAGGGGATGTCTGAGAGGTGGTGACAGTGATGGCTAACTGGGAGGAAGAGAGACAAAAACATGAAAGAGAAATAGTGGCCGGGCACCGTGGCTCATGCCTGTAATCCCAGCACTTTGGGAGGCTGAGGTGGGTGGATCACCGAGGTCAGGAGTTCGAGACCAGCTTGGCCAACATGGTGAAACCCCGTCTCTACTAAAAATACAAAAATTAGCCAGGTGTGGTGGTGGGCACCTGTAATCCCAGCTACTCGGGAGGCTGAGGCAGGAGAACTGCTTGAACCCAGGAGGCGGAGGTTGCAGTGAGCTGAGACTGTGCCATTGCATTCCAGCCTGGGTGACAGAGTGAGACTGTGTCTCAAAAAAAAAAAAAAAGGGGAGAGAGAGAAATAGAGACAAAAGGATTAAATCTTTCTGATCCAACAATCATTCACAAGTCTCTTGGCTATATCAGGGTGAGCACTGGGCCATATGGGGCCCACTAGACTATGAGTTCAGGAAGGCACGGCCCAGGCCTTTGTTATTCCTTACTGTATCCTACACTCATGATAGAGTGCCAGTCACATGGAGAGCTCCATTTATTAAACATTAGGCACCATGTCCTGTGCATGCCTTTTCGTGGATTATGTCATCAGAACCTCACAGGTCTGATGTAGTAGGTGTTATTATCATCCACAGTTTACACATGGGGAAACTGAGACTCCAAACAATGAATAACTTGCCCAACATCACACAGAGGAGCTAGGAGTGAATGAAGCTCCTGCCCGGACCAACGGTGAGAGTATATCATAAACCAAGGATTGGGATGAATCCTTTCCCATGCACTGAAGATACAAAAAGCAAAATTCCAGTCTGCTTGCTTCCAAGGACTACATGTTTGACTACAATGCCATACTGCTTCAATTGAAGGTTTGCTGACAGACTAATGGAAGACTGCGGTCTCTAGGGTAAGCGTGTCCTGACTCCTTGTACTCTGGAGCTCCCTCCTTCTAGTAGTTGAGGCAGACCTACCTAGCTTAGAGAGACTGGGAAAGCTCAGAGAGACTGGGGAAACGGCAGAAATAAAGCCCTGTGGGAAAAACTCAGCCTGGGAAAATCAGAGAAAGCTTCCTGGAGGAGGAGGTAATTTAAAGAGGCCAGAGGTAGATTTACATAGAAATCAATGAAGCTTAAGCTTCAGGGCTCCTCCTTTGCACAGGTCTCTTCCAAGGCCCTGTTTAATGAACAGTGAACAATCATAGTACTGAAGATTTGTCATTCTACAAAAAAATTAAAATGTCCTGAAATTTTACAGCTCATATATGAAAGAAACTAGACAAGGGTTTTCCCAAATTTGATAGCAGTCCTAAACATGTATAAAATATTATTATTATATGAAACTGAAACTTTGCTAAACTGTCAATAGTAAAAAACAAATTTCTATCAACCGTGCTACTAAAAAAGACTAACTTTTTTTTTTTTTTTTGAGACTGGGTCTTGCTCTGTCACCCAGGCTGCAGTGCAGTGGCACAATCATGGCTCACTGCAGCCTCAACCTCCTGGACTCAAGGGATCCTCTGGCCTCAGCCTCCCAAGTAGCTGGAATTACAGGCAGGCACCACCATGCCTGGCTAATTTTTTAATTTTTTGTAGAGACAGGTCTCACTATGTTGCCCAGGTTGGTCTCCAACTCCTGGGCTCAGCCATTCTCCCACCTCAGCCTCCCAAAGTGCTGGGATTACAGGCCTTAGCCATCGCGCCTGGCCCTCTATTTTCTCTATCGCAAATGACCTTACTTCAGGCATCAGTGAGAAGATAGAAGCCATCAAACATCGAGAATTTTTTACAGGGCCTTTATCTTCCCACCACTCAATCTGTAAAGTTACCTGTATTTGCATTTGTCTTTTTCTCATTCCTTCCTATTACAATTAAGGGTCCAGGGACCCTCTGAGGCTCAGTACCCTAGATCCCAACCCCAACCTTTCCTTTCCCTTGTGTTAGTGCCTTTCTCTCTCTCTCTCTCTCTCTCTCTCTCTCTCTGTACTGGATCATTCCCAGAAGGAAACATAGTCCAGCATCTCTCATCTTAAAAAAAAAAACATTATTTGACCCTCTTCCTATGATCATGCTATCTCCCTAGGATCTATTTCCCTTCATAGCCATGTTTCTCAAGGGAACTGCATACGCACATAACCCCACTTCACTGGGGTGGGAGGAAGTGTTCCTTCTAACCTCAGTGAGGATCCTATAACAATCCGGCCCTCTAGGCAATTAGTCGTATTTTTTTAATTAATTAATGTATTTGTTTTTCATGATATACATTATAAATTTTGTAATATACATATCTGTACAGTTTGAATAAACAATTTAAAAAATCTGTGTCCCTATCACCTAGCTTCAATAAGAGATCATTTACTAATGACAAAACTCCTTGTACGACTCTCCCCAGTCATGTCTCCTTCACCTCTGTGACAGGTAACTGCCGTCCTGGATTTTTGATTTTTCATTCCTTGCTTTTCTTGTTTTATAATATATGACTGCATCCACATACTATTTAATTCTGCATGGTTTTCAGCTTTATATAAACATATTCTTCTGTGACTTTTTTGAATCAGTATTAGGTCTCCTGAGTCTCATCCATGTTGATACATGTAGCTACAGTTCATTCATTTTTAAAATTTCCTTATAGTATTCTGTTGTGTAAATATGTATGAGTGGGCCAGGTGCAGTGGCTCACACCTGTAATCCCAGCACTTTGAGAGGCAGAGGCGGGTGGATCACCTGAGGTCAGGAGTTCGAGACCAGCCTGACCAACATGTCAAAGTCCCGTCTCTACTAAAAATACAAAAAATTAGCCAGGCGTGGTGGCAGACACCTGTAATCCCAGCTACTCGGGAGGCTGAGGCAGAGAATTGCTTGAACAGGAGCGGAGGTTGCAGTGAGTCGAGATCGTGCCCTTGCACTCCAGCCTGGGCAACAAGAGTGAAACTCCATCTCAAAAAAAAAAAGTATGAGTGTATTTATCCTATACTCTTGTTTCCAGTTTCTTGCTGTTACAAACAGACTTGTGAACATTCTTGTACATGACTCCCAATACACATACATGTGCAAGGGTTGCTTTAAGGAGCAGTTCTCAAACTTTTTGGTCTCAGGATCCCTTTATATTCTTAAAAAGCATTGCAGACCCCAAAGAGCTTTGATTTATGTGGTTTATATCAATTGATATTTGCCGTGTTTGAAATTAAAGCTGAAAAAGTTTAAATACATTAAAATAACAATAAGCCAATTACACTTAACAATATATTTTTATGAAAAATGACTATTTTTCAAAACAAAAAGAATTTAGTGAGGAGTGGCATTGTTTTACATTTTTGTAAATCTCTTTACTGTATGGCTTAATAGAAGACAGCTGGATTCTCATATCTGCCTCTGCATTCAATCTGTTGTGATATCACATGTCATGTAGCCTCTGGAAAACTCCACTCTACATTCTTGAGAGAATGAGAGTAAAAAAGCAAGTAACATCTTACTATATTTTGGTTTTGGTTCTCCCCACTACCCCCATCCACAGGATCCCCAGATCACACTGTGAGAACTGCTGCTCTGGGGTATATACCTAGAATTGCCAGGTCACAGAGTATGTGCATCATTCAGCTTTACTAGAAAATGCCCAATTTTTCTAGAATGGTTGTATCAATTTACACTCCCACCAATGGTATCCAGTGGTATCCATTCACTCTTCATCCATTCTGGTGTTCACCTCCACTACTCCTCCAAAACCACTACTATCAAGGTCATCAATGATATCAATGTTGCCATAGCCAATGGACCCTTTTAAATCCTTATCTTCTCAGCACTCTCGGAACATCCTTGACACACTCCTGGTTATGTCCCTGCCTCTTTTTTTTTTTTTTTTTTTGGGATGGAGTCTCACTCTGTCGCCCAGGCTGGAGTGCAGTGGCACGATCTCGGCTCACTGCAAGCTCCGCCTCCCGGGTTCACACCATTCTCCTGCCTTAGCCTCCCGAGTAGCTGGAACTACAGGTGCCCGCCACCACGCCCGGCTAATTTTTTGTATTTTTAGTAGAGACGGGGCTTCACCGTGTTAGCCAGGATGGTCTCAATCTCCTGACCTTGTGATTCGCCCGCCTCGGCCTCCCAAAGTGCTGGGATTACAGGCGTGAGCCACCGCGCCCGGAGCTCTTTACTTCTTTTTCAGTCTCTGCCAACTCCTGCTCCTTCACTCAACCTGTAAAGTTGAAGTTCCTCAAAGCTCAATCATCGATCCTCTTCCTTTCTCAGTCTTTACTGTTTCAGGGTGATTTTTTTCTACTCTTGACTTTTAATGCCATCTCTATGCTGACAACTCTCACTTATATCTGAAACAGACTTCTCCCCTGGGATGTATATACCACTATCTACTTGACTTCTCCACTTGGATATCTCAAGGGCATGTCCAGCTTAGCATATCCAAAACTGAATTCTTGATCTTCCCCTGAAAATCTGTTCCTCTTTCTGTCTTCCTCATCTCAGTGAGTGACTGGCCTACCATCACCAGATCCCTTGGAGTCATCCTTGATTCCCCCCTCCCCCTCCTTCTCCCAAGCTTTCACACCAAGCCTTCTCAATTCTAAATATCTCTCAAATCGGTCTGCCTCTCTCCATCTCCACTGCCACCTCCTTAGTCAGCTCACCATCATCTCTGGCCGCAGTAGGTTCCTAATCTTGTCCACCTGCAATTCAATCTAGAGCAACCAAAGTCATCTTTGTAAAACGTTAAATATACCCTGTGAATCTCAAGCTTAAAACCTTTCAATGTGTATTTCAGCATTTTGGGGATGTGAGGTATCTGCAAAAGAGATACTATTTCCTCTGGATCCAGTTCACATACGATACAAACTGAAGCGTTTTATGAAACATATTTACCCTTCCTACATGATCCTATGATACACTCTTTTTATTAATTAATTTATTTATTTGTTGTGTATGTGAGATGGAGTCTTGCTCTGTCGCCCAGGCTGGAGTGCAGTAGCACGATCTCGCCTCACTGCAACCTCCATCTCCCGGGTTCAAGCCATTCTCCTGCCTCAGCCACTCGAGTAGCTGGGATTACAGGCACGCTCCACCACACTCGGCTAATTTTTGTATTTTTAGTAGACGAGATTTCACCATATTGGTCAGGCTGGCCTCAAACTCCTGACCTCAGGCGATCCACCCACCTCGGCCTCCCAAAGTGCTGGGATTACAGGCGTGAGCCACCATGCCCAGCCCATTCTTATATTTTCTATTCTTAAATTGATTTCAGTACCTTCTCCAGTTTGACCCACATTTAAAAGCACTGCTTCAATACCTTTTCATTGCTTGTAGAATAAAACCCATTCTTCTTAACATGGCCTAAAAAGCCCTGCATAATCTAGCTCCTGCCTACCTTTTGAATCTCATATCCCACCCCTCTTGCCTTCCAAGCACTATGCTTTAGCCATATTAGCCTTCTATAGCTCCTAAATAGGCCATTTCTCTTTCCCCCCAGGGCCTTCCCACTTGCTGTATCCTTTGCCTGGAGCACTTTTGTGTCCACTCATCTGTCAACTCCCACTCCTTCAGGGCTCAGCTTAAATAGCAGCCCTTGCCTGACCCCTCAGGCTAAATCACACCCCCCCACACACACATACCCGTTATTCTCTTTCCTATCACCCTGTTCTGCCCCTTTATAACCTTATCACAATTTGTAATTATGTGTGTTTATGTGTTGTAATTATGTGTTTATTTCACATCCTCTCCAGTACCAGCCAATGAACTCTGAGGACAGTTTTTTCACCATTGTCTTGTTCATGTCTGTCATATTCACTGCTGCATAGCTAGTGCATCACATGGTGCCTGGCCCATAGTTTGTGTTCAAAAGACATTCGTTGAATGAGCTGAGATCTGAAGAACAAATGAAGTGGAATTGGGGAGATGCAGAGAAAGTTTCACTCAGCGAGAACAGCATATGCAAAAACTTGGAGGCTAGAGAGACTAAGGAATAGTCTAAGAATTTCAGCACGGAAAGGCTGGCAGGGGCACAGATCATGAAGGGCCATTTACCCTTTCCTGTTAAGGAAGGTGGGTTTCATTTTGAGCCAGTAGAGACTCACTGAAGGGTCCTAAACATGGGAGTGATATAATTTGATTTAACTTTTATTTAATTATTTATTTATATGTGTATGTATATATATATTTTTTTATTTAATTATTTATTTATATGTGTATGTATATATATATATATATATATTTTTTTTTTTTTTGAGACGAGTCTCGCTCTGTCGCCCAGGCTGGAAGCAGCATGATCTTGGCTCACTGCAACCTCCGCCTCCCGCGTTCAAGCAATTCTCTGCCTCAGCCTCCCAAGTAGCTGGGATTACAGGCATCCGCCCCCATGCCCGGCTAATTTTTGTATTTTTGGTAGAGATGGGGTTTCACCATTTTGGCCAGGCTGATCTCGAACTCCTGACCTGAAGTGATCCACCCACCTCGGCTTACCAAAGTGCTGGTATTACAGGTGTGAGCCACCGCACCCGGCCTTATTTATGTTTTCAAAAGATATACACTGCCTATAGTGTAGAGAATAGGTTCCAGAGAACAAGACTGAAATAGGGAGGCTGTGACAGTATTGCAGGTTAGAAATGGTTCTGGTCTAAACCAGGGTAGTGGCCCCAGAAATGTAGAGACTACATAAATAGATTTGGTAGGAGGTCAAAATGATGGGACTTGGTGACTGCATGGGTGATGGAGGAGAGAAAAGAATTAAGGGTGTAACCCGGGTTTCTGCTTTGACTGGGGTCATTCACTAAGGTAAGACACAAAGAAGGACAAACAGGTTGGAAGGAGGATGCCTTGAGTTGGGAAGAAGCTGAGGTTTTAGGTGTCTCTGGGATATTCAGGTAGAGCTGCCTAATAACCAGTTGAATGCATGGGTCAGGAGAAATATCTGGTTTTGAGGTATCAATTTGGGAGTCATCAGCAAAGATATGATCATTGAAGCCATGGGAGCAAATGAGATAAAGAAAAGAGCGGCCTGTAATCCGAGGCTTCTCTTTCCTCAAGTGGATCACTTGAGGTCAGTAGTTGGAGACCTGCCTGGCCAATATGGCAAAACCCCGTCTCTACTAAAAATACAAAAATTATTCGGGCGTGGTGGTGCATGCCTGTAATGCCAGCTACTTGGGAGGCTGAGGCAGAAGAATGGCTTGAACCCGGTAGGCGGAAGTTGCAGTGAGCCTAGATCACGCCACTGCACTCCAGCCTAGGCGACAGAGCAAGACTCTGTCTCAGAAAGAAAGAAAGAAAAAAAAAATCATATGTAGAGAGAGGACAAGAGCGCTCAGGCCAAAGCCCTAAAGAGCACCAGCATAAAGGGTTGGACAAAGAGGAGCCTGGAAAGTAAAAAAAGAATTACTAAGGAAGTAGAAGAAAAACAAGGAAAGTGCAGTGTCATGGAAGTGGTTTAAAGAGGAGGGAGTGGTCAACAGTGCCAAATGCTATCAAGAAACCAAGTAGGATAACCTCTGAAAAGATTCTATGGGGGCTGGGCGCGGTGGCTGACGCCTGTAATCCCAGCACTTTGGGAGACAGAGGCCGGCGAATTACAGGGTTAGAAGTTCGAGACAAGCCTGGCCAATATGGTGAAACCCCGTCTCTACTAAAAATACAAAAAATAGCTGGGCGTAGCTACTCGGGAGGCTGAGGCAGAAGAATCGCTTGAACCCAGGAGGCGGAGATTGTAGTGAGCCGAGATCGTGCCGCTGCATTCCAGCCTGGGCGACAGAGTGAGACTCTTGTCTCAAAAAAAAAAAAAAAGAAAAGATTCTATGGGATTTAGTGAGATGTTTCATGGCAGACCCTGATGAGAGAGAGCAGTTTCAAGCAAGTAGTGGAGGCAGATTGGAGTGGGTTGAAAGATAAGTGGGAGGTGGGAAAATGAAGACAGTTGGGTGTAGGCAACTCTTTTGAGAAGTTTGTAGAAGAGAAGAGAAGGAGGTGGTTGGAGAGGCAGAATTCTTGGTAATTGTTTATTTGTTTTTAGATGGAAGAGGTCTATGTTTAGATGCTGTTGGGAAGGAGCAAGGACAAATTCCTAGGCTTCGTAGCAAAAAGTCAAGAGCTTCCTCTACGGTGGCTCTGTTTACTCTCTGCAGCAGGTCAGGTTATTTGCTGAGGGTTACAGGGCAGATGGAGCAGTTGGGGTTTGAGGGGAAAGGAGAAGGTTTGAAATGGTCACTGTGGAGAACGGAGGGAGAGCTGACTAGTAGGGTTGTGGGTCAAAACTGAGGGCCTGGTAGAAGCTGGGAACCATGGGTTTATAGTGGCACAAATCTGTGAAGTTGAATAGTTTTCCCCAGCAATGTTTAGCTGCCTGGGCGCAGGCATGGAAAAGGCGGACAGTTGGACCGATTCAAGACTGGGATGTTGCCAGGCGGATGCGACAAATCAGGGAACTGAGGGTATTTAAGAAAGTGACTAAGTAAGGGACCAAGATATCTGGTCTGAGCAAAGTGAAGGAGAATCAGAGACAGGTCCTCTATGAGCCAAGCCCTAGGAACACTCAGGAACATGAAGAAAGGCTTTTGGAAAAGAGAGTGAAGGGCAAGCAGAGTGGGGAAGACCTGAGATGGGATGGAAGGGCAGATATGGGGGGAGGGGGTTGAGCCCGGAGACTTGCCTGTGGGGAAAGCAGGCTGAGGGGGAATTTTTTAAGGGGCAGGAGGGCCTTGAGAGCGGTAGCAGCGAGAAGTGAGGCGGCCCCGAGCGAGGGGGCGTGGTCAGGCACAAATCCCGGGCGAGGGGGCGGGGCCCCGGTAACTGGGTCCCAGTGCCGCTGTGGCTGCGGCTGCTTCTGCGAGGCTCCCGCCTCCCCACCCCCCTTCCCAGGGCTCCTTCCCGCCCGCCGCCGCCGAGACCCAGGCTGAAGCTGGGGAGGACGGTGGAGCCCGGCCCAGGCCGTTCTCCTGCCCCCGCGGCTGGAGCATCGTCTGGGACTACTGGCTGAAGGCGAGCCCCGCAGCCCAAGCGCAGCGCACACGCGCGCCCCCGGCCACCGCCGTTCTCTCTTCCCTCCCCTCCTCTCCCCTCCCCTCTCCTCCGCCCCCGGCCTCGGCTGCGGCGGGAGGAAGAACGCTTCCCAACCAGCCAGGAGAGCCCAGATCTATTCCCATTCGGGGAGAAAGAAGAGACCCCGCACTTGGATCCGACCGACTTCTCGCCCCGGGGCCACGGAAGTGGCTCGCCGTCCACCGGAGAGTCCCCGCCGAGCGTAGCCCTCCAACCCTCGCCCAACCGCAGCCGCATAGACAGCGCTCCCCAGCGGGCCCCCGGCCCCGCCGAGCCCACTCCCCGCGCAGGGCCGGGGCCGGGGCCGGCGATGCCTGGCACGGCAGCGGCGGTGGCCGCGGCTGCTGCTGCTGCTACTGCCACCGCTGCCACGGCTGCTGGCCCGGGCCCGGGCTGGGGGCTTGAGTCTCCGCAGTGGGGCTGAGCCCGCAGTCCCGCCCCCCGATCCTGAGGCCGCTGCTCCGCCGGGCGCCGGGCCTCCTCCGCCCGCGCCTCCGCCCCAGGAGCTGGAGCCAAGCGGGGAGCTCGGGCCCCGCGCCCAGGCCCGGACCATGCATGGCCAACGAGCCCCGGGGGGCGCCGGGCCTTCGGAGCCCGAACACCCGGCCACGAACCCGCCGGGCGCCGCTCCGCCGGCCTGTGCCGACTCGGACCCTGGAGCCTCGGAACCCGGACTGCTGGCGCGCAGGGGCTCAGGTTCGGCTCTTGGCGGCCCACTGGATCCCCAGTTTGTCGGACCCTCGGACACCAGCCTGGGCGCTGCTCCAGGCCACCGGGTCTTGCCCTGCGGTCCCAGTCCACAGCACCACCGGGCCCTGCGCTTCTCTTACCACCTGGAGGGCTCGCAGCCTCGGCCTGGTGAGTGAGCGACTGAGAGAGCATGGGAGCCCGGGCCACGGGCCTGGTACTGGGAGCGGGTTCTTGTTCTCGAGCCCTCTAAGCCCCACCTCGGAACAGGCTCGCTTACCTCGGCCCTTTGGGTTCCCTCAAACCCCTCCTCCTCCCCACGTCCCTTGGCCTTATGTCCAGTCCTTTCAACCTCTGTCCCCATCTCCTCTCTCTGTCCCTTGTGCCCCTCAACCTCTCCAGCCCCCTTCTCCTCTGTCTGCTGAGGCTAATGGGAGAGGGAGCACTCGCGAGAAAAAGAGGGAGGATTGCAAGGCAGCAATCCTTGGATATTTGGTTGGGGAAACCAGGGTTTCGTTTGGAGAACAGAAGAAAAAAAGGAGCCTTCCATTTGCCAAGCGCCTACATTGTACCAGGCACTGGACTGGGTGCTTTACATGGATTTTCATTTCAGCTTCAGGAACCCTCATGAAGTAGATACCATTAGTCCCATTTTGTAGGGAAGGAAACTGAAGCTCAGAGAAGTTAAGCAACTTGCCCAAGGTCACACAGCTAGTATGGAGCCACGATTCAAACCAGATCTGTTTGTGTCCAAAGTCTGTGGTCTTTCTGCTTCCCCAAACTGAGGCTGGAGACCATGAAAGTAATGCCAAGCCTTCTGCTTATGTGATTTTCTCCTGTGCTATTCAGCAGCCCTGGAGTATGAGCGGAAAAAAAAAAAGAAAAAGAAAGACGGTGGATTGATCCAAGGTTGAGATTTTGCCAGGTGTGTGTGGCGGGAGGACAAGGGAAGGAAGGAGTAGAAGGTGCTGATGAGAGAGAAAGGTGGAAGAGGTGGGCCTTGGGAGTCAGGCTAGAGGAGAAGGCTGGAGGGGCTGATAGGTAGGGAGACAGCAGAAAAGCCAACAGAGGCAGAAGCCAGTTGTAGCAGGAGCTGGAGAGCTGCAGGTCCACGAGGTTGGCTGTGATGTGAAATCAGGATGGTTTCTTGGATTTGAAAAGGTGGAGCAGCTCTAAGTCAGGCTGAGGCCACAGACCACTGCCTTTGTGCTACACAGACCTGAGTGTCTGAGGAGCACAGCAGGACCTTCCCCATCTGGGGACATTCTCATACGGGCCTGAGCCCAGGAGCCACAGAAGAAGAGCAGCGCACATCTGCCCTGCCTTCCACTGGGACTGAAGGAGTTGTTAAGCCCTTGGGGGCTCCCGGGTTCACACCTCAGGCTCCACAGATCTCTGGGACCGTGGCCTTGCACCAGGTAGCAGTAGTGAAGTATAAAGCATGGGTAGGATGTGCCTTTTGGTGCCGTCATGACCTTGGGCTAGTCATGGAACCTCTGGGAGATTTCAGGGGGCTCCCTCAGTGTGGGCTGAAGATAACCAGCTGGCAACAGGCCCTTAACACCCTGGCCTGCATGTTACTTCTGCTGGCTTTCCAAACTCCCCTTGACACTGTGTAAAGCCAGTGCCTTTTTGCAGATGCCAAAACAGGCCACAAGCACTCCCACCCCAGGACTTTTGCATTGGCTTTTCCTTCTGGCTGAAAGCTCTTCCCCTAGCCCTCCACCTGGCTTGCTCCTCGTCTTGCATGTCTCAGGTCAAATGTCACCTCTTCCAAGAGACCGTCCCTAACCACTTTAGGTAGGGCCACTTGTGAGTCTCCATCAGAGACTGTGAGTGTGCTTCCATCTTTGCACTTAGTACAATCTGAAATTATCTTATTGTATGTGTCTACTCGTTTATTGCCTATCTTCCTCTACTAGAATGTGAGCTCCATGGGGGCAAGGCGATTATATCTCTTTTGCTCACTGTTGTATCCCCAGCAACTAGCGCAGTGCCTAACACGCAGTAGGTGTTCAAGAAATCCTCATTAAATAAATGCCTAAACAGATACTAAAAAAGCACATAGTAGGCCCTCAGTAACTATTGCCTAAAAGAAGGACACCAAATTCCTGCCCTCTGGATACTCTTGATCTGAAAGTCAGTAGCTGGGCAATGTCTAGACCCCCAGTCTCTGGCCTCTGTAATCAATACAAGGTGATGATTCTGAGTATGCCTTCCCAATCCACCAATTCATTCAAATTACAAATCATAATACCCTTCCTAAACCACTCTCCTCCTCCCCAAAAAGGCAACACAGAGTTCCCAGGATCCTTTTCCCCAACGAAGTCCCTGCCTCTGTAATTGCATAGTGGGTGTCTTTTTATTTTATTTTATTTTTATTCAAGATGGGGATTAGGAATAAGACAAGTGTCAGGGAAGGACCTGGCCTCCTATTCTAACTAATTCACTTTGTGACCCTGGGTGAGTGACTTTTCTTCTCTGAACCTCAGTTTCTTCATCTAGAGAATGCAATGAGGAGTCTATGAATTAATGGTTGTAAAGCCTGCAGCATGGTATAAATCCTCAGCAACCAGGAGTTTAAAAAAATAAAATTAAGTTAAAAAATAAGAGAAAAACCTTCTGAAGAAGAGGCGGAGGAATTACTCAGGCCCTGACTAGGCGGGCGCCGGGCCATGTGATTCACTGCAGCATGGGTTGTGAGAGGCCACCTCCCCCACTGCCCAGCCGGCCCAGGGGTAGGCACAAGTGACTTGGCTTCTCTCTCCATGGGACTCGCCTATAATTGGCCCTAAGAGGGCAGGGTTAGTGGTTGTAGGGTGTGTGTGTAAGAGAGAGACAGAGAGGGTTTCCTGAGCTTCAATTAAAGGGCTGAAACATGCTGGTCCACATGTTAAGATTTCTGTGTGCCTGCTGACTTCCTCCCTAACACTGCTGAGACCTTTATTGAATCACCATCTTTAGGGCTCAGTGGCTCATCCTGGGGGTGGGGGGAGGCTTTTAAAAATAATAATTGTATCTTAGCCATGTGAACAGCCTTGAATTGCTTCAAAGTGCTTTCTCTTTTAGTGATCCTGTCTGCTTCCTGGTGGGGAAAGGTACAATTGTTATTATGCCCATTTTCCAGGTTGATTAAACCGAAGTCCTTGTTGGATCACTGGGAAAACCCAGTGAAATGCCAGAGAGGGGTTTGAGAGAGTCAGAAAGTGGTTTGCTTGCAGGGGTTTGCAGAGATGGTTGCTCTATTCCTCAGGGTTGAGGCCTAGAATGTCCTTTCAGATGCAGGGATTGTGGGGATATTGGTGTCTGACCCTAGCTAAGTCAAAGGAGTTGCACCTGATGTTAGAGCCGTTTTGTGGGTAATGGGGGAAACTGAGCCAGTTGAGGGGGGCAAGAGGAGGGGCTGACTCTTTCTCATTTGGATCCTGAGGCATCTTCAGAGTCTCCAAGAGTAAGAATTGGAGCTAGAAAAGACTCTAGATACTGTCTCGTTCTGAGTTTCCCAAACTGAGTGAGCATCAGAATCTCTTGTTGACCTTAAAAAAAAATGTGATTCCACACTCCACCTCAGAGTGCCAGAATCTTGGGGTTGACAACCAAGGAACCTATTTTCAAAAGCTCCTTAGGTGATTGTGATGCACAGCCTAGAGTGGGAACCACTAGTTAAGTCCGTTTTCCAGATGGGACAGTGAGGAAGGCTCAGAGAGGTAGTGATTTTTTTAGCCATCATCCTACAGTGAGTCAGCATCATTAGGGCCAGGAGAATACATCGGCCTCCACATCTAAGGCCCTTTCCCCAGGGCCCCATGTGGGCTTCTGTCAACTCACTCCCAACCGCAAATGGAGGCATGGGATTAAACACAAGGGGAGAGTCAACCTCCCGCCCTCATACACACAAACACTGGCTGCCTCAGTTTACCCTTATTCTCAGCTCTCGTGAATGGCTGCCATTTGGCAGTTCAAATTGGAAGGCAGTTGCCATTCTGGGACTCTAGGCAGAGGAAACCCTGGCATCATCAGTGCCCAGTGCAGGATCTGGCCCTAAGGAAGGGTTCTAGAGGGGTGTCAATAAAGGGTTGTAGAGCTAGAGAAGAACATGGAGGACAATTCAGGTAAGAGGTTCAGTGGAAGCAAAGGCAGCGAGACATGGGGCACTGGGGAATAGGGCTGGTATTGGGAGGAGTGGAGTGACAAGGCTGACAAGGAACTTTCTTCTGAGGGTGAAGAGAAACCATCGAAGGGTTTATTAACGAGAATGACATGCTCAGATGGGGGTGTTTGGAAACTCTCCCTAGCTGCATGGGGAGAATGGATGGAAGGGGTGCAAGAGTGGAAGCAGGGAGACAGGCAGGTGAGTGTTGCAGTTTTCCCAGAGAGAGGTGATAGCTTGAGTTAGAGCGATGGGAGGTAAGGAGGGTAAGATCTGAGAGATATTTAGATGCTAGCATGGACAGGCCTTGGTAGTAGCTTGGATGTAGAGGCTGAGACAGAAGGCAAAGTCCAGATTGCTCCATGTTGTTTTCTGAAACCAACTACAGTGACCTGGTGGATGTTGGTGGGGCCATCTATATACAAGAGAGGGAGGAGGTTTGAGGGAAGATAGTGAATTATGTTTGAGACAAGTTGAATTCGAAACGCCTGGGGGTACATGCAGGTGAAGATGGCCAGCAGGCATTTGTGGGTTTGGTTCATTTTTGTTTTTTACTACCCAGGATGATCACTTTTAATATTTTGGTCTGTTTTCTGCTAGATCTTTTTCTA
Source organism: Pan paniscus (assembly GCF_029289425.2). Lineage (NCBI taxonomy): Eukaryota > Metazoa > Chordata > Mammalia > Primates > Hominidae > Pan > Pan paniscus. The sequence goes on along the minus strand of NC_073272.2, from coordinate 55,879,097 downwards.
CATATTGATGTATATTTTACATAATTGAAATCATACTATATGTTCAACTTTATATCATGCTTTTTCATTTAACATATGTATTTTTCCAATATCATTAAAAACTCTTCATGAACATTTTATTTTTTTTGAACAACATTTTAATGACTGCATAATAATATGCCATTGTATGGATTTGCCATAATCTTTTTTTAAACTTTTATTTTAGGTTCAGGGGTACATGTGCAAGTTTGTTATATGGGTAAACTGCATGTCAGGGGGATTCGGTATACAGATTATTTCACCACCCAGGTAATAAGCATAGTACCCGATAGGTAGTTTGTCGATCCTTACCGTCCTCCCTCCCTCCACCCTCAAATAGGCCCCGGTGTCTGCTTTTTGTTTCTTTGTGTCCATATGTACTCAATGTTTAGCTCCCATTTATAAGTGAGAACATGCAGTATTTGGTTTTCTGTTCCTGCCTTAGTTTGCTAAGGATAATGGCCTCTAGCTCCATCCATGTTTCTGCAAAGGACATGATCTCATTCTTTTTTATGGCTGCATAGTATTCCATGGTGTATACATAACACATTTTCTTTGTCCAGTCTACTCTTGATGGGCATTTGGGTTAATTCCATGACTTTGATATTGTGAATAGCACTGTGATGAACATACATATGCATGTGTCTTTATGGTAGAACGATTTATACTTCTTTGAGTGTATACCCAATAATGAGATTACTGAGTTGAATGGTAATTCTGCTTGAGTTATTTGAGAAATCACCAAACTGCTTTCCACAATGGCTGAACTAATTTATATTCCCACCAGTAGTGTATAAGCATTTCCTTTTCTCTGCAACCTGGCATGTTATTTTTTGACTTTTTAGTAATAGCCATTCCGACTGGTGTGAAATGGTATCTCATTGTGGTTTTGATTTGCATTTCTCTAATAATTAGTGATGTTGAGCATTTTTTCTTTTTTTTTTTTTTCTCTGTCACCCAGGCTGGAGTGCAGTGGCTCTATCTCAGTTCACTGCAACCTCCGCCTCCCAGGTTGAAGCAATTCTCCCACCTCAGCCTCCCAAGTAGCTGAGATTACAGGTGCTTGGCGGCACCACACCCAGCTGATTTTTGTATTTTTAGTAGAGACGGGGTTTTGCCATGTTGGCCAGGCTGGTCTCGAACTCCTGACCTGAGGTGATCCAACCGCCTCGGCCTCCCAAAATACTAGGATTATAGGCGTGAGCCACCACGCCTGGCTGATGTTGAGCATTTTTTTCATATGCTTATCGGCCACATGTATGTCTTCTTTTGAAAAGTGTCTGTTCAAGTCCTTTGCCCACTTTTTAATGGGGTTGTTTATTGCTTGTTGATTTAAGTTCCTTACAGATTCTGGATATTGGACCTTTGTCAGATTCATAGTTTGCAAATATTTTCTCCCATTCTGTAGGTTGTTTACTCTGTTGATAGTTTCTTTTTCTGTGCAGAAGTTCTTTCATTTAATTAGGTCCATTTGTCAATTTTTGTTTTTGTTGTAATTGCTTTTAGTGCCTTCATTATGAAATCTTTGCCAGGTCCTATGTCCAAAATGGTATTTCCTAGGTTGTCTTCCAGGGTTTTTATAGTTTTAGGTTTTACATTTAAGTCTTTAATCCATCTTGAGTTGATTTTAGTATATGGTGTAAGGAAGGGGTCCAGTTTCAGTCTTCTGCATGTGGCTAGCCAGTTATCTCAGCACCATTTATTGACTAGGGAGTCCTTTCCCTATTGCTTCTTTTGTCAACTCTGTCAGAGGTTAGATGGTTGTAGGTGTGCGGCCTTATTTCTGGGCTCTCTATTCTGTTCCATTGGTCTGTGTATCTGTTTTTGTCCAGTACCATGCTGTTTTGGTTACTGTAGCCCTGTAAGTATAGTTTAAAGTTGGTAGTGTGATGCCTCTGGTTTTGTTTTTTGTTGTTGTTTTGTTGTTGTTGTTGAGATGGAGTCTCACTCTGTCACCCAGGCTGGAGTGCAGTGGCGTGATCTTGGCTCACTGCAAGCTCCGCCTCCCAGGTTCAAGCAATTCTCCTGCCTCAGTCTCCCGAGTAGCTGGGACTACAGGCACCCGCCACCACGCCTGGCTAATTTTTTGTATTTTTAGTAGAGACGGGGTTTCACCGTGTTAGCCAGGGTGGTCTCGATCTCCTGACCTCGTGATCCACCTGCCTCAGCCTCCCAAAGTGCTGGGATTACAGGCGTGAGCCACCGCACCTGGCCTTTTTTTTTTTTTTTTGAGACTGAGTCTCGCTCTGTAGCCCAGGCTGAAGTGCAGTGGCATGATCTCGGCTCACTGCAACCTCCTCCTCCCAGGTCCTGGTTCAAGCAATTCTCCTGCCTCAGCCTCTCGAGTAGCTGGGATTACAGGCACACGCCACTGTGCCCAGCTAATTTTTGTATTTTTAGTAGAGATGGGGTTTCGCCACGTTGGCCAGGCTGGTCTTGAACTCCTGACCTCGTGATCTGCCCGCCTCGGCCTCCCAAAGTGCTAGGATTACAGGCGTGAGCCACCGTGGTTTGGTTTTTTTGTTTGTTTGTTTTGTTTTTTCAGACGGAGTGTCACTCTGTCGCCTAGGCTGGAGTGCAGTGGCACGATCTCGGCTCACTGCAACCTCTGCCTCCTGGGCTCAAGTGATTCTCCTGTCTCAGCCTCCTGAGTAGCTGGGATTACAGGCGCCCGCCACCATGCCTGGCTAATTTTTGTATTTTTAGTAGAGACATGGTTTCTCCATGTTGGCCAGACTGGTCTCGAACTCCTGACCTCAGGTGATCCGCCCGCCTCGGCCTCCCAAAGTGCTGGGATTATAAGCTTGAGCCACCATGCCCAGCTGGCTTTGTTCTTTTTACTTAGGATTGCCTTGGCTATTTGGACACTTTTGGTTCTATATTAATTTTTAAATAGTTTTTTAAAATTCTGTGAAGAATGTCATTGGTAGTTTGATAGGAATAACATTGAATCTGTAAATCGCTTTGGGCAGTATGGCCATTTGAACAATATTGAGTCTTCCTATCCATGAGCATGGAATGTTTTCCCATTTGTTTGTGTCATCTCGCAAGCAGGCATTTGGACGTAAGATTGGAAAGTTCAGGAAAGAGGCCTGGGCCAGTGATGTTTGGGAGTTTTCACCACCAACACATACCATGTATAGATCTGGGAGCCAGTCCCATCCTTGAAGACAGACAGTAAGGTTGGCAGGGTCACACTCAGATGAATTATTCAGTACCTGCTGTAACTTTGCCATAGAAATGCCTTTTTTCAGGGGAAAGCAGTTTTTAAAGTATATTTTCATGAAGCTGAGACCCAGCCGTTTTTAAGGCATATTTGAGGGCTGGGCACGGTGGCTCACACCTGTCATCTCAGCTGCTCAGGACGCTGAGGCACGAGAATCACTTGACCCCGGGAGGCAGAGGTTGCAGTGAGCCGAAATTGCACCACTGCACTCCAGCCTGGGTGACAGAGCAAGACTGTGGTTTTGTTGTTGTTGTTTTCTTTGTTTTTGCTTTTTGACGGAGTCTTGCTCTGTCGCCCAGGCTGGAGTGCAGTGGCAATCTCGGCTCACTGCAACCTCCACCTCCCAGGTCCCCGTTCAAGCAATTCTCCTGCCTCAGTCTTCCCAGTAGCTGGGATTACAGGCGCACACCACCATGCCCAGCTAATTTTTGTATTTTAAGTAGGGACAGAGTTTCACCATGTTGGCCAGGCTGGTCTTGAACTCCTGACCTTGTGATCTGCCCGCCTTGGCCTCCCAAAGTGCTGAGATTACAAGCATGAGCCACCATGCCAGGCCAAGACTGTGTCTTAAAAAATAAAATCGACCGGGCACAGTGGCACACGCCAGTAATCGTAGCACTTTGGGAGGCCAAGGTGGGTGGATCACAAGGTCAAGAGATCGAGACCATCCTGGCCAACATGGTGAAAACCTGTCTCTACTAAAAATACAAAATTAGCTGGGCGTGGTGGCGCATGCCTGTAGTCCCAGCTACTCGGGAGGCTGAGGCAGGAGAATCACTTGAACCCGGGAGGTGGAGGTTGCTGTGAGCCAAGATCGTGCCACTGCACTCCAGCCTGGTGACAGAGCGAGACTCCGTCTCAAAGAAAAAAAAAATCATCCAGGTATGGTGGCACACGCCCATAATCCCAGCTACTCTCAGGAGGCTGAGGCAGGAGAATTGCTTGAACCCAGGAGGCAGAGGTTGCAGTGAGTCGAGATTGTGCCACTGCACTCCAGCCTGGGTGACAGAGCGAGACTCTATCTCAAAAAAATAAAATAAATAAAATAAAGCATATTTGCCGGGCACGGTGGCTCACGCCTGTAATCCCAGCACTTTGGGAGGCCGAGGTGGGTGGATCACGAGGTCAAGAGATTGAGACCATCCTGGCCAACATGGTGAAACCCCGTCTCTACTAAAAATACAAAAATTAGCCAGGCGTGGTGGCGCACGCCTGTAGTCCCAGCTACTCGGGAGACTGAGGCAGGAGAATTGCTTGAACCCGGGAGGTGGAAGTTGCAGTGAGCCGAGATCTTGCCACTGCACTCCAGTCTGGCAACAGAGCGAGACTCCATCTCAAAAAAAAAAAAGCATATTTGAAGCCAGGCATGGTGCCTCACACCTGTAATCTTAGCACTTTCAGAGGCTGATAGGGGAGGATTGCTTAAGGGCAGGAGTTCATGACCAGCCTGGGCTACATAGTGAGACCCCGTCTCTACAAAAAATATTTTTAAATTAGCAGGGCATGGTGGTGTATGCCTGTAGTCACAGCTACTTGAGAGGCTGAGGTGGAAGGATCACTTGTGTCCAGGAGTTCGAGGCTGCAGTGAAGTATGATTGTGCCACTGCACTCCAGCCTGGGTGACAAAGTGAGACTCTGTCTCAAAAAATAATAAATAAATAAACATATTTGCATGAAGCTGAGACTCATTTCACGTACACCCAGGGTAGCTGGCTATTGCAAAGTATTGAGGGAGGAGTACTTCTGAAAAGCAAATCAAACATTGGTAAAGTAAATTTGTGTGGTTCCCAGTGTTCTCTCTGTTGAAGGCATCCTGAGAGGCCAGTGAGGGGGTTTGCTTACGGAAAGGAGAAGAGAGGGCTTGGGACAGGAGGGGGTCGTGGGGTCTGCTGGGGAGTTTTGGAGAGAAGTAGTTTGAGATTCCAGGGGAGAGTCTGGGGAAAGAACCAAATTTGGTTCCTAGTCCACTAGGGCCTTCCAAACAAACACAACAAAATGTAAAGACTCTGGGTAGCTGGGAAAAGGACTTCCCCAGACAAGACTAAAAGAATAGAAGCTTCTAAATTGCAGATGGCTGGCAGTCCGCTCTTGGCCCTTTCAGGCCCCTCTGTCCCTGGGGGAGGGCCCAGGTGGGGCTGCCTGCTTCCTCAAGGGAGAGTGGAGTGGCAGCTAACAATGCCCCACACAAACCCAAGCCATGGCTTTCTGGGGGCCAGTTAGCTAAATGCCTTAGGCAGATGTGGAGCTGGCCAGACGCTGGCTGGGTGGGGCTAGGACCTGTCTGGAATGAGGGCAGGAAATGCAGTCTGCCATTGGCTAGCACCACAGAGTTCAGTTCCCTCATCTGGAGAGAGCAAACATCTTTGGAGCAATGAGTCCAGCCTCTCTGGGCTCTGGTGCCCAGTTCCTTGGACCTGGAAGGTGTGACACCTCCAAACGGTGTCTGAAAACACACACAGCTCCTGAGACAAGGCTGCAGGGCAGTAGCCGAGGGAGCCTCAGCACTCCTAGCTCTGCTATTGGTTCACTGTTCCTCCAGGCCTCCCTTCCCCTCTCAGGGTCTTAGTTTCCCTATTTGTAATACCACAGACCTGGTCATTGTGGCATCAATAAATAATACTTGGTGAGCAAATAGGGGACAGGGGAAGGGAGAGTGAAAGAGGGGAGCAAGGGGGGCATTTCTTTATTTAACATGTACCTGTTGAGTGCCTACTATGTGCTAGGCCCTGTGCTTAGGTGCCAGGTAGGCAACAAGACAGTCACTATCCCTGTCCTCGTGGAGCTGATATCTAGCAGGAAAGACACACTACAAGCAATTCCAAGCGCAGATGCTGCAAGAACACATGAGGGTGGGGGGAGTGGGCGGACAGGGCAAAGGAGATATTTGAGTTGAGACCTGAAGGATAAATAGGAGTCCAGAGGTAGGGAGAAGCAGACTAGCAGTTCGGGTCACGGGAACAACATGTGCCAAAGCCCTAGGCGGAAGAGAGCACTTTCGAGGAACAGACAAACGGCCATTGTGGCTGGATCGTGGGGCGGGGAAATGTTCCTGAGCTAGGCCTTCCTTGTCCCTGTGCTCAGGAGTTTCACCCCTGAAGGCAAAGGGAGCCCTTCACAAGGCTGAAGGGATTGCAGGGGACTGTGTTTTCCAAAAGCTGGCAGTGGTGTAGAGAATGCCTCGTAGAGGCCCGGAAGATGGGAGTGAAACCAGTTAGGGGGCTGGAGGGGGAATGAAGCATAGGGATTCTAGAGCAACTGACCACGGTGCATCTAAAGGACTTGGGGCCTGGCTGGACATGTGGGTTGAGGGAGAGGAAGAAACCTAGGACTTGGGCTTGGGCAGCTGGGCGGATGGAGTTGTCCTTCCTGCGATGGGGAAGGCAGGAGGAGAAGCAGACCGGGGCTGGGGTAGGAGTGTCGTTCACGATGTGCTGAGGCTGAGGAGCCTGAAGACAGGACATCTAGGTGACAGCACCCAGTTGGCATCAGATATGCCTATCTGGGTCCCAGAGTAAGGGCAGGTGGGTGAGGGGCACAGGTATGTAGCTGAGACTAAGAGGGAAGAGCCCTCCTTGGCCCTTCCCCATGGCCCCTGCAGGGAAAGGGTTAAATCGCGGAGGGAAGGCGCCTGTGGAAAGCGGGAAAGGCGGAACTGGCAGGGCTGGCCTTTGGGAGCTGCAGCTGGCATAGAAGCCCTTCCGCCCGCCGGGGCCTGCTAGGCCTGGGCCGCCACCGCCCACACCACCGCCTTTGCCTTCGCCTTCGCCTTTGCCTTCCCTGCTCCCCCTCCAGCCCCTTCCCTGCTCCCCTAGGCTGGGGGACCCCCCTACCTAATGCATTCCAGGTGTAGACGCAGCCCCTCCCCCACCGCGCGGGTGTGGGAGGGGCAGGGAAGGCTGGGGTCACTTTCACCGCATCTCTTAGGGAGCATCTCCCAGGCTTGCTGACTGCTTCTCTCTCTCTGGAGAATTCCCCCAGGGATCTCTGTTTGGGCCTCCCTGACTCTGGCAGGGGCTGGCAGCAGAGAGAGCCCCCCAGACCCAGGTCCGCCACTTTCTAAAGTGTCATGTGACCTTGGGCAAGTCATCTCACCCCTCTGAGCCTCGGTTTTCTCATCTGGAAAATGGGGCTGTCATTCCCACCTTCTAGGGTTGTTGTAAGGATTCAATGCCACAGATCCATCCCCAGCCCTTGGCATGGCACATTGTCACCATGTTCAACAGATGGCCCTGGCCTGCCCTTTTTGTCCCTGCCCCTCTGCCTGGGTCTGTATCCCTCGCTGACTACCATGCCCTGTGTGGACCTTTCTGTCTCTGTCTCCCTTCTGACTTGTCTCTTCCTTTTGTCCATCTCCCTCTATGTCCATCTCTGGGTCTCTGTGGTTTTCCTGTCCTCTCCCTCCTTGTGTTTGTCCCAGTGTCTTTCTCTTATCATCTGTCTTTTCCCCTCATAATCCTTCTGTGTCTCCAACTCTCAGATTTGGCCAGGCCTCTGATGAATGGGAAGGGAGATGGGTGGGTGTTGGGGTCCCTGGGGTTGAGGCAAGGGTCAGAGGGACCATCCCCCTAGCGGCTTTGCCTCACAGGAAGGGGAATCTCAGCCAGCGTGGCAGCCCCAGCATCTGGTAATTACTGCTCCCAGTGCTCCCAGCTGCAGTTCCACTCCCTTCCCTTCCTGTCCTCTGAAGTCCCCAGCTCCTCCCGGGGCGGGGGAGGGAGATGGGCGGGGGTGGAGCTACCGCCCCCTATCCTCTGGCCTCTAGTCCAGAGAAGCAGGGAGGAGGTGGCCAGGCCCTCACAGTAATCAAGCAACTGGAAGAGGGATGGGCTGCTTGTGCTCTCATGTGGCTGCTTGGTTTGTCTGTGTGTCTGTGTGTGTGTGTGTGTGTGTGTGTGTGTGTGCGCGCGCGCGCGCATGTGCCTGGCCTTCTTTGTCCCCGTGGATCTATTTTGTGTGTGTGTCTTAATGTTCTTGTTTCTGTATGGCCATCTGTGTGTTTGCATATAGATCCATGTGTGTCTCTGGGTCTGTATGTGTTACGTGCTCCTCTGTGCCTGGTTGTATGTCACCTTGGCACTAAGTATGTGGGAGTTTCTAGATGTTTCTGCGCGTGGGTCTCCTTAGATCTTGTGGATGTGTCTGTCTGTTTCTATACCTGTGTCTGTTCCCGTGCCTGCGTCTGCCTCTGCATGCCCCCTATAGGTCTATGGTTGTGGTGTAGGGAAGGGGGTGTCTGCTTGCTTGTATCTTTTGGCCTTTCCTGATCCTTCTTCCTGCTGTGGAGCCTTCTTGCAAACCCATGACATTACATACTTCAAATATATGCTTCACTCATACCTCCCCACCCAATATCCACACTTTTGCCCACTCTTCTTCCCTTGTCTGCAGAACCATTCTCAGTCCATCTATACCTAAAAAAAACACACCCCATCCTGGATGGCACAACTAAAAACCACCTCCTTTAGGAAGTCTTCTCTCCTCCCCCCTCCAAATGTGATTTCTTTCCCAACTCAGCAGTCACTGAAGATGTGCTCTGTGACTCTGGACACAGACACACCTGGGATCTGGTCCCAGCTCAACCACTTTTAGCTGTCCTCAGGCAAATTATTTTGCCTGTCTGTGCATCAGTTTCCTCATCTGTAAAATGGGTAATAGCTCACCGGATCATTAGGAGGATGCCATACGAGATAGCATCAACACAACACCTGGCCCAGAGTGGGTGTTCAGCAGTTGAATCCTCATATCTTATATCCTCTACTAAAAAGTGAACAGCTTGAGTTCCAGAGATTTCTGCATGTTCTTACAATCTCCTGCTCTCTCTTCTTTAGGCATCCTGCACAGGGCAGAAGGTAAATCGGGTCACACAGAACAAAAGGCAGATTCCAATTCAGGGAACTTCTGACAAGTAATGCATGGGCCAGCTCCCTGAGCCTGCTCAGACACAGAGGAAACTGGGCCCTTCCAGGGAGTGGGAGATAGGACCTGCAAGGCTTCTACTCAAGGGCAAGAGCATGTGAGATAGGGCAAGGCATAAACAGCAGGAGTAGAATGAGCCTTTAGGATCATCTAACTCAGATAGTGCAACATGATGGCCCACAAGTTGAATTTGACTCACAAGTTTCATTTGGCTTGCCCACAGTTTTTAAAATTAAGGGACTTCACATGAAAAACCTGGATTTCCCGGCCGGGCACAGTGGCTCATGCCTGTAATCCCAGCATTTTGGGAGGCCGAGGCGGGTGAATCACCTGAGGTCAGGAGTTCAAGACCAGCCTGGCCAACGTGGTGAAACCTCGTCTCTACTAAAAATCCAAAAATTAGGCAGATGTAGTGGCGTGTGCCTGTAATCCCAGCTACTCGGGAGGCTGAGGCTGGAGAATCGCTTGAACTCGGGAGACAGAGGTAGCACTGAGCTGAGATTGCGCCACTGCACTCCAGCCTGGGCGACAGAGTAAGACTCTGTCTAAAAAAAAAAAAAAAAAAAAAAAAAAGAAAGAAAGAAGAAGAAAAATCTGGATTTCTGGATTCCCTTGAAATATTGGAAGACCTGACAATACAGCGCCGCATTACTGCAAGGTGACACCTGGGTGGAGGGGAGAAGCTGCTGCTTCTACTTCAGGTTAGGCATGTGCTTTCCAGTTTAACCCAGTCCCCACCATTCCCCATGGCCTTAGACTGTCCCACTCTACAGAAAGTTCCTCACTTTATACTAGGGTCTGCACTTTACAGAAACATCCTTCTCTTTACAGAAGGGGCCTCACTTTACAAAAAGGAGTTCTTTTTAACAGTCTTCTGTTTTGTCATGATCCTTAAGAGTCCTTTGGTTACAAACAGGCCATCCATTTTACAAAAGGGCCTTTAGAGAACTCTCCTCACTTTACAGCATGTCCCTCCACTTTGAAGAAGGCTCCTCTTTTTGGAAAAACTTCTTCCCTTTACAGAAGGGCCTTCTGTTTATCAAAGAGATCTCCATTTCACAGAAAGTGTCTCCGTTTTGAAGGATGGAACGCTCTTCAGGAAACTCAAAAGAGTTAGGAAGCTCCTGACTTGCCAGAATGGCCCCCACTTCTTGAAAGTGTCTTCACACTATAGAAAGTGCCTCCATTTTTCTGCAGAGTCCTTATGTTGAGAAGAATAGTCGACTTCAGGGAAGGAACCCCTGAGCTACCCACAGGGTTCCTGTAAACAGCTCCTTCTGCACATTTCACACTTGACCGAGCTTTGTGTTTGAACTTTCAGAGACAACATCTGCCAGGTCAGGCAGCCTGGGTGCAGTCTGGCCTTGAAGGCGGAGTGGGGCAGCTGGCCTGCAGTTCACATTCAAGGGGCAGGTGGGAAGAGGTGGGGCAGTTATGGCTTTTTTTTTTTTTTTTTTTGTCAAGCAGAGGGATGCCCCTTCCCCCGACAGAACTGGCTTCCCAAAAGGCACTTTCCTTTCTGCTGTTCTTCTCCACTCCCTCTGCTCCCTTTCCCCACCCCACCCCCAGGAATTCCAGCTGTCCCAGGAGCCTACCTCTCTGCCCGGAAAGGAAAAGATTTGAGGGCTGTAGGGAGAAGTTTGCCTGGGCTGTCAGGAGACCTGCGTGCTAGGGGCTGGCTTCTGCTCACCCTAGGATCTCGCTGATTGCTCACAACAAGCAGAACACACGTTTTCTCCCCATTTTAGCATCTCTGCAGAGCTATCCTTCATAGCTGTGGGCCCCAAATGGGGAAATTGGGGCCCAGAGCTTTGAAGCCACTTGCCCCAGGACACCAGGGAGTTAATGGCCAAGGGCCAGTCTGGGGCCCTAGTAGCTGTCTTGAGATTAAGCCAAGGCTACAGCTGGGAGAAGTGAGAGGGGCTGCTACTAGCTGGGAGGGGGAAAACTTGGCAGCTGAGATTCCCAGGAAGGGTTGAGGGAGATGCAGGGTCCAGTTCCAGTGGGAATGGGCAAAAGGAGCCCTTGTCCTCAGACACAGCTAGATGCTGGACTTTCTCTGCCAGTAAACCCAGAAGCATGTGCTCAGGGCACCTGCCACACAGGGGCATGCAGCAACCAGAAACAATTTTTGCAAGGATTTTCCTATTTCAATAATAATAAATTGTCATGGGAAAATTCAAACCTCAGCTACACTTCTTGACACTTATTTTACAGTTTTTTTCTGGTTTGTATTTTGAATTGAATTTGAATGGGGAGGACAGGGCACCATTGTCTTCACTGCCCTACCACCTCGCATAGGAATCCTGCCCTGATCTGCAGAGCTATCCTGGTGAGTGGGGCTAGGTTCTGTGTCTCTGACTGGCTGAGTTTGCTTGTGTTTCTCGGTGTATATACAGTTTTACATTGGGTTGCAGCCTACAGCCCATGGGCTTATGTATCTATGTGTGTAGTTTTGTGGCTTTGTGGATGTGTGATTCTGTTGGTTTTCAAATTTAACCCATATCACTGTGTGTGTGGTGGGGTGGGGGTGGGTCACTGTGCTCTTTCCCTTCCTTGTCCCATAGGCTCCCCCAAACCAAGGAACTGCTATTATTGTCCTTTTTTCCAGATAAAGAAACTGAGGCTCAGGTAGATGGGGAGACTTGCCCAGGGCCACACAGCTAGTAAAAGGTAGTGTTGGGATCTAAACTGAGGTCTGTGCAAGTCCTAAGCCAGCTGTTCCTAATACAGGTGCTGCAGCAGTTCAATCCATGCAGTTCAATCAGTGATCATGATGACACCACCCTTATTGGGAATAGTCAAGTATCATGGTTTTTTAAATTAGTGACTTAAGAAAAAAAAAAAGACCAGATTCAAGGCCATCCCTGAAATAATGGCACTGTCATGAGCATTCAGATGCCCATGGCAGAAAAAATTGGGTAGAGTCCCTAGCCTGCTTGAGGCTTAAGTGGACAAGAGTCTGGGGGAACTCTGGCTACCAGGTGCTGTCTTGAAGGCCCGGCTCTGCCACATTCATTTGGAAGCTTTCCCTGACTAGGGTTGCCAGAATTAGCCTTCAGAAAGTATTTAATACAATTAGATTTGAATTTCAGATATACAATAAGTCATTTTTTTTTTTAGACGGGGTGTCACTCTGTCGCCCAGGCTGGGGTGCAGTGGCATGATTTCGGCCCACTGCAGCCTCCGCCTCCCGGGTTCAAGCCATTCTCCTGCCTCAGCCTCCCGAGTAGCTGAGATTACAGGCGCCTGCCACCATGCCCAGCTAATTTTTGTATTTTTAGTAGAGACGGTGTTTCGCCATGTTGGTCAGGCTGATCTCGAACTCCTGACCTCATGATCTACCCACCTCGGCCTCCTAAAGTGCTGGGATTACAGGCATGAGCCACTGCGCCTGGCCCAACAAGTCATTTTTTAAGTATAGCTTAAGAAATTGTTAGTATAAGTATTCATGAGACATATTATACTAAAACATTCCTTGTTTATCTAAAATTCAAATTTAACTGAGTGGCCGGGCATGGTGGCTTACGCCTGTAATCACAGCACCTTGGGAGGCTGAGGCAGGTGGATCACCTGAGGTCGGGAGATCGAGACCAGCCTGGCCAACATGGTGAAACCCCATCTCTACAAAAATACAAAAATTAGCTGGGCTTGGTGGCAGGCACCTGTAATCTCAGCTATTCGGGAAGCTGAGGCAGGAGAATTGCTTGAACCCAGGAGTCGGAGGTTGCAGTGAGCTGAGATCGCACCATTGTACTCCAGCCTAGGTAACAAGAGCGAAACTCCATCTCAAAAAAAAAAAAAATTAACTGAGTGTCCTGTATTTTGTCTGGCCACCCTATCCATTCTCCTCCACTGAGCTTCCCCAGTCCCCACAGGCTCGCCCTCGTTGCCTTTCCTGAGTTAGAGTCTTTGTCTTTGAGATTGGGAGCTCCCTGAGGGTAAGGGTCAAGATTGCCCTTCTGGCCTGCTGAATGCCTGGGGGGGCAGGGGTTTGAGAGTGGGGCAGGAAGGGTGCATACCCCACCCCCATCCCCACAGCAGAGCTGGCACAGTGCACTGGCACTCCTGGGGTGCCTAGAGTATGCTTTCCTAGGTGACGAGATGGCCGAGTGGCAGTGGAGGTTGTGTGTGTGCAGTTGTGCCGAGCACGGTGCACACAGACATGAGTAGCTCTGTGGTTCTCTCTCTGGGTCTTTGAGGGATGTGCACAGTTGGTGTGTGGCTGGGTACATTTCCACAAAGTGTTATCAGATTTGGTGGTGGCTTGGTGTGGTGGTACACACCTGTAGTCCCAGCTACTTGGGAGGCTGAGACAGGAGGATTGCTTGAGTCCAGGAATTCGAGACCAGCCTGGGCAAAATAGTAAGGCCTCACCTCAAAAATAAAAAATAAGAAAGATTTGGTGGTGTGATCAAATGTGTGTGACGGGGGCTTTTTGGTGATCTCTGCTCTACTGGGCATTGGGGAATTATAAATCCATTGATGGAAGGGGCAGTGCTGGTGGAGGATCTTGTCAGGTGTGGAGGTGTGGGTGTGGGTGTGATAATGTTGTGGATTATCAACCACAAGAAAAATTGGGCACACTGGCTCATGCCTGTAATCTCAGCACTTTTGGAGGCAGAGGCAGGAGGATCTCTTGAAGCCAGGAGTTTGACACCAGCCTGGGCAACAAAGAAGGACCCCATCTCTACAAAAAAAATAAAAAATAGCCAGGCATGGTGGTGAGTACCTGTAGTCCCAGCTACTTGGGAGGCTGAGATGGGAGGATCACTTGAGCTCAGGAATTTGAGGTTACAGTGACCTGATCACACTACTGTACTTAACCCTAAGCAACAGAGCAATACCCTGTCTTAAAAAAAAAAAAAAGGGCTGGAGAAAATGAATCCAGGACCTTGCTGGGTAGGGACGGGATGGGGCAGTGGGAATGGCTGTGGTTTCTAGGAAGGAGGAGGGGGGCCTACCCTGGGAGCTCCCCAAGGGCAGGGATGGGATTTTCTCATCCCCAAGCACAGGGTCTACTAGGTTCAAAAATATTCTGGAGACCAAACTCAGCCAAGGAAAGCCATAGAGTTCAGCATGGTCATGAGGGGCCACTGAGAGCTAGCTGAGAAGTTTCTTTTTTTGGTGTTTTTTTTTTGTTTGTTTGTTTGTTTGTTTTTGAGACAGAGTTTCGCTCTTGTTGCCCAGGCTGGAGTGCAATGGTGCGATCTCAGCTTACCGCAACCTCCGTCTCCTGGGTTCAAGCGATTCTCCTGCCTCAGCCTCCCGGTAGCTGGTATTACAGGCATGCGCCACCACGCCCAGCTAATTTTGTATTTTTAGTAGAGATCGGGTTTCTCCATGTTGGTCAGGCTGGTTTCGAACTCCCAACCTCAGGTGATCCACCCACCTCAGCCTCCCAAAGTATTGGAATAAAGGCGTGAGCCACCGCGCCCGGCCTAGCTGAGAAGTTTCTATTTTCCCATGGACGGTAGGGAGTTACAGAAAGTTCTTGTGCAGGTAAGTGGCATGATCTGAGCTGGACTGTAAGTAAGTTCATTCAGCCACCTGGAGGGAGCAAGACTTGGAGCCAAGGAGGCCACTGAGGGAAAATAGGAGACAGGGAAATGTAGGCAGAGAGACAAGGGAGAGGGAGTTCTGAAACGAGAGGGAGGGATCTTGAACCTTCCCCCGCTCAGTGAAACCTAGCCTGGTTCTTGGCCAGGCCTAGGCTCCTAAACTGGACCCCTGTTCAACTCCCTGTGGACAGGGTTGAGGGGTGTCCCTCTGACTAGCTACACTGCAGTTTGTGACTTTCTGAAGCCGTTGGGTCCACCCGCCCCTCCTGGTTCCCCTCTTTTCCAGCTTGCCGTTGGAGAGCAGGGTTAATAAGAAAGGAATCCAGTCCATGACCAGTCTGCCCAAAAGTGTGCCATTCATTGATTTGCTCTGTGACCTTGGGCAAGTCACTGCCTCTCTCTGACTCCATCTCCTCACTAGAAACTGGGCTGACAATCTCTTTTCCTCTCACCTGGGACTCCAGGGAATCTTTGCATTTCATTCAGCCTCCTCTTCCTGCAGGGCTGCCTGCAAGGAGGCAGAGAGAATGGAGAGGCAGGTCTGTCTGTGGGCTGTCAGGTGAGATGGGTGAGGAGGGAGCAATGGGTGGGCTAGGGCAGGGCCATGGAAAGTGGGATGTATGGTCACTCCATCCCGAGGACCAGCACTGGAGAAGGAGAGCAGCATTATCCAGGGACCCTGCTGCTTTGCTACAGATAGGGTAGGGAGGGCTTGCCCAGAGAGGCCTGCCTGCTTTGAGGTGTGGAGATAGGTGGGCTCCTCCAGGCCCAAGGAGGCAGACAAGGGGCACCAGGGACCCTGGCACCTATGTGTGTATATCTGAGGAGGGGTCTCTGCATGGCAGGGTGCCTGGCTTTACTCACTGCCTCTCTGGCCCTGTCAGCTCCTCTCTGTCTCTCTCCCTTGCTCTGGCCATGTGTCTCTCCAACCACGTCTCCGCCTGTGCCACCCTCCAGGTGATTCATCTTCCTCACCCCCACGCCCAGGGGGAGGGCAGGGCAAGACCAGGCCAGGATGTGCTGAGCAGGGCAGGGTAAGCGGCACAGCTCAGTGGAGAGGAGCGCCTCCTCCATCCTGGCCAGGCCCTGCCAGCTTAGGTGGGGAAGGAAGTGAGGAACGACACCAAAAGCAAGGTACAGAGTTGGGGAGGGGCGCTCGGCCTGGGGCCTGGGGCACCCTGTTCCCTCAGTGCTGGGAAAGGACCCTGATCTGAGTCCCCTGGGGTGGACCTGGCTGGGATGTAGCCAGGGGTGAGGTCAGGGGCCTAGGGAAGCTGCTGGAACCCTGTGGGTTGGGCTATTTCTTCCCTCCGGGACTGGGAGACCTAAAATCCCCTGTGACTCTTTCTGCCTGTGTGACCCTGGAAGGGAGGCTGCAGAGGTCTTTGTGTGTGTATGTTTTCACAGCAGAGTTTGTATGTGACTGTTTAGGAGGAGGCAAGTGTCCCACAGTGTGTGTATTCCTGGGCCTATGGCTAAGACCCAGGGACACCGTGGATGTGTTTGTTAGATGAGTATGACATAGTAAATGACAGTTGTCCCTTGGTCTCCATGGGGAATTGGTTCCAGGACAGCCTGAAGATACCAAAGTCGCCAACACTCAAGTCCCTTATATAAAATGGCATGTTGTTTGCATATAAACTATGTGTATCTTCCTGTATATATATATATATATATTTTTTTTGAGATGGAGTCTCTGTCGCCCAGGCTGGAGTGCAGTGGCGTGATCTTGGCTCACTGCAACCTCCACCTCCCTGGTTCTAGCGATTCTCCTGCCTCAGCCTCCCAAGTAGCTGGGATTACAGGCATCCACCACCACACCCAGCTAATTTTTGTATTTTTGTAGAGACAGAGTTTTGCCATGTTGGTCAGGCTGGTCTCGAACTACTGACCTCAAGTGAACCGCCCGCCTTGGCCTCCCAAAGTGCTGGGATCACAGGCATCAGCCACCACACCTGACCCTTCCTGTATACTTTAAATCATCGCCAGATTACTTATAATACCTAATACAATGTAAATGCTATGTAAATAGTTGTTATACTGTATTGGGTTTTATTTATATAATTTTTATTGTTGTATTGTTATTTTTTGTCTTTTTTTCCAAACATTTCGATCAATCAGCCTCCATGCAGAGGCCGAGGATGCAAAACCCATGAATGTGGAGGGCCACCTGTATGCCACATGTCTGTGATTGTGAGTTCATGTTTCTGAGTGTGTGGTATCATGTGACTTTATGCTGTTTTGCCACTGTATGTGATTGTGTCTGACATGGTATAATTGACTCTGTGTGCCTATAGTCTTTGTGTGTAACCATGTTTGCAGGTGTGACATGGTGTGTGTGACACTCCATGGCCCTGCAATTGTGAGACATAGTGTAAATGACAATGTATATCTTTTGTGACTCAGTGAAACCATGTTTGAAGAATGTCTAACTGGGTATATGATTGTCTGTGGTTGGGCGGTTGTATGAAGCTGTGTGTGAGATGGCAGAATTGCCATTGTGTGACTCTGTGTCTTTGTGACTGCATGACCATGTTTGCAGGTGTGTGTGATACTGCGAGGCTGTGTGATCGTGTGTGAGGTTGTGGCCGCAGGTCTTTGTGACTGTGTGTAACTAGGCTTTCAGGAGGGCGATTACCTGCAGTTGGGTGAAATGGTGTAAATAACACCAAGTGTTTCTATGACTGAGTGGGCCCATTTGTGACTAGTCATTTATGAGACTGTGTGTGATATAAGCTAACAGACCCTTTGTGGCTGTGAGTGGGAGGCCATGTGGTTGTGGCACAGCATAACTTACACCATGTGATGGTGGTACCTCCGGGAGCTCTTGACTACTGCTTACTCTCTTGTCCTCACACCTGTTTGCCTCCATCTCTCCCTAGGCAAGGGGTTTTTGTGGCTCCCTTCTGCTACAGGATGAATGTCAGCCTAGCATCCAAGGCCTTTCCCACTCCTCTCTGGCCCCACCTGACTTCTCTATCATTTGAGGCACTCCCACAGCCCCCTGCCCAGCCAGGACCACATGAGCCCCACATTCCTTTCTTTGGGGCATGCCATCCCTGGGGTGGGGGGTCCCTCACTGCCTCCCAGACCAAATCCTCTCTCCTAAGCATGACCATCATCTCCTCTAGAGCCAAAGATAGAGGTGGCTTTAGGGGACATACAGTGAGGGAAGAGGGACAGTATAAAAAGGCCTCCCCTTTTTCTGAACTGGCTGCTTGATTTAAAGTTATTCCTGTGGCCTGAACTCCGGATGTTGCACGTGTGTGTGTGGCAGAGGTGGAAGATGCATGTGGGTCTGTGTAGATGTGGAAGTTGAGGAAGGTAGTACAGATTGCTGAGAAGTTGGGATTTTCTTTTTCATTTTTCTTCTTTTTTTTTTTTTTCTTGAGACAGCGTCTCGCTCTTTTGTCCAGGCTGGAGTGCAGTGGGGTGATCTCAGCTCCCTGCAACCTCCACCTCCCAGGCTCAAGTGATCCTCCCACCTCAGCCTCCCAAGTATCTGGGAATACAGGTGCACACCACACTGCCCAGCTAACTTTTATATTTTTTGTAGAGACAGGGTCTCATTTTGTTGCCCAAACTCATCTCAAATTCCTGAGCTCAAGCAATCCTCCCTTCTCAGCTTCCCAAAATGCTGGGATTACAGGCATGAGCCACTGTGCCCAGCCAGAAGTTGGGATTTCAAGAAGCAAAACTTGCTCGTGAAACACAATTTCATCATTTTTAAGCACACTTAGCTGCACAAAATTGTAAACAAGAAAGTCTAGATATTCTCAGGGCCTTAACGAAAACGTTGAAGAATGGTTTATACTCAGCATACCTAAGTGGCTGTAGAAACAAGGGCTGCAAACGCATGTATAAACTTTAGGGTGCTCACAGCCACCCCCAGCCTGGTTAAACTCCCTAGTAATACTGCCTGCTGACATACATGGAATCAATGCACTAGTCACAAAGAATTCTTATCTATTGATGAAAACAGCCAGCCCCAGCCCTGGGTCTGGCTCTCCATCTGAGGGCTAGGATAGGGGCTTCCCAGAAAAACACTGTGGCCAGGAAAGGGGCTCAGAGAAACCCAATACCCCAGATAGCTGCTAAGACATGCCAGTCCTAACTTTAACCCCAGTCCCCTTTGGGTTAAAGTCAGTTACTTCACACCCATTTTCTCCCTTCCTGCAGGGCTGCAACAGGGAAACCGGATCCTGGTTAAAAGTTTGTCCCTTGACCCTGGCCAAAGCCTAGAGCCTCATCCAGAAGGTCCCCAGCGGCTTCGCTCAGACCCAGGCCCCCCGACTGAAACCCCTAGCCAGCGTCCGTCACCACTGAAGCGGGCACCGGGCCCGAAGCCACAGGGTAAGTGGTCCTGGAAAAGAGCAGAGAAGTGGCCCAGTGGAGGGGACAGAGGAGGGGAGAAGTTAGCCAGTGGCAGAGAAGAGGGTTTGTTAGAAGGATAGGGAGGCACCATGCTCCCGGGGCAGTGCTACCTACCTAGTGCACAGAGTGCTGTGGCCTGAGGCTAATGTGTGCATACTGTGATCTCACCTTAGCCCCTTTGTGTCTACCTCAGGCAAAGGTGCAGATTGGTGTTTGTGGAAGGCGTTGTGGCCTGGCCATGACAGCCAGCCACCTCCAAATCCAGCTATTTTTTTTTTTTTTTTTTTTGAGACAGAATCTCACTCTGTCACCAGGCTGGAGTGCAGTGACATGATCTTGGCTCACTGCAACCTCCGCCTCCTGAGTTCAAGCAATTATCCTGCCTCAGCCTCCCAAGTAGCTGGGACTACAGGCACGTGCCACCATGCCCAGCTAATTTTTGTATTTTTAGTAGAGATGGGGTTTCACCATGTTAGCCAGGCTCAAATCCAGCTCACTGATGTCTCCCTTCTCTCTTCCCCATTCGTCTCTCCAGTGCCCCCAAAGCCCAGCTACCTGCAGATGCCCCGGATGCACCCCCCACTGGAGCCCATCCCCCCTCCACCATCACGCCCACTGCCTGCCGACCCCCGAGTGGCCAAGGGCCTGGCTCCCAGGGCAGAGGCCAGCCCCAGTTCTGCAGCAGTATCGTCACTGATTGAGAAGTTTGAAAGGTGAGTCTGGTCCCTAGGGCACCCTCTAGGGGAATGGGGGAGCCTGGGACAGGAAGGGATAGTCAGGAGAGGCCTCTCAGTCAAGCTCATACCCTGCCTCCATGTGTGTCCACCACCCACCTCAGAGAGCCTGTGATTGTCGCCTCGGATAGACCAGCCCCTGGCCCCAGCCCAGGTCCCCCAGAGCCAGCCATGTTGCCACAGCCAACCTCGCAGCCACCAGTGCCCCAGCTCCCCGAGGGTGAGGCCTCCCGCTGCCTGTTTCTGCTGGCTCCTGGGCCCCGGGACGGTGAGAAGGTGCCCAACCGGGACAGCGGCATTGATAGCATCAGCTCACCATCCAACAGCGAGGAGACCTGCTTCGTCAGTGATGACGGGCCCCCCAGCCACAGCCTCTGCCCTGGGCCCCCTGCCCTGGCTAGTGTGCCTGTTGCCTTGGCCGACCCCCACCGGCCTGGCTCCCAAGAGGTTGACAGTGACCTGGAGGAGGAGGACGACGAGGAGGAGGAGGAAGAGAAGGACAGAGAAATCCCAGTGCCCCTGATGGAGAGACAGGAGTCTGTGGAGGTACTGACCTGTGTTCACCGAGAGGCAGGTCCATGTGGAGAACCTGGGAGCGCCTTTTGTGCTTGATTCTTCCCCTAGCTCAGTATTTCTCGAAATAGGACCTTGTTTCCAAGCTCTGTGACACTGGGCAAGTCTTTTCCCTCTCCGCTTCCCTACCATAAGCCTCAGTTTCCTTATTTGTAATACGGAAAGTCTCTTACTTACATCCATAGAGACTTCTCATCAGCTGGAGGAGGGGCGCAAGAGCTAGAGCCCTGCAGGGGCCCGAGGCTGTGCAGATGAAGGCTCTTGGCAGCAGAGACCCCTTTCTGTGCCCGGGCAGCCTAACATTTCTTCAGAAGGCACCATCGCACTTGAGTTAGATCTCAGCCAGAATACTTGCTCTGCTAGGACCAAGCTCAAGTGCAGGGGCCAAAGCCAGGGACTGCCGGCATGGCAGGTAGTCAACACATATATCTAAGGAATAGGAAACTAGGCCAACAGGCAATGAGTTTTATACGTTCTTATACTTTTGTGCTTTTCTCACACCCCAGGTACTCAGCAAGCCCTTGCTGATAGTGTACTGACTGGGTGAATAAATGATTAATTAACATTTATATACCATTTAATCTGTAGTCTGATGTGTTTTATTTATATTAAATTATCTAATTGTCTCCATTACCAATGGACTTCAGTCCTATTATTATTTTGTTTTGGTTTTGTTTTTGTTTCTCACCAGCCTCTACATTAAATAGATTCTATTATTATCTGTATTTATGGATGAGGCGTCCTAAATACAGAGCTGTTAAAGAACTTACACAAGCTAGTGAATGGCAGAGCTTAGGATTTGAACCCAGGAAGTCTGACTTACCATCCCACATGCTTAACCACTACACTCTGCTGAGTGAATAGAGAGAGCGGGTGAATGAGTTGTTGAGTGAGGGAGTGCACGTCATCAGAATGGAGGGGTAGGCTTTATGGTAGACTGGGGACTCAGGGATGAAGCTGAAGGACTTACAGATCTAGAGATGGGGGTCAAGGTTATCCTAGGGTGGTATTAGGCTTAGAGTGGCATGGGAACTGTTTTAAGAATTCTGGGGGCTTGGGTGAGGGTTACGATAGAGGATGATGGATCAGGGGTTACTGTTTCTCCTTTCCAGTTGACTGTGCAGCAGAAGGTGTTTCACATTGCCAATGAGCTCCTGCAAACTGAGAAGGCCTACGTTTCCAGGCTCCATCTCCTGGATCAGGTGAGTGGCCCCTTGGGGGTACCAGGGCCCCAGGACCTTGTAGGTGCGTTTCAAGGAGGCAGTGATAGGGCCTGAGTTCAATCCCACCACTGTGGCCAGAATTTAGAGGCAGTAAGGCTCCTCTCTGACCTTGAAGTCAGCTTGTCCCTGAAGCCAACTCTGATTATGCCCCAAGCTTGATCAGTGAGGGCTGATACCAACCCTCACTCCTAACGCTGGGCAGGTACACCATCCCTGACTGCGACTCTGACACTAGTACTGACTTGGACCCAGATCCTGAATTTATCCCTAGCTGTGAACTTCATTCTAACCCTGGCCCTATTCCAGATCCCAAATCCACTAGAATCCCTGAGAGTAGAGATTTTTATCTTTGTTCACTGCTCTATCTTACCCTCTATGACAGTGCCTCGCACACAGCAGACATTCAAAAATATTCATTAAATGAACAGATCTAATTCCAACTTTCTCTCTGACCCTGAATCTAATTCTAAGCCTGACCTTGATCCTGACTTCTAATTGTTCCAAAGCCTAACTCTTGGCAGCAGGGACCCCTTTCTGTGCCCAAGCAGCCTAACATTTCTTCAGAAGGCACCCTCGCACTTGAGTTAGATCTCAGCCAGAATACTTGCTCTGCCGGGACCAAGCTCAAGTGTGGGGGCCAAAGCCAGGGACTGCTGGAATAACCTGAAATCCATCTTCCCAATATATAACCCTAACCCCATTCCCTGTCTCCTCGTCTCAAGACCAATGCTGATCCCAAAGCTCCACAAGCCTCCCCACAAATACTGCCCTCACCCTTCACCAGCCAAGCCCCAGGCCCAGCTGGGCTGAGTGCTTCTGCCCTGCCCCACAGGTGTTCTGTGCCCGGCTGCTGGAAGAAGCTCGGAACCGCAGTTCCTTCCCGGCCGACGTTGTCCACGGCATCTTCTCTAACATCTGCTCCATCTATTGCTTCCACCAGCAGTTCCTGCTGCCTGAGCTAGAGAAGCGCATGGAGGAATGGTGAGGGGCCCTAGACCTAGACTGCCCACTCCCCTGTCCACCTGCCTGCCGAGCCCAGACCCAGAGGTGTACACAAGACTTCATTTCTGCTTGCTCTTCCTCTTAGTGACTTTTGAAAAAGGAATCAGAGCCGGGCACGGTGGCTCACACCTGTAATCCCAGCACTTTGGGAAGCTGAGGCAGGTGAATCACCTGAGGTCAGGAGTTCGAGAACAGCCTGGCCAACATGGCGAAACCCTGCCTCTACTAAAAACATTAAAAATTATCCTGGCGTGATGGCGCGTGCCTGTAGTCCCAGCTACTCGGGAGGCTGAGGCACAAGAATCGCTTGAACCCAGGAGGCAGAGGTGTGGTGACCCGAAATTGCACCATTGCACTCCAGCCCAGGTGATAGAGCTAGACTCTGTCTTAAAAAAAAAAAAAAAGGAAAAGAAAAAAGAATCAGGCCCAAGCTCTGCCTTCGAGGACCTCCCAGTCTGATGTGGAACACAGACCAGAACTCAGAAAATTGCAACAGAATAGCATAGCCTACAGGAGTATGAGGTTAGGAGCCAAATTGGCTGAGTTCAAATTCCAGCTGTGCCACTTGCTAGCTTTGAGCAAGTTTCTTAAGTTGCTATGCCTCAGTTTCCTCATCTATAAAATGGGGGGAAATAATAACGGCCTACCTTGTAGGGTTGTTTTAAGGATTAAATAACAATACATAAAAGAGCTTAGAACAGTACCAGGTATAGGCCAGGCATGGTGGCTCACACCTGTAATCCCAGCACTCTGGGAGGCCGAGGCAGGCGGATCACCAGGTCAGGAGATCGAGACCATCCTGGCTAACACGGTAAAATCCCGTCTCTACTAAAAATACAAAAAATTAGCCGGGCATGGTGGCGGGCGCCTGTAGTCCCAGCTACTCGGGAGACTGAAGCAGGAGAATGGTGTGAACCTGGGAGGTGGAGCTTGCAGTGAGCCGAGATCGTACCACTGCACTCCAGCCTGGGCAACAGAGCAAGACTCTCTCAAAAAAAAAAAAAAAAAAAAAAAAAAAAAAACAGTACCAGATATATACAGTAAGTGCTCAATGGATGTAAGCTTTTGTTATTTTTACAGTGCTATGATAGAGCAGAGAATGGGAGGCTGTGGGAATCCAGACAAATGGACCAAGCCTAGCTTGGAGATTACAGAAGGATTCAGGGAGAAGGTGATGCCTAAGCTGAGTCCTGAGGTAGAAGGGCAAGGTTTACAGGCAGCCTCTCAGGCCTTCTTCCAATCCAGCCTTTAGAGTCCACACCATTTGCCAGAATGGTCTCTCTAAACAAGTCAGACCATGTCTCTCCCTGCTTAAAATCATGTCCACATTCCCCATACCTACAGATTCTCCACACCTACAGAGTCAAGTGTGTCCCCCTCACCAGACTGTGACCACAGAAAGCCAGCATGAAGCCTGGTTCCTATATCTCCCCACGAGTCTGTGAACCCTGAGGGCTGGGACCAGGTCTGGTTTGCTTTGCTCCTGCACCAGACTGACCAATGAGGAGTACAACCAGGCCTGGTCTCTTTGTCTCACCTACCAGATGGTGACCCTCTCAGGGCTCAAATGGGTGTGACTCATTTCTGTGTCCCCAGCATCACCCAGCACACAGTTGATAATCAGTATATGAAGTGGTCCTGGCAGTAAGGTCTCAGGGTGAGTACTTCAACCAGTACTCGGGCAGGGCAGAATTGAGGCAGGTGGCATCCCAGGCTGTGGTCTGAAGTCAAGCCGAGCCTCTTGGCCTCACTGGCCTGTAATGTAAGCAGCATTTCTGAAGGAGCAGACTAGCTGAGAAGTAGGTTTCTAGGACTGAGATGAAAGGTATCTGCCTGGGGCTGGAAACCTGTGGGGGAAGTTTCTGAGGGGCAAAGAGCAGCAGGACCACATCAGCCCCTAATTCCACCCCAGGGACCGCTATCCACGCATTGGAGACATCCTGCAGAAACTGGCCCCCTTCCTCAAGATGTATGGTGAGTATGTGAAGAACTTTGACCGGGCCGTGGAGCTGGTCAACACCTGGACAGAGCGCTCCACCCAGTTTAAAGTCATCATCCATGAGGTGCAGGTAAGTGGTCAAGCTGGAAGGAGCAGACTGGGGGAGGAGAGGTCTGCAGGGATGTGGTGGGGCATCTGCAGCCAGATCTGAGCCCCTCTGCTTCTGCCTGTCACAGAAGGAGGAAGCCTGTGGCAACCTGACATTGCAGCACCACATGCTGGAGCCTGTGCAGCGCATCCCCCGCTATGAGCTTCTTCTCAAGGACTATCTGTTAAAGCTGCCCCATGGCTCCCCGGACAGCAAGGATGCCCAAAGTGAGTGTGTGCACCCAGGCCCCTTCCTACTTCTCCACACTAATAGCTCTAGGTCAGACCTCTGAGGCAGGACCCCAAGACTTAATTCACAGGGTCGGCCTTCCATTGCCACATGATTGAGATCCCAGAGGAGGATCTCCAAACTGAAAGGCCCACATTGAGGTTCTGAAGTGAGACCCCAGGATGAGATCCTCCTTCTGAATGTTCTCTTTGGGTATTCAGGCAGGGACCTCCAAGTTGAGACCCCTGCCTGAATACCTGTAGAGAACATTCAGAAGGAGATCCCCAACCTGAACTTCCCAACTGGAACCCCAGAGTTTGAGTGACATGCCCATTATGATCCCCTAAAGGAACTCATCCATTTCCTAGATCGAGACCCCAAAGCTGACCCCTAGACTCACCCCCAAATGAAGTTGTACCAAATGAGAAAGGAAACTGAGCCTGAAACCTCAGGGACTGAGCCACCAAGCTGAGAGGCCAGACTGACCCCTCAGGCCAAGCCCACATCACAGAATATCCACAGCTGAGCTCCCCAGAAAGAGCCCTGGCTCATCAATTTTCCATCCTCCAGATTTAGAGCTTTCCTCCATGTCCGCCAGCCACTACCCAGAATGAACCTCCCAAAAGAACCTCCAAATTGAGCACCCTAGACTGGACCCCAAATTTTCCACCTCTCAAATTTGGATCTCTAGGCTGAGATACCTCCTCCCCAGACTGAATCCTTACACATTGAACCACTAGAAAAATCTTCTATCCCGATTCCTCCAGTATCAACCTGAACCCCACACCCCAGATAGAGCTCCCCCCGCCTACCCCACTTTCTCTTCCCCAGATTTTCATTCATTCATTCATTCATTCATTAGTTTAACAGCTACTTACTGAGCACCTCCATGTTTTTGTGCATTGTTCTAGGTACTGGGGATATAGAGGTGAACAAAACAGACAAGGTCCTTGATCTCAGGGAGCATATATTCTAGTCAGCAATGAGACACAGTAAACAAAAATAATAAACACACAGTAGAGGCCGGGCGCAGTGGCTCACGCCTGTAATCCCAGCACTTTGGGAGGCCAGGCCGGGGGATCGCCTGAGGTCAGGAGTTTGAGACTAGCCTGGCCAACATGGTGAAACCCTGTCTCTACTAAAAATACAAACATTAGCCGGGCGTGGTGGCGGGCACCTGTAATCCCAGCTACTTGGGAGGCTGAGGCAGGAGAATTCCTTGAACCCAGGAGGTGGAGGTTTGCAGTGAGCCAAGATTGCATCACTACACTTCAGCCTGGGCAACAGAGCGAGACTCCTTCTCAAAAAAAAAAAAAAAAAAAAGAGCTGGGCGTGGTGGTGGGTGCCTGTAATTCCAGCTACTCGGGATGCCGGGGCAGGAGAATCACTCGAACTCGGGAGGCAGAGGTTGCATTGAGCTGTGATTGAGCCACTGCACTCCAGCCTGGGTGACAGAGCAAGACTCCATCTCAAGAATAAATAAATAGGCAAATAAATACACAGTAGAATATTAGATAGGTGCTGAGTATAATTCAGAGAATTAGAAGAGGGTGGCATGACAGTGGCTGGAGAGCCTACTTGAGATTGGGTGGCCTGTCTGACTAGAAGACAGTGAGTCAAAACCTGAATAAAAAGAAGGTAGGCACATGCCTGTTGGGGTTGAGCATGTTCCAGGCAGAGGCCACAGCAAGTACAGGGTCCAAGGCAAGGGGAGATATTAGGGGAGGTGGGGTGCTGGACAGGTTGCATATCTCTGGATCAGGAAGAAGGTCAGTGTGACCTGAACATGACAAATAAGAGTAGAATGGTAGAAATGAGGTTGGAGAGAGGAGCAAAGACTGAAGGCCAAGATAAGGAGATGGATTTTATTCTGAGTATGGTGGGTAGCCATGGGAAGGTTTCGATCATGATTACTTGGGGAGCAAGAGAGAGAGCTGAGAGATCAGTTAGAAGCCTTTTGCAATAATCCAAGTGAGAAAAGTTGGCTTGGATGAGGACAGTAGCAGTAGAATCAGTGAGAAATGGTTGGATTCAGGATACATTCTTTTCAGAAGCAGCACTGAGAGGACTAGGGTGGAGTGGATGCTGGGCTTGGGAGAAAGAGTCAGGAATGACTTATAGGTTTTTGGCTGGTGGTGATGGTTCCTGAGATGATCTTAGGAGTCTGACTTTGGACATGTTCAAAGTGAGCTGCTAGTCAGGCAGTTAGATGAATCTAGAATTTCAGGGAGAGATTTGGATGTCATTGGCACATAGATAGTATTCCAAAGCCATAAGGCTGGCCAAGATCACCAAAGGGAGTGAATGTAAAAGGAGGGGAAAGGGGGCCAAGGACAAAGCTCAGGGATGTGGAATCACCAAAGGAGACTTAGAAGGAGCAGCCCTAGGCTGGGCGCGGTGACTCACACCTGTAATCCCAGCACTTTTGGAGGCTGAGGCAGGTGGATCACAAAGTCAGGAGTTCGAGACCAGCCTGGCCAACATGGTGAAACACTGTCTGTACTGAAAATACAAAAATTAGCCAGGTATGATGGTGCACGCCTGTAATTCCAGCTAGTCAGGAGGCTGAGGCAGTAGAACCACTTGAACCCGGGAGGCAGAAGTTGCAGTGAGCCGAGGTGGCGCCACTGCACTCCAGCCTGGGTGACAGAGCAAGACCCCATCTCAAAAAAAAAAAAAAAAAAAGAAGGAGCAGCCCTAAAGGTAGGAAGAAAACCAAGAAAGTGTGGGGTCCTAAAAGCCATAAGAATGGGGTTCGAGGCCGGGCGTGGTGGCTCACGCCTGTAATCCTAGCAATTTGGGAGGCTGAGGCGGGCAGATCACCTGAGGTCTGGAGTTTGAGACCAGCCTGGCCAAGATGATGAAACCCCATCTCTACTAAAAATACAAAAATTAGCCAGGCGTGGTGGCCGTGCCTGTAATCCCAGCTACCCTGGAGGCTGAGGCAGGAGAATCGCTGGAACCTGGGAGGCAGAGGCTGCAGTGAGCCAAGATCGTGCCACTGCACTCCAACCTGAGGCACGGAGTGAGACTCCATCTCAAAAAAAAAAAAAAAAAAAAAGAATGGGAAGTGGACAGCTGTGTCCACTGCTGTGTCCGCTTCCCAAACTGAGCCTTCTCCACCCTGCCAGATGGGGCACTTTGCTACCAAGCCTGGACCCCTAGAAAGAACTAGGCCTCTAGAAAGTTTAATAGCTAAGCTCTACAAGCAGACATCTGCAGCATAAGTAAGTACCTCATTCCTCCTGCTGAAAAAGAGCCCTCACTGAGGTGCCAGCCTAAACTTCTAGAAAGGGCCTTCCAGACTGATTGTCTGGGATGGGCCCTATGGACTGACATCTCCAAACTGAACCTTCATACTAAGCCCATTCTGAGGTCCCAGTTATAGATCCCAACACTGGTTTCTCAAACTAAGATCCCCAGACTGGGCCTCTTCCCACCTGGAATACTCTTGCCACACTGAGCCCTGAGAGTGGGTTCCCAGTGAGAGCCTTCAGCTTGAGGTCCCCAAAAGAGCTTCCCAGTCTGATCTCCTTGGCCACCATTCTATAGACAAGTATTGCCAAACTGAGCACCCTAGATTAATTCTCCTATTTCATATCCCTCAGACTGAAACTTTCAGCCTGAACTTAAAAGACTGACTCTCCAGGTGCATCCTACAGACTGAAGCCCCACTGAGCCCCAAGACTGGATTCCCTGAGTTCCCCAGAGGGAACCCTGAAATTCAGCAGCCCAGACTGAGCTCCAGACAGAGATTCCAGATTGTGTTCTCCCCAGCCCAAGTCCCCTAGACTGATGACCCCTATTTTTCTTTTTTCTTTTTCTTTTTCTTTTTTTTTTTTTTTTTTTTTTTTGAGACAGAGTCTTGCTCCGTCACCCAGGCTGGAGTGCAGTGGCGCGCTCTCGGCTCACGGCAACCTCCGCCTCCCTGGTTCTAGCGATTCTGCAGCCTCAGCCTCCCGAGTAGCTGGGATTACAGGCACCCACCACCGCGCCCCGCTAATTTTTGTGTTTTTAGTAGAGATGGGGTTTCACCATCTTGGCCAAGCTGGTCTCGAACTCCTGACCTCGTGATCCACCTGCCTTGGCTTCCAAAAGTGCTGGGATTACAGGCATGAGCCACCGTGCCCGGCCAACGACCCCTATTTTTCATTTACCAGATGGAGAGTCCCATGATGAGCTCCAGGACTAATGCCCTAGATTATTAGACTGTCCCCCAAATTAAGCCACACAGGCTAAGTGCCTAGTCCCATGTCCACATTGAGCTTCCAGGACTCAGTTCTGCAATTTTATTTTCACACTGGATCCCCAACGTAACATCCCCAGGTGAAAATTCTCCAAATAAGCTCCCTGCACTAGACCCAAAGTGAGCCGCCAGTGAAAGCAACCTAGAGTGGGCTCCAGATAGAGTCCATTTTCTCAACTGTATATCCTTGGGCAAGCTGCTCAGCCTCTCAGCCTAAGTTTTCTCACATGTAGAATGGGGATGATAATGATACCTACCTCATATGGTTGTTTTGAGAAGTAATGAGATAATCTGGGTAAAGCTCCTAGCACAATGCCTGGCACATGGTAAAGGCTCAATAAATGTTAGCTGCTTTTATTACTAAATGCACTGGCTAATGCCCATCCCTCTAAAATTGGCCCCAGGTTGAGTTTAAGAAATTTATTTATTTTTTATTTATTTTTATTTTTATTTATTTATTTATTTTTTTGAGACGGAGTCTCACTCTGTCGCCCAGGCTGGACTGCAGTGGCGCGATCTCCGCTCACTGCAACCTCCGCCTCCCAAGTTCAAGCGATTCTCCTGCTTCAGACTCCTAAGTAGCTGGGATTACAGGCGCCCACCACCACGCCTAGCTAAATTTTGTATTTTGGGTAGAGACAGTGTTTCACCGTGTTGGCCAGGATGGTCTCAATCTGTTGACCTCGTGATCCACCCGCCTCGCCCTCCCAAAGTGCTGGGATTACAGGCGTGCGCCACCGCACCCAGCCTATTTTTATTTTTATTTTTTTTGAGACTGAGTCTCGCTCTTTCGCCAGGCTGGAGTGCAGTGGCACAATCTTGGCTCACTGCTGTCTCCGCCTCCTGGGTTCAAGTGATTCCCCTGCCTCAGTCTCCCAAGTAGCTGGGACTACAGGCACACACCACCATGCCTGGCTAAGTTTTGTATTTTAGTAGAGATGGGGTTTCACCATGTTGGCCAGCATGGTCTCGATCTCCTGACCTCATGATCTGCCCACCTTGGCCTCTCAAAGTGCTGGGATTACAGGCATGAGCCACCGCGCCCGGCCTTTTATTTTTTTTATTATTTTTATT
This sequence comes from Pan paniscus, assembly GCF_029289425.2. Taxonomy (NCBI): domain Eukaryota; kingdom Metazoa; phylum Chordata; class Mammalia; order Primates; family Hominidae; genus Pan; species Pan paniscus. The sequence continues at coordinate 55,848,835 of NC_073272.2, read as the reverse complement.
TATTTATTTATTTATTTTTGTATTTTTTTTTTTTAGTAGAGACGGGGTTTCACCATGTTAGCCAGGATGGTCTCAATCTCCTGACTTTTTGATCCACCCGCCTTGGCCTCCCAAAGTGCTGGGATTACAGGCGTGAGCCACCGCGCCTGGCCTATTTTTTTTTTTTTTAAGTGAAAGCAAGTTTATTAAGAAAGTAAAGAAGTAAAGAATGGCTACTCCATAGGCAGAGCAGCCTGAGTTGAAGAAATTGAGCTTCCTGTTTTGTATCAATCCCAACCCTATCTGAGGCCCCGGGATGAACCTCACAGCTTGAGCTTGGCCAACTGAGCTTCCTTAATGGAGCCTCCCAGATTGAGCTCCCCACATCAAGTCCAAAGATGAAACTTTGTCCCCAGAAACAACTTCCCTGTCTGGTTTTCTGAGCTGTTCAGAATGAGAATCTCTGAATGAGAGCCCGCCTGAGATATGCGCACTAAGATCCTCAGCCCAAGATCGTAAGCTGAGCTCCCAATTTTTTACACCTCAGACTAAATTCCCCAGGCTGAGCCTCACTGAATCATATGTCTGGTTCCCCAGACTGACTTGCCCACTTTCTACTTTCCAGACTGCACTCTGGAGCCTGGACCCTAGACCAATCTCCCCATACCAGGCTATCTGGAACTCCTGGCCTCAGTTGCCTACACTGGGCCCAAGACTGAACTCCAAACCAAGATCCTAGACTGCCAAGCCCAGACCAGGCCCCACTAACACTTCCAAACCAAGCCCCTACATCAGGCCCCCCAGATTGCACTCCCTAGCCTGAACCCCTAAGTGAAATTCTAGACTGAAATCCCCACACTGAGCCCCCAGGTAGGGACTGTACACCCTGGATCCTTGGAAATGCCAGTCTGTACTCCACATGAGACATCTCCAGACGGAGCTCCTTGTAACAAAGCCTCCAGTCAGAGCCCATCAGCCTACACAGGCCTGAGCTTGTGTGCCCACAACTTGCCAGAGTCTTCTTCCTATCCCCTTCCCTGGGTGCCCCCTACCTCTACCACTCAGCCTGCCCCCTGCCTTGGGGTGGGGGAGATGTAGGATGTGTAGGAGAAAAGGCAGCTGGGAGATCATTCCCAGCTCTGATGCCAACTCTGCCACCCAGGTAGGCAACCTAGGGTGGTCACCTTCTCCCTGGGTCTTGGTTTCCTCATTGGATAAATGGGGCACAATCATCTATGTTACAGGGTTGTTGTGAGGGTTGAAGGAGCTAATTTATCCAAAGCATCTGCCTGGAGAGGGCAGTGGGACCTTGGCCCTGTCCTAGGGAGCTCGTAGTCTACTGAGGAATATGGATGCAGATGTATAAATACATGATGAGCACTGTGACTAGTGGGACAGAAGGGAGCAAAGGAGAATGTGAGAACCCAGACAGGGTCCTAACCCAGCCCGAGAACTCTGGGCAGGCTCACTGGAGGAAGTGAGCTAGATCCAGAAGACAGTGACAGCTGGCCAGATGAAGTAAGACGGGACATGTTTAGGGAGGTGTAGGAAGCTGGAGTGGTCAGCAGAAGCCACATCACCAAGGGCTTTGAGTCTTTTTTTTTTTTTTTTTTTTTTTTGAGACGTAGTCTCGCTCTGTCACCCAGGCTGGAGTGCAGTGGCGCGATCTCGGCTCACTGCAACCTCCACCTCCAGGGTTCAAGTGATTCTCCTGCTTCAGCCTCCCGAGTAGCTGGGATTACAGGCACGTGCCACCACGCCTGGCGAATTTTTATAAATTTAGTAGAGACGGGGTTTTGCCATGTTGGCCAGGCTGGTCTTGAAGTCAGGTGATCTGCCCCCCTCGGCCTCCTAAAGTATTGGGATTACAGGCATGAACCACCACGCCCAGCCTCACCAAGGGCTTTGAATGTCAGGCTAAAGGGCTAGGTCTTTACCCTGCAGGCACAGGGGAGCCATTGACAGATTTGAGCAGAGGAGTGACAGTAAACTGTGTGAGAAAGCTCCTTCTGGCAGCTAGGATGGAATAAGGGTTAGAGATTGGAGCCCGGCCCCTGAAAGGCATGTGGATGCCTGAGCTGGGACAGGGGCCATAGATCTCCGTGAGCACCAAAACTTGGTCATGAAGAGAGAGCCTCTTAGGAAAACACGACGTGGTTGGCCAGCCATATGGACCTCCTTCAGAAGCACCTCTGCTCCTCCAGCACAGGCTGATCTGAGTGGGGAGATCCAGCACATACAGAATGGGGTACACGAAGACTGTGGCCAGGCCTTAAGCATGGGTGGGATTTATTAGTGTGTGGAGATGTACAGGGACTCATTTCAGCTTTTTCTTTTTTTTTTTTTGATGATACCTGGTCACTATAGGAAATATGGAAATTACAGAAAAAGATGAAAGAAGTAGGAAAAAAATCCCCTGTGATCTGAGCCCCCAGAGAATAAGCACAATGAACATTGTGACATAAATTCTTCCTGGTGTTTTTTAGACATGTATACTTGTAAAAGTAAGATCATTCTATATAAACATGTTTGTATCCTTTTCTTAAAACACCCTGAGCATTTCCCAGATTATTAAAAGACCTACATGAGGATCATTTGTAAAGGTTGTTTAATGTTCCATTATATGAAGACACCATAATGTATTTAACTGAACCCCTACAGTTGGCCATTTTTTTTGGCAGGGAAGAGGTACAGGTGAAGGTGTGCTCCCCTACAGATGGACATTTTTGTTTCCCACTTGGAACTGTTGTAAATACCAATATGACAAAAATGTGTTTGTGTATATAGAATGTGTATTTTCCTAGGATAGATACCCAGAATCAGAATCATTGAGACAAAGAACAGGATCATCTCATTGTTTCTTTATATGGCTTTTTCTGATTATAAAAGTAATACATGTTCTTTGTCAAAAATATGGAAAATACAGAAAAACCTAAAGAAGACAATAAAAACCACCCACAGCCCCACCAACCACAGACAACATCGGTATGCTTCCTTCTGGTTACATATGTAACTATTATTGTTATTATTAATGGTAATAATAATCTTGGCAAGCTTGCATTTTTTTATTGGCTGCCAACTACTCCATCTATTGTGATTCTGGCATTGTGACATTGGACAACTTCTGATTTTAAATGATGTTGCTGTGGACATCTTTGAGGGTGGAGCTTTCTGAGATGGGAGGGTGTGATCAGGCCAGGAGGAGGTATTCAGGGAGGAAAGAAGCCCCGAGGCCGGGTGCGGTGGCTCACGCCTGTAATCCCAGCACTTTGGGAGGCTGAGGTGGGTGGATCACAAGGTCAGGAGTTCGAGACCAGCCTGGCCAACATAGTGAAGCCCCGTCTCTACTAAAAATACAAAAATTAGCCAGGCATGGTGGCACGTGCCTGTAGTCCCAGCTACTTGGGAGGCTGAGGCAGGAGAATCGCTTGAACCCGGGAGGCAGAGGTTGTGGTGAGCCGAGATCGCGCCACTGCACTCCAGCCTGGGCAACAGAGCGAGACTCCGTCTCAAAAAAAAAAAAAAACAAAGCCCCGGAAAGGCTCCTCTCTGCTAGTCCCCCATCTGACCTCACCCCTCTATGCCTGTAGAGTCTCTGGAGCTGATCGCCACAGCAGCAGAGCACTCGAATGCTGCCATCCGCAAAATGGTGAGTGGCCCTTCTAGCCCCTGCCCTTCCTTGGCCACCCACCTGTGGTGTCTCCATCCTGGAGTGGGGGTGTCGTGACTTGTGGGCATCTGACAGGAGGCTGGCACCCCAACCGTGCCTTTTGTTCCCTGTCTTGCCAGGAGCGAATGCATAAGCTGCTGAAGGTATATGAGCTGTTAGGGGGCGAGGAGGACATTGTCAGCCCCACCAAAGAGCTCATAAAAGAAGGTCACATCCTTAAGCTGTCAGCAAAGAATGGGACCACTCAAGACCGATACCTCATACTAGTAAGTGCCAGGCATGGAATTGTGGGTGGGTCGTGCCCCTCCCAACACACACACACATAGTGACCTGGTACTCACTCAAGACTATACCTCCTTTCATTCCTGAAAGAGGAAAAAAAAGAAAAACAGACTATACCTCCTGCTAGCCATTCTCTCCTCTAGTAACGAACTGTATTTTCACTACCTAGCTAGGATTTTTTTTCTCCACTTTACAGATGAGGCAAATAAGCCTTGCAGAGAAGTGACTTGCCCGAGGTTCCCCACTAGGAAGTGTCTTCCATGCCTAGGCTCTTTCCTTGTGACCCCTGTGCCCAATTTGGGCTGTCTTTTCTCCATCTATTGCCTACAGTCCTTGGCAGTAAAGCTTCAGGGCAAGGAGCTGGGCCACATCCCCACTAGGCCCTCTGCACATACATCCCAAACTTTTTCCTTCCTAGTTCAACGACCGCCTCCTTTACTGCGTGCCCAGGCTGCGGCTCCTTGGCCAGAAGTTTAGCGTGCGGGCACGCATTGATGTAGATGGCATGGAGGTAAGCATCCAAGAGGTGGGAAATGGGAACTTGGAGTGGGGCATTGGTGTTGGGAGGAACAAAGATGCTGGCTTTGACCCCGAGTCTGTGTGTGTATGTGTGCAGAGGGCTAGGGCCCTGTGGAGTTCAGTGGCCTCACCATGCCCCTTTCTGCCTCCATTCAGCTAAAGGAGAGCTCCAACCTCAATCTGCCTCGAACCTTCCTGGTGTCAGGAAAGCAGCGCTCCCTCGAGCTCCAGGCCAGGTACTTATCCTTGCCTATGCCTTTCCTCCAGCGCCTACCTCCCTTTTCTTCAGATATGCTGAGGCATTCCAGGCCCAGAGATTGTTCCAGAGAAAGGATGGGCACCTTTCCCCAAAGATGCAGGCTTGCTCTTCAGCGGTGGGGGTGATCCCTAAGGGTTAGACACTATTTAGATTCAGGGTGAGTACTTCACGATATGGGGAAAGGTGGCACTCCTGCCAGGGAAACCTTTTGGAAAATGAATAAGCTCTCCCTAATTGAAGCAAGAATTTCTTCTGGTGGATTTTGTTAGAGGAGAGAGAAGAATGGGATGTGAAACCCAACATGAATAATACCACCACAAATAGTTTATTGTAGATTCAGAGATCTAAGAGAAATAACAATCAAATGCAGTACTTGGTCCATGACAGAAGCCTGGTTTGGGAAAAAGAGCCCTAAAAGACATTTGTGGGACAATAAGAGAAAATTTGGATGTAAAGTGAACATTAGATATTGAGAAATTATTGCTGTCTTAGGTGTGATAATGTTATGGTGGTTATGCAGGAGAATGGCCTTGTTTTGCAGCAGTGCATGCTGAGGGCTTAGTGTCACAATGTCTGTTAATTACTTTAAAATGGTTCAGCACCCAAAAAATACATATGTAACCATACATACACATTTGCACACATATACATACATACACATATACAGTCATGCACTGTATAGTAACATTTTGGTCAATGACAGACCATATATACACAGTGGCCCCATAAGATTAAAGTATCATATTTTACTCTACCTTTTCTTTTTTTTTTTTTTTTTTTTTAAGACAGAGTCTCACTCTGTCACCCAGGAGTGCGGTGGCATGATCTCGGCTCACTGCAACCTCCACCTCCCAGGTTCAAGCAATTCTCCTGCCTCAGCCTCCTGAGTAAGTGGGATTATAGGTGCATGCCACCACGCCCATCTAATTTTTGTATTTTTAGTAGAGACAGGGTTTCACTATGTTGGCCAGGCTGGTTTCGAACTCCTGATCTCAAGTGATCTGCCCGCCTTGGCCTCCCAAAGTGCTGGGATTACAGGCGTGAGTCACTACGCCTGTCTTTACTATACCTTTTCTAGGTTTAGATATGCATACCCAAATAATTAGTGTGCTACAAATTAATACAATATTCAGTACAACTGTAACATGCTTTACAGGTTTGTAGCCTAAGAGCCATAGGCTGTACCTTATAGCCTAGGTGTGTCGTAGGCTAGACCATCTAGTGTACTAGTGTCAGTACGCTCTCTGATAGTCGCACAACAATGAAATGGTCTAACGACACCTTTCTCAGAACACATCCCCGTGGTTAAGTGACGCGTGACTGTATGTACATATATATGAAGTAAATATGGCAAAATATAAAAAAATTTTTGCATCTCTATAGTAGGTATATAGATATGTATTGTACTTGTGCTATCCTGTTTACTTTTTTGTATGCTTGAAGTTTTTTATAATAAACATTTTAAAATAATAGCATGGGATGATGGCCAGCCATTTAACAGAGGGGCCTTTCATATCCATTCTCTACTTGGATGATTACAATCATAGCTCATATTTCCTCAAGACTTAGTTTTTTGCCAGGTGCTGTTTTAAGTTAACGTTAACTTAAAATTTTAAGTTAACGTTAACTTAAAATTTTAAGTCTAAGTTGACTAGTCAAAAGCTTACAAGAGCCCTAGAAGTAGCTACTGTTACCATAAATCTACTTTACAAATGGGGAAACTTAGGTGTAGGACAGTTCTGCATGCAGGGCGCAGTGGCTCACGCCTGTAATCCCAGCACTTTGGGAGGCCAAGGTAGGAGGATCACTTGAGGCCAGGAGTTCGAGACCAGCCTGGGCAACATAACGAGACCTCGCCTCTTAAAAAAGAAAGAAGAAAGAAAGAAAAAGAATATTTATGTACTTGCCCAAGATCCCAGAGCAAGAAAGGAGCAGAGCTGAGATTGGAGCTCAGGTCATCCGGCCCTGGAGTCCACATTCCTAACCACTGTCTATGCTGCCTTCTGAGGGACCAGGTGAAAGGGTATCAGGGTCATGGTGAGGGCCAGAGGATGGATGCATGTCAGCAGATGGCCTGCTTCTGACAGGCTGTGAGAAAGTGAGAAATGACTGGCTGGGACTGCAAGGAGGTGGGAGAGAGAGAGATGAATGTGAGATAGAGGGTATCCTCCTGGGGGATGAAGTGAGTCTTGAAGCTTGGGGAGATTGAGAGCCTCATGGAGGCCTACAGCAGGGAAAGTGAGAGCAAAGCAGATGCCCTGCACATCCAGGGGAGTGACAAGCCACGTGACAGGGACTCATCATCTGCAGAGAGGAAAGGGGCTGCAGTGGGACACTGGGCCCAGAAGGGGCAGCCAAGCAATGTAGGATTTCCTCCTAGTGGCAGCAGGAAGGCGTGGAGGGTTTGCTTTGCTTTGCAGTCACTTTTACTGCCCTTAAAAGAAAAAAGAAATTTAATGCAAATTTTCAAATATCCGGAAAAGTGTAAGTACAACAAGCACCCACATGCCCACAACTTAGACAGCTGCTTCTCAACTTTGGCAACCTTTGGAATCAGCTGGGGAGCTTTTAAAAAATACGGATGCCTGGGACCCACCTGCAGAGATTCTGATTTAATTGGCTTGGGGGATAGCCTGAACATGGAGAGCTCTAAAAGCCCCCCAGGTGATTTTATTTTACTTTTTAATTTTTATTTATTTATTTTTGAGATGGAGTCTCACTCTGTCGCCCAGGCCAGAGTGCAGTGGCGCCATCTCGGCTCACTGCAACCTCCACCTCCCGGGTTCAAGTGATTCTCCTGCCTTAGCCTCCTGAGTAGCTGGGACTACATGTGCATGCCACCGCGCCCGGCTAATTTTTGTATTTTTAGTAGAGACGGGGTTTCGCCATATTGGCCAGGCTGGTCTTGAACTCCTGACCTTGTGATCTGCCCGGCTCGGCCTCCCAAAGTGCTGGGATTACAGGCATGAGCCACCACGCCTGGTCCCTAGGTGATTTTAATGTGTGTATCAGGGTGTACAACCACTTATTTAAGAGTCAACAACTACTGACATTAAATGTCTTTTGCTGAACCATTTTAAAGTAAATTACAAATATCAGGACACTTCACCCCTATACACTTCAGCATGAATAGCCAAAAAACTCCACTATACTGTAGTTCTTCTTTTTTTTTTTTTTTTTTTTTTTTTTTTTTTTGAGATAGGGTCTCTCCCTGTCATCCAGGCTAGAGTGCAGTGGCGTTATCATGGCTCCCTGCAGCCTCGAACTCCTGGGTTCAAGTGATCCTCCTGCCTCAGCCTCCCAAGTAGCTGGGAATACAAGCATATGCCACCATGCCCAGCTAATTTTCGTATTTTTTGTAGAGATGAGGTCTCACTATGTTGCCCAGGCTGGTCTTAAACTCCTGGCCTCAAGCAGTCCTCCCGCTTCAGCCTCCCAAAGTGCTGAGATGACAGGTATGAGCCACCACTCCGTCTATTGTGGCTCTTAAAAATAAAAAGCAACACTTGTTCACTTCTAAGAAATTATAAATTAGAAAATATAGATAAATAAAATATTTCTTTTTTTTTGAGTCGCAGTTTCTCTCTTGTTGCCCAGGCTGGAGTGGCAGCAATGGCTCCATCTCGGCTCACTGCAAGCTCCGCCTCCCAGGTTCAAGCGATTCTCCTGCCTCAGCCTCACAAGTAGCTAGGATTATAGGCTCCCGCCACCACGCCCGGCCAATTTTTGTATTTTCAGTAGAGATGGGGTTTCACCATGTTGGCTAGGCTGACCTCAGGTGATCCAGCCGCCTCGGCCTCCCAAAGTGCTGGGATTACAGGCATGAGCCGCTGCACCTGGCCAATAAAATAATTTTTTAAAAGAATACAATCAGAATAGGCCAGGCATGGTAGCTCACACCTGTAATCCCAGCACTTTGGGAGGCCAAGGCGGGTGGATCACCTGAGGTCATGAGTTCAAGACCAGCCTGGCCAACATGGCAAAACCCCGTCTCTACTGAAAATACAAAAATTAGCCAGGCATGGTGGCACACACCTGTAATCCCAGCTACTGGGGAGGCTGAGGTAGGAGAATGGCTTGAATCTGGAAGGCGGAGGTTGCAGTAAGCTGAGATCGCGCCACTGCACTCCAGCCTGGGTGACAGGGCAAGACTCCGTCTCAAAAAAAAAAAAGAATACAGTCAGAATAAAGTGATTGCAGTGCAGTGCAGGGCAGACAGAAGAGTCAGGGAAGGGGAACTCACACTGATTGAGCATCAAGTGTGCCAGACATTGTGCTGAGCACTGTACACGTTACCTCAGTTACTGCTGAGAACCCAGAGAGTGATAATCATTATCTCCATTTTACAAATGAAAAAAAAACTACCCTCTTTTCTCAAACTTGACACCCAGCAACAGAGAATTTTTTTTCTTTTTTGAGACAGAGTCTCACTCTGTCACCCAGGCTGGAGTGCAGTGGGACGATCTCCGCTCACTGCAACCTCCGCCTCCTGGGCTCAAGCGATTCTCATGCCTCAGCCCCCTGAGTAGCTGGGACTACAGGCATGAGCCATCACACCCGGCTAGTTTTTGTACTTTTAGTAGAGACAGAATTTCACCATGTTGGCCGGGCTGGTCTCCAATTCCTGACCTCAAGTGATCCACCCGCCTTGACCTCTCAAAGTGCTGGGATTACAGGTGTGAGCCACCCACACCCGGCCAACTGATAATTATTGACACGGTTTCTTTTATGTTCTATATTCTCTCCCACACATTTCACCCTTACTCCTCTACCTGAGGCCTAGCACCTCCTTGAAAAGTCCTCACCCAAACTTCAGACTGGGGCATGTCACCTCCTCTGGGCTCCTTGGCCTTATTTTCACCATCAAAACACTGATCTCCCTGTATTGTCCCTGTCTATTTCCTCTACTAGACCATGAGCTCCTTGAGGGCAGGGTCCTCTCTGAAGCTCAAGTTCTTAGCACAGGGTCTGGAAAGTATTAGTAATCGTTGAATAAATAAACCCAGGCAGATTATGTGACTTGCCCAAGGTCATATAAGTAATAGGTGAAGAAGAGGGTCAAGCCCAGGTCTTTCTGACTCCAAAACACCTGCTCTTCCACTCCTATTGCTTTTTGTGGGCCTACCTAACCAAACATCTTTCTTTTTTATTCCCCACCCCAAGGACTGAGGAGGAGAAGAAAGACTGGGTCCAGGTAACATCCAAGGCTCTGTGGTAGGGGGCTAGAAGAGTATTAACAGGTCTCCTAGGGGTTGATAGATTCTCCCTCAAAACTCACAGCTAACCAGAATGGTCCCGGACAACTGTCTTTCAGCAAACTTTACTATCCCCATTTTACAGATAAGCAAACTGAGGTGCAGAGGTTGAGCAGAAACTCACAAACTCTTCTTTTAGGAAGCTGGTTTCTCTGAGGGTGTATAAGGTGAGGGTGTCAAGCTCTGTAAAATCTTAAGCCCAGAAGGTGGCCAGGAAAGCCACCTGAGGTTTTTCAGCCACCACTCCCCCTCCCCCATTTTACACTTGTAACACTGAGACCTGGATTTGGGAGGGGATTTGTTCAAAGTCATCCACCTACCAGTGACAGAACTGGGTTTGAAACCCAGCTTTTCTAACTTCAGGCTAGGGTATACGAAGGTGAGGCGAGGGTAGAAATGGGTAGTTTGTGGGGTGATCTGACTTCTCATTTCTTACACCTCCTCCCCAGGCCATCAACTCCACCCTCCTGAAGCATGAACAGACGCTGGAGACCTTCAAACTGTTGAACTCAACAAACAGGGAAGATGAAGACACCCCGCCCAACTCTCCAGTAAGAGTCCCCGCCCTCTTTCCCCTGCACTGGGACCCCTTCCAGACTTCCAAATGCCCACCTGACCTTTAGATGATCCTCTCCCTTTCCTAGACGGTAATGACCAGAGAGGCAATGCATGACTTCAGAAGCAGTCTTCCATTGGTAGGGCCACAGAGAAATCATTGGGGAAACTGAGGCCCAGAAAGTATAATAGAAGTGACTTGTCTTCAGTAGCACAGCTAGGAGCAGAGCCAGGACTTAAAGGCAGGTCTTCTGAATGTGGCTGCTCCCCCTACCCCCAGCCCATCCCCACCCCATGATAATCCAAGCGTTGGAGCAGGAACAAGGGCTGGCTGGACTGGGCTGGGGAGTAGCTGTCTCTGACCTGAGACCTGGCCCTCCCTACAGAACGTGGATCTTGGGAAGCGGGCACCTACGCCCATCCGGGAAAAGGAAGTCACCATGTGCATGCGCTGCCAGGAGCCCTTCAATTCTATCACCAAACGCAGGCACCACTGCAAGGCCTGTGGGCATGTGAGTGTTGGGAGGCAGGGGCAGAGCTAGGGAGGGGACAGAATGGCAGCCCAAAGGCCCACTGCAGAGTGGGTACCCTCCAAGTGGGGGGAGGCCACAAGTCTGCTGTGGGAGTTGGTATGCTGAAGGGAAGAGCCGCTGGAATCAGGCTACTCTTGCTCACTTGCCACCCCAGGTGGTTTGTGGGAAGTGCTCCGAGTTCCGGGCCCGCCTCGTCTATGACAACAACCGCTCCAACCGTGTGTGCACTGATTGCTATGTGGCCTTGCACGGGGTGCCTGGGAGCAGTCCAGCCTGCAGCCAGCATACACCCCAGCGCCGGAGGTCCATCCTGGAGGTAAGAGCCAGCCCCTGACTAACTCTCCCACAGTGGGCAAATGGGTTCCAACTCTACCCAGTGAGACTGAGGAGGCCCGAGTATTTGGGAAACAGTAGTGATCAAGGGACCCAGGCTTGGAGTGAATAAAATGATGGCAAGAGTGAATGAAAGACAGTCATCTTTAAGTACTTAGACATTTAATCCCCACAGTAACTAATCTGCCCATGCTATTGTTCTCTTTATTTTACAAATGAGGAAACTGAGGCCCAGAGGGGTCATTTGCCCAAATTACACAGCAAATGAGTGGCAGCACTGGATTTTTTTAAAATTAAAAAATTGGCTGGGCACAGTGGCTCATGCCTGTAATCCCAGCACTTTGGGAGGCTGAGGCGGGTGAATCACCTGAGGTCGGGAGTTCAGGACCAGCCTGACCAATGTGGAGAAACCCCATCTCTACTAAAAACACAAAATTAGCCAGGCATGGTGGCGCATGCCTGCAATCCCAGCTACTTGGGAGGGCTGAGGCAGGCAAATCGCTTGAACCTGGGAAGCAGAGGTTGCGGTGAGCCAAGATCGCGCCATTGTACTCCAGCCTGGGCAAAAACAGCAAAACTCCGTCTCAAAAAAAAAAAAATTTTTAAAATTGCCTTTTGTTATTACAAAGTAGGATAAGTAGAACAATATAAACAAAAAATAATAAAATACCGTATCCCTTCTACCCAAAAGTTACCATTGTGAGGGCTTATCCTATCTTTCTAGGCATATATGCACAAACACACATTTTGGAGATTTTTTTAAAAACAAATCTAGGTATTTATTTAACACTTAAAAGAGTACTTACTCTGTGCCAGGAACTATTCTAAGCACTTTGCATATATTAATTCATTTAATTCTCACATCAGCCCTCTTTGCTCTCCAAGTCAATACATTTTCATCTAGAGCTGGGATTCTAAGCCAGACTTCATTAACCACCCACATACCCCCTTAAAACCACAATGCTAGACTACCTCTCAATGAGTGTAGGAAATGGATGTGATGAAAGACAGAAAAAAGCATGAGGCCTAAATGTGTGAATGGCTTGAGGAATGAATGCTCTGACTGAAGAAAGAATGCCTGAGATCAGCACACTCCTTCCACTGGCCTGTAGAGGCAGCAGCCGTTGCCCAAATGAGGCAGACGAACCTAGCTTTGAATCTCAGCTCTAGCTGATTCACTGGGTGGCACTGGACAAATCACTCCTGCCACCTGAGCTTGAGCGTCTTCATCTGAGATAGGAATAGCAGTCCCTACACTGAGGAGGTATTAAAGCCAGGAGGAGCCAGGCTAGGCCTTCTGTCAACATTGATGCCCGGTGTCTCTGGCCACAGAAACAGGCCTCAGTGGCTGCAGAGAACAGCGTCATCTGCAGCTTCCTGCACTACATGGAGAAGGGTGGCAAAGGATGGCACAAGGCATGGTTCGTGGTCCCTGAAAATGAACCCTTGGTGCTGTATATCTACGGAGCCCCTCAGGTATGCATCCTACTCCTTCGGGTCCTTTCAGCCACCTGGCAAAGCCAGATCCAGTCCTTGACCTCTCCTTGGCCTTGGAAGATAAGGTGAGCCTTGGAAGATAAGGTGAGCCTATTTCTAAGAGGAAATCAGAACCCCAACCCTTGAGAGACAAAGACTGGCTAGAGACAAGGAGTGGTTGTGGTATGTAGGGAAAACCAGGATGAGTTGTGGGCCTGGCTTCCTGGAAGGAGTAGAGATGGGGAACTGCTAGGTCCAATTTGGAGTGGGTAAGAGTATGCAGATGGGACCGAGCGCAGTGGCTCACGCCTGTAATCCCAGCACTCTGAGAGGCCGAGGCAGGTGGCTCACCTGAGATCAGGAGTTCAAGACCAGCCTGGCCAACATGGTGAAACCCCGTCTCTACTAAAAATACAAAAATTAGCCTGGCGTGGTGACGTGTGCCTGTAGTCCCAGCTACTCAGGAAGCTGAGGCAGGAGAATTGCTTGAACCTGGGAGGTAGAGGTTGCAGTGAGCCAAGTTCATGCCACTGCACTCCAGCCTGGGCAACAGGGCAAGACTCTGTCTCAAAAAAAAAAAAAAAAAAAAGTATGCAGATAGGGGCAATAGCATAGACAAAGGCCTGAAAACATTATTTGGTATGCTAAAGAGACTAGCCCAGCAGTTTTGTGAGAAGAGGCGGGGGCAGGGGCAGACAGGTATTTAAACCAGCCTGCATTTTAGCCCCAGTTCTGACATGTTCCTGTTGATAACACTGGAGCCACGGAAGGTTCCTGAGTAGGGGAGTTCCTGAGTAGGGGACGGAAGACAGAGCATATGCAAAACCAGTTAGAAGCTGGGGCGGGGGAAAGGTCTAGCCCCAAGGTGGCCCCAGCTCTGTCCCTCCTCCCGCCAGGATGTGAAAGCCCAGCGCAGCCTGCCCCTCATTGGCTTCGAGGTGGGACCGCCCGAGGCAGGGGAGCGGCCTGACAGAAGGCATGTCTTCAAGATCACCCAGAGCCACCTCAGCTGGTACTTCAGCCCTGAGACAGAGGAACTACAGCGACGCTGGATGGCTGTGCTTGGCCGGGCGGGCCGAGGGGACACGTTCTGCCCGGGGCCCACACTGTCTGAGGACAGGGAGATGGAGGAGGCACCGGTGGCTGCTTTAGGAGCCACTGCTGAACCCCCCGAATCCCCCCAGACCCGAGACAAGACCTAGAGGGTTTGGGACAAACTGGGAGCCCCCACCCCACACTCTAGTTGCCCATGTCTGATTGGGGGCTCTAGCCCCTTCCCTCCCAGCTCAGTCAATACTTGAACTCCCATCACGGGCACTTTCAATCCCGAATGCTGGGTCTTGGGTTTTTTAATTCATCTTTTCACAAAACGTGGGCTTTTAAAAAATATATTCCTACAGTGATGTCAATTTTTATTAATCCCTGTCCCCAGGGAGGGTGGGAGCCGTTGCTAGTCCTACCTGAATTAGGTCGTTTTTCTCCCTCATCCCTCAATACCCTACCACAGATCCTGCCTCCACCCAGTTCCCCACAAAGCACCAGAGGTAGGAGACCTGGATTCAAGTGCCAGCTCTGCCACTGACCCTGGGGCCCCGACCCACCCCTGCCTCCTCAGCCAGTGTCTTCACACGTACAACTCCACGTGGGGTGGCAACTAGACCTCTCCTGCCTCTCCCATAGCTTACAGCTTCTACCCGGCCCCAAGGCTACCCAGTATTTTATCGTCCAGACCCATGGCAGGGCCAGCGGGCAGGACAGGGAAACGGGGGGGGGAGGACAATGGATACTCAGTTTTTTGTGGTTTTTTTTGTTTTTTGTTTTTAAGAAAAATACAGTTTATTTCAGGCTTACAGTAACTTTCATAGCACTGCTGTGCTCCGTTCGTTCATCTGTTTGGTTGTCCAAAGTACCAGGCTGCTAGGGTGGGCCCAGAAACTGCTCCCTTGTAAACTCTGAAGCTGAGCTCCCAGAAGGCTGATTCTAAGGCTACTACTCACAGGTCAAGCCACAGATTAAGCAGTAAGGTATTATTTATTAAGATCTTAAGCCTCACCCCTGAACTCAAATGGGATGGGATAAGGAGTAAGGAAAGAGGTTAGAGGAGACAGAAAACAAAGCCCAGCTCTTCCAAGCTCACCACCTAGCCAAGGTCTTCGAATTCCTGAGGGAACCCAGGACTGGAGGCTGGGCTGAAGGAAGGCAGCATTCCTGGGAGGTTCCAAGTTCTGGGCAGGGGTACAGAGCTGTTGCGTGTGTGTGGGGTGGGGTAAGGGAGAGGCTCCAGAGCTACTTTCATTCACATTTTCAACTATTCTCTCTTCCACTCGCATGTCCATCTCACCATTCCTGACCCAGCCAGCCTCCTATCACTGAGTACTGCTGCCGCTGCTGATCCTCTCCTCCCCAAATCCACCTGCCCACTGTCCACCGGCATCTAGCTCCTCCTCCAGCCACACCCACACTCACTCATCCCCTTCCTCACAATGACGGCACCCAAAAGACACTGTACTGGAGAACCCGGCTTCGTCACTCGGATGTTAACTAAAGGCCCAGGGGAATATGCTGGAAAAGGTCCCCCCACCCCCAAGACCAAGGACCCTAGGTTTTCCTTGCCCTGGAGGGAGCCAGACAGAGGAACAGGGGAGAGGGTGGAGATGGGGTAACCAGTCCACAGGTCTGCAATCCTCAAAAAAAAAACCCCTACAGACAACTCTCAGAACAGCAAATAAGGGCCCAAAGCCATTTCCAATCATCCCCACTCATTTTTTTCTCCGGACAATGGTCCAGCCATCTTCCACTATATCCTCTTCCTTAATAGTCTGAGCGTCTGGATCAGAGGGTTCAGGCTGGGGGCAGACCCCATCTGTAGCAGCCCCATCATTCGTAGCTGTGACCTGGAGGGGAGATTTAAAAGAGAGCTGAATACACTGACCACTGGAGACCCAGGCTCTGCTCCAGCTCTTCCAGGATTGGCTGTGTAACTTTAGGAAAGTTCCCTGCCCTCTCTGGATAATACTACTACCACCAACCACCACCATCCCCTTATCACTTCCCTGTGAATCTAGCTGCTCTCCCAGAAAATTGAAAACATCTGTATCCCCCAACCCAGGGGGCACCCACTTCACCTCCATCTCTTCCACACTGTCAACATCATCTTCATCCTCATCAGTCTCTCTAGCTGTCTTAAGTGCAGTGGCTGTGACCTTGCATTTTCTTTGAGTGATGCAGGAGGCCATCTCCCTCAGAGCAGCCCCATCACCCCTCTGGAAGTGGTGGAACATGGTCTGCAGTTGCTGGCTCACCTACCAAGAAAATATTCAACCAGTTTGGATTTTCCAGATATCTACTATACAAACAGCACGTGTTTGAAGCAACAGTGGGGAGTAGGTTGGATTTTTCCAGAAGAGAACAGAGCTCTTTCCTCCCCAAGGAATTAACCAATGAAGCAACCACATATGAAGGGCTCAAATGAAGGCCTAAAGCATCAAAAGAGAGCCTAACTAGCAGGGAATCCTCTAGAACTGGGCTTTGAAAGAAATAAGATGTAAAAGGGAAGGTAATCTTATTGGGGAGCAATGGTAACCAGAGCGGGGGTGAAAATGGACCTGGACTGGCCTGACCTGCCCTTGGGATGGGGCTGAGGAACAGGCCTGGATGGGAATGATGTATAGAAAGAAAGAAAAGCCAGGGTTTGGAAAGGCTACACTTTTTCCTCTAGGCAACAGAGTCATAGTCAAGAGTCTTGGCCCAAAACAGACAGCTGGGGAGAAGAAAGACTACAGGTAGGGAGACTGCAGTTGTGCCCGTGATAAGCTCACCTGGGGCAGACTCCCGTCTTCCACAACTGTATCAAACTCGTTGGTCAACAGCTCTCCAAGGAAGTCTTCCACCTCATCTAGCTCCAAGTCAGCTAAGTAGAAAAGGACAGGGCCCTTGGGTCAAAGACCACCCAACTTCATCACCCCTGCCCACTGCTCTTCAATATCTACTTGGTGGATCTGCAACTGGATGGGTAAAGGCACAGTGAGCCTTTTATCTGCTAAAGTGTTCTGCATTCCAGGTTTTAACAATTTTTTAAGAACCACTAAAAATACCTCATTTCCAATCTCTTCCATCCTGCCTTTTATCTGCTAAAGTGTTCTGCATTCCAGGTTTTAACATAATTTTTTAAAGAACCACTAAATATTAATACCTCATTTCCAATCTCTTCCATCCTACCAAGGCCTCTTTCCACAACTCCCAGCCCTACACTCACCCTCTTTCATCTGGCCTATTCTAACTAGCCTCCCCTCTATGAGACCTTGAGCAAGCTACTTCTTTCTGAGCCTCAGTTTTCTCATCTGTAAAGTGGGGCTAATGGTGGCCTCCTCAAAGGTCTGTTATGAGGAACCATCCAACACAATGCCTAGCACAGTGAAGATCCATAATCCATGTTAATTTCTATCATGCAAAAGCTGAAGTTTTTGAAGTGAAGAGAACCTTCACAACTGTGGTTCCACTGATAAAAGAAGCCACAGACCAATGGGATAGTTAAGAAGAAATGGACATAGTAATTCCAATGATGAAATCATCATAGCCTTGACACTGACATCCTACTGTGTGACTCTGACTGAGCCACCTTCCTCTCTGGGCTTCAGTTACCTATGGGCCTATGCTCTACTTTTTCTGAATTAGACAGTAACTCAAGAAAGTCTTCCACAAAGCTCCTAGCCCTCTCCCCTCTATGTGCTTTCTCTGGGAGAGCTCATCCACACTCTTGGCTTTCCCTACCACTCAAACTTAATATCCCCCGAATTTATCTCCAACTGAGACTACTCTGTGCCTGGATGTTTCACAGATGCCGCAGATATTCCATATCTAAAGCCAGACTCATCACCTTACTCTTTAAACCTGCTTCGCATCCTCCAGGGTTCCTCTACTCCGAGAAAAGACACCTAATCCACCCATCAACTCAAACCAGGAACTTGCCTCTTTTTCCCTCCCTGTCTACAGCCAACCAATCTCCAAGGCCCTATTCCACCCCTTCTTTTCCATGCCTGTTGCCACTGTCCTACTTCAGGCCTCATCAGTTTCTAGACAAAAACAGCGTTCTCATCAGTCTTTCCCTCTCCAGGTTATGCTTCATACTGATTATTTCCTGAACTTTCTAGCCAGCAAATCCCATCCTATTTCTCACCCTAGAACCTGCCCACGAATTTTTACCAGCCACTGCAGTGTTTCACAGTTTGCCTTTGAGAAATATCTGTTCTGCTGGGTCTTAAGGGACACTATCCATAGAAAGCTAATGAGAAACAAAAGCAAACAGGTTTTTTAGTGGTTCTTATTCTTACCCAAGCCTTTAATATGTTCATGAGTGTTAAGACTTTTCAGTGGGAGCAGAACAAGAGTTTTTCTTACATGAGGTAACTGGAGAAGCTTCTTCACTGAACATCTAACAGGACTAGTTAGCATGAATTTTGGCAAACACTGGCCTAAATGATAAAATCAAAGGCACATAAGGGCTTCCATGTCTTATGCTTTTCAGGGGGGCTTCCCACACCCCAGCTTCATTCTCTACCACTCCTCCACCCCCCACGCACACACACCCATACTCCAATACTGAGCTCCCTGCTACTTTCCAAATATAACACATTATACCCTCATGCCACAGAACTTGAGTGTTGCTCTCTCTGCTTCCCCCACCTAGCTAACTCCTTCTCATTAAGACCCAGCCCAATTCACCACCTCCACTAAGAAGCTGTCTCCCCATCCTGTTACCCCATGCACCCTGAGCTCCTCTTTATCAGAAAATCTATCAATGTTGTAACTATTTACGTGTGTGGATCCTCAATGGATAGTATACTTTCTTGAGAGAGATGACTCTGCCTAATGTCATCTCCAAAGCTAGAAATTGAATGAAGATTTTTTTAAAAACCATACTATGCAACAGGCCCTCTACTGGGCCTCTTGTTCTTGTATATCCCTCAAGACGAGCCTACAGTGTAGATCTTTGCTGTCCAAACAGCCACAGGTGGTTACTGAGCACTTGAAATATGGCTAGGCCAAATCGAAATGTGCTAAAACTGTAAAATACCAGATTTTGAAAACTTAATACTAAAAAATGTAAAATATCTCAATGTTTTATACTGACTACATGTTGAAATATTTCATACACACCGAGTTTACTAACATTGATTTCATCTGCTTTTTGCTTTATTAAAGTGGCTACTAAAAAATTTTAAATTACATGTGACTAGCATAATATTTCTACTGTACAGCGCTCTGGTGGATACTTTCATACGCATTTTAGAAACTAGGAAACTGAGTCTCAGGGAGGTAAACTGCCTTGTCCAGAGTAATCCCACGAGTCAGTGGTACAGCCCGTAAAGCACTGGAATCCAGGATTCTGATTCTAAAAGCTGAATTCATTCCACCTCACCTTTAGGTACCAATCCACAACTGCTCGAGAGGAAATGCAGGCTCTGCGGGATGGGGCTCCTCCTCTCCACAACCCACACAGGCGGGTCGCGGCGCCTCACATTCACTCACCATTGCGCATGAAGTAATCCTCCACTGCACCCCCCAGCCACTTGGCCTTCTCCTGGCTGTGCACACCCCCGAAGCCATTCTCCACAGCGATCTGTAAACACAGGTCCAAGCCCACCAAGTCAGCTTGGAAGCAGACCTGGAGTAGCCTGGAGGCCGCTTACGCCGCCCAGTCAACTCCTCTTATGCCGCCTAGCCAAGCCTCAGGCACCTAGCCCAACCAACTCCTGTTCTGCCCCGGGCCCTAACCTTGACCTTGCCCTGGCCCTGGCCCCACTGACCTGCAAGGCCGGCCAGGCCTCCAGGGCCGCGCAGACCCCAGCCCGGAAAAGAGCTCGCGCATCTTCTGCAGCGCCCGCCATTATCCGGCCCCAGTCCACGTGACGTCCCGGCGGCCCAATCCCTCTGTAGCTCGGCCCAGGCAGAACGAGACGCAAGCCGAGCCTGAGAACACAGGATTCTCTTTTCCGCAGACCTGGCAGCAAGACTAGAGCAAAAGAAAAATCTATCAGAGCGATCGATGACACCACCAGAGTTACTCACTTAAATCAAAGGACACCAGACCTAAAGGACGTGTGGGGCCATGGTTTCCGGATCCGTGGGTACTGCGGAGGAAATATGTGGGGAATTTATTACAGATACAGATTCCAGGCCCTGGGGCAGAGGACTCAGTGAGTATAGCCTTAAAAATCTGCATTTAAAAAAAGCATCCTAACATCTGTATAGAATACTGCAACCAACAACAGTAAAATACAGTCAGCTCTCCCTATGGGGGGCAGTCCACGTCCGTGAATTCAACTAACCTCAGATGGAAAATATTCAGGAAAAAATTGCATCTGCACTGAACATGTGCATACTTTTTTTCTTGACATTATTCTCCTAAACAGTACAGTATAACAGCTATATACATAGCATTTACACTTTATTAGGCACTATAAGTAACCTGGAAATTATTTATCTATTTTTTTGAGACCGAGTGTCACTCTGTGGCCCAGGCTGGAGTGCAGTGGCGCCATCTCGGCTGACTGCAACCTCCGTCTCCTGGTTTCAAGCAATTCTCGTGCCTCAGCCTCCCGAGTACCTGAGATTACAGGTGCCCACCACCACTCCCAGCTAATTTTTGTGTTTTTAGTAGAGACAGGGTTTCGCCATGTTGCCCAGGCTGGTCTCGAACTCCTGGGTTTAATCCACTTGCCTCGGCCTCCCAAATTGCTGGGATTATAGGCGTGAGTCACATCTGGAAATGATTTAAAGTATACAGTAGGATATTCATAGGTTATACGCAAATACTATGCCATTTTATATCAGGGACTTGAGCATCTATGAATTTTGGTATCCTCCGGAGGTCGTGGAACCAGTCTCCCACGGATACCCAGGGATAACTGTACATGTTTTTCTGAAGTACACAAGAACATTCTCCAGAACAGATCATACACTAGGCCATACAGTAGGCCTCCATAGATTTAACAGGATTGAACATACTAAGTATGTTGTCTGACCACAATGGAAAGAAGTTAAAAATCAGTAAAAAGAAACTTACAAAATTCACAAATATATGGAAATTAACACACTCCTAAGCAATAAATGGGTCAAAGAAAAAAATCACAAAGCAAATTAGAAAACACTTTTAAATGAATGAAAACAAAAACATAAAAAAAATCCATGAGATGCAGCTAAAGCAACACTTAGAGGGAAATCTTTAGCTGTAAACATGCATATCTAAAAAGAAGAGCCGGACATGGTGGCTCATGCCTGTAATCATAGCACTTTGGGAGGTTGATGTGGGAGGATGGCTTGAGCTCAGGAGTTCGAGACCAGCCTGGGCAACATAGTGAGACCCCATCTCTAAAAACAATTTTAAAAATTAGGCCAGGTGTGGTGGCTCACGCTTGTAATCACAGCACTTTGGGAGGCCAAGGCAGGCAGATCACTTGAGGTCAGGAGTTCGAGACCAGCCTGGCCAAGATGGTGAAACCCCGTCTCTACTAAAAATACAAAAATTTGCCAGGCGTGGTGGCAAGCACCTGTAATCCCAGCTACTTGGGAGGCTGAGGCAGGAGAATGGCTTGAACCCGGGAGGCGGAGGTTACAGTGAGCCGAGATGGTGCCATTGCACTCCAGCCTGGGAAACAGAGCGAGACTCTGTCTCAAACTAAATAAATAAATAAATAAATTTGAAAACTAGGCCAGGCATGGTGGCTCACACCTATAATTCCCGCACTTTGGGTGGGCAGATCACCTGAGGTCAGGAGTTTGAGACCAGCATGGTCAATATGAACAAACCCTGTCTCTACTAAAAATGCAAAAGTTAGCCAGGCATGGTGACACACACCTGTAATCCCAGCTACTTGGGAGGCTGAAGCACGAGAATCGCTTGAACCCGGTAGGCGGAGGTTGCAGTGAGCTGAGATCACTCCACTGCACTCCAGCCTGGGCGACACAGTGAGACTCTGTCTCAAACAAACAAACGAACAAAAAAATTAGATGAGCATAGTGGCATATGCGTGTAGTACCAGCCACTCAGGAGGCTGAGGTGGGAGGATTGCTTGAGCCTGGGAGCTCAAGGCTGCAGTGAGCCGTGATTGTGCCACTGCACTCCAGCATGGGGGACAGAGCAAGACCCTGTCTCAAAAAAATAAAAAATGAAAGAATGATATCAAATTAATAACCTACACTTCCACTTCACAAAACCAGAAAAAGAAGAGCAAAGTAATCCCAAGGCAAGCATAAGAAAGGAAATAATAAATATTAGAACAGAAATAAATGAAATAGAGAATTGAAAAACAATAGAGAAAAGAAAAAACAGTGAAGCCAAAAGTCAGTTGTTGTTTTTTGTTTGTTTGTTTGTTTGTTTTGAGATTGAGTCTGGTGCTGTCACCCAGGCTGAAGTGCAGTGGTGCAATCTCAGCTCACTACAACCTCTGCCTCCCAGGTTCAAAGGAGTCTCCTGCCTCAGCCTCCAGAGTAGCTGGGATTACAGGCATATGCCACCATGCCCCGTTAATTTTTGTATTTTTAGTAGAGACAGGGTTTCACCATGTTGGCCAGGCTGGTCTCGAACTCCTGACCTCAAGTGAGCTGCCCACCTCAGCCTTCCCAAGTGTTTGGATTACAGGCGTGAGCCACCGGACCTGAGCGGTTATTTTTTTTTCAGAGATGAAGTCTTTTTTTGTTGCCCAGGCTGGAATGCAGTGGCACAAACATTGCTCACTGCAGCCTCAAACTCCTGGGCTCAAAGGATCCTCCTGCCTCTGCCTCCTGATTAGCTGGGACTACAGGAATAGGCCACCATGCCTGGCTAGCGTGTGTGTGTGTGTGTGTGTGTGTGTGTGTGTGTGTGTGTGTGTGTGTGTTGGGAGGGGGTGTCTCACTTTGTTGCCCAGGCTGGTCTTGAACTCCTGGTTTCAAGCGATCCACCTGCCTCGCCTCTCAAAATGCTGGGATTACAGGTGTGAGCAAATGCAACTGGCCAAGTCAGTTATTTGAAAAGATCAACAAAATTTACAAACCCTTAGCTAGACTGAGGAAGAAATAAAAGAAAGAAGACTCAAATTACTGAAATCAGGAACGAAAGAGGACGTATAATTACCGACCAGTCAAAAAAGACCACATATTGTATGATACCATTTATATGAAATATACAGAATAGGTAAATCTATAGAGACAGAAAATAGATGAATGGTTGCCCAGGGCTTGGATGGGGAAAGAATAGAGTGTGACTTCTAAATGGCTTCAGGGCTACTTTTGGGAGTGTCGAAAATGTTCTAAAAATTAGACGAGGTAATGGTTGCTGTTATGAGCTAAATTGTATCCACCACCCCCCAAATTCATATGTAGAAACCCTAACCCCCAGTACCTCAGAATGTGACTGTATTGGGAGATAGAGCCTTTAAAAAGGTAATTAAGATAAAATGAGGTTGTATGGGTGGGCCCTAATCCATTATGACTGATGTCCTTATAAAGAAGGGGAGATTAGAACTCGGTGCAATGGCTCAGATCGCTTGAGGCCAGGAGTTCGAGACCATCCTGGGCAACAAAGCAAGACCCCCATCTCTACAAAAAAAAATTTTTTTTAATTAGCTGGGTGTGATGGCTGTAGTCCCAGCTACTCAGGAGACTGAGGAGGGAGGATCACTTGAGTCCAGGAGGTTGAGGCTGCCGTGAGCCATGATTGTACCACTGCACTCCAGCATGAGTGACAGAACAAGCCCTGTCTCAAAAACAAAAAACAACAAA
Source organism: Pan paniscus (assembly GCF_029289425.2). Lineage (NCBI taxonomy): Eukaryota > Metazoa > Chordata > Mammalia > Primates > Hominidae > Pan > Pan paniscus. Next base: position 55,825,213 of record NC_073272.2, on the reverse strand, counting down.
ATATAATAATAAGAGGAGATGAGGACACAGGCAAAGAGGGACACCAGAGAGGTGTACACACAGGGACAACTATGTGAACACACAGTGAGAAAGCTAAGGAGAAAGCCAAGGAGCAAATCAGAAGAAACTATACTAAAAGCCATTGAATTGTACACTTTACTTATTTGTTGATTTATTGATGAAAGTATTTCCTTAAAATTAGAAATCTAATTTACAAATTACAAATTTTTAAAAACTGACAAATGTCACAAACATCTTCTAACCCAGAAAAATAAAATATTACTTTGTTGTTTTGTTTTTGTTTTGTAGATGCAAGGTTTCACCATGTTGGCCAGGCTGGTCTCAAACTCCTGACCTCAGGTGAGCCGCCTGCCTCAGCATCCCAAAGTGCTGGGATTACAGGCATGAGCCACCACGCCCGGCCAAAATAAAATATTCTTATTAATTACATGACTCAGCTCTCTACTAATTTTTCTACATTTTTTGATATCAAAGAGTTTATAGAACTCTTCATATGACAAGTATTTTATATTTTCTAGAGAGAACACAAAGAATTCAATTGATTTAAATTCAGTTGAGTAAAATTTTTTATTATTAGTATTTTAGAAAAGTTTCAATTTCACAACTCATTATTAGTAATGTACATTTTAAGATTTTTGTCAAACTTGGGAAAATTTCTAGTTTCTTTTACATGTGAGCTGTAAGATTTCAGGTTATTTTAACTTCTCTTGGCACAGCGACAAATCTTAAACATTCTTCAAATAGACCAGGCTCAATAACCAGAGACCTGGAAGTGGCCTGTGCAAGTGTGGGGCCCTGAGGCTTAAGATTGATTTGTTCTATGATAAATCTATCTCTGTGCAATGCCCAGGGAGAAAGGAGCACAGGGACTCATGGGAGTTCAGCAGAGGGTCCCTGACCCAGCCTTGGGGGCTGTGGCAGGCCTCTCGGAGGAGATGACACGTGAGCTGATTCTTAAAGTTTGAGTAGAATTTTGCTGGGTGATGGGGGAGTGTGTGTGTATAGGGGTGGAAGGTGTTACTGAAAGGAGGAAAGAGCCTTCTGTGCAGGGGGAAAATGTGTGCAAATACACAGAGGCAGGAAGCAACATGGTGTGTGATGATAATAAGAGCAGTTCCAGACTGAGAGAGAACCTCAGGGGCATAGCCTCCTCCGTAGCTCCAGAGACTCATTTTTTGTAGAGTCAGCAATGTAGATTGAGTTCAGAGAGGCCCAAATGAAGATATTGAAAACCTCAGTTGAAGTTCCCACAATCTGAGGCCTCGAACATACACAGAGAGAATAGGCCTGCTAGATATCCCCACACATGGAGTCCCTCTCTGGGATGTAACAAACCAAGGCCTCTGAATGAACCCTTAGCTTTGAGACTGAAGTCCAAGGCCGAGTATCCTAAGTACCAAACGTCTTCACCTTTTTTGTGACTTGAACCCCCATCGGCAATCTGGTAAAGTCAATATAGCTCTTCACACAATGTTTTTATTTTATTTTAAAATTTCTGAGGCAGGATAATCGCTTGAACTCAGGAGGTGGAGGTTTCAGTGAGCCGAGATCGTGCCACTGCACTCCAGCCTGGGCGACAGAGCCAGATTCCATCTCAAAAAAAACAAAAAAACTTATTTTGCAGAGACCAGGTTCTCACTGTGTTGCTCAGGCTGGTCTCAAACTCCCGGGCTCAAGTAATCTTCCCTCAGCCTCCGAAAGTGCTGGGAATACAGGCATGAGCCTAGCCCAGAATAATGTTTTTAAATGCATACAATAAAATACAGGTTTACAAAGGAAGTCAAGTATGTTAAAATACAGTTATCAAAATATTACAGAAACACCATTCCAAATTGTGTATTTGTTTGCCAATTTTAAAATTGCAATCAGGCCAGGTGCGGTGGCTCACGCCTGTAATCCCAGCACTTTGGGAGGCCAAGGCGGGCAATCACCTGAGGTCAGGAGTGCGAGACCAGCCTGACTAACATGCTGAAACCCCGTCTCTACTAAAAATACATAAATTAGCTGGGCATGATGGTGCACACCTGTAGTCCCAGCTACTCTACTCAGGAGGCTGAAGCAAGGGAATTTCTTGAACCGGAGGCAGAGGTTGCAGTGAACCGACATGGCACCACTGCACTCCAGCCTGGGCAACAGAGTGAGAATCCATAAAAATTAAAAAAAAAAAAAGGAAGGAAGGGAGGGCGGGAGGGAAGAAAGACACAGACACCCCAAAATTCTATGCATGATGCTTTATAAGTCCATGTATCCCAAACTCAACTCCCAGTATGACACCCTAGACTGAGCTCCAAGATTAAAATGCAGGTTGAACCACCACATTGAATGTGCAGAGGATGCTTCCAGGTAGAAAATTTCAGCCGGGCACGGTGGCTCACGCCTGTAATCCCAACACTTTGGGAGGCCAAAGTGGGTAAATCACAGGGTCAGGAGTTCAAGACCAGCCTGGCCAACATAGTGAAACCCTGTCTCTACTAAAAATACAAAAATTAGCCGGGCGTGGTGGCACGTGCCTGTAGTTCCAGCTACTCGGGAGGCTGAGGCAGGAGAATCGCTTGAACCCGGGAGGTGGAGGTTGCAGTAAGCCGAGATCACACCACTGCACTCCAGCTTGGGCAACAGAGTGAGACTTTGTCTCAAAAAAAAAAAAAAGAAAGAAAGAAAAGAAAATTTCAGATTAGGACCAAGCCTGGCATCCCAAGACAGAGCCCACCAGACAGACATCCCTGGGTGAGGCCATCATATCCGTATCTCCTAGGCTTGACCTCAGGCTAAAATCTCCAGACTGGGCTTCCAATACCTGAGCAGACTGAGCTCTGAAACTGGCACTCACTCAGTGAGAGGCTTAGTCATATGTCAGAGAAAATATCAGGCTCCCATATCAAATCCTCTCCCAACTGAAACACTAGAATTAGTGTCTCAAGAGTGAACCATCTGGGCAGATTCCTTGAGTCCGGGAGTTTGAGACCAGCCTGGGCAACATGGCAAAACCCTGTCTCTGAAAAAAATACAAAAATTAGCAGGACTTGGTGGGACATGCCTGCGGTCTCCAAGCTACCCTGGAGGCTGAGGTTGGAGGATCAGCTTGGGCCCAGGAGGCGGGGGTTGCAATGAGCAGAGATGGCAGCAGTGCACTCCAGCATGGGTGACAGAGCCAGATCCCTGTCTCAAAAAAAAAAGAGTGAACCATCAACATGTAAACCCTTAACCTTAAAGTCATGTCCCCATAGTGCCCATAATGAGCCTCTAGGTAGAGCCATGGGACTGAGTCCCCAAACTTAACTCCTTGAAGGAGTATGGGGACTGGGACTGATATCCTGCAAGTGGGCCCAGGGTGAGTTCCCAGAAGGACCCATCACATACTAAAGCCACAAACTCATCCCCCCTGCTGAAAGTGTAGACTGAGCCCATGTTCTGAAACAGCTTCCCTCAGACTGAAAACCTAATATCTGAACCTGGAAATAACATGCCCAAGGCCGGGCACGGTGGCTCACGCCTGTAATCGGAGCACTTTGCGAGGCTGAGGCGGGCAGATCACTTGAGGTCAGGAGTTCGAGACCAGCCTGGCCAACATGGTGAAACCCCGTCTCTACTAAAAATACAAAACTTAGCCAGGCATGGTGGTGGGCACCTGTAGTCCCAGCTACTTGGGAGGCTGAGGCAGGAGAATTGCTTGAACCCGGGAGTCAGAGGTTGCAGTGAGTTGAGGTCGCGCCACTGCACTCCAGCCTGGGCGACACAGCGAGACTCTGTCTTAAAAAAAAAAAAAAAGTGAAAAAATTAGCTGAACGTGGTGGCACTTGCCTGTAGTCCCAGCTACCCGGGAGGCTGAGGCAGGAGAATCACTTGAACCTGGGAGGCAGAGGTTGCAGTGAGCCGAGATTGTGCCACTGCACTCCAGCCTGGGTGACAGAGCGAGACTCCATCTCAAAAAAAAAAAAAAAAAAAAAGCCCAAAATGAGCCCTAGAGGGAATCCCCAGAGAGAACCACCAGTATGCACCTATGGTAGCCATGAGACTTCATCTCACAGACCGTAAGCTACAGGGGATGAATTTAATCAAGGGCCCCAGCTGCTGTTCTGAAATCCACCCTTGTATTTGCGCAGACATTGCTTGCCATCAGCTGAGTGCCAAAAACTACCAATAACTGAGTGCAGCAGGGATACTTTGGCAAATTTGGCTCAAAGAATCCTGGATAATTGCTTGAGCCCAAGAGTTCAAAACCAGCCTGGGCAACATGGTGGGACCCTGTCTATAGAAAATCAAAAAATTAGCTGGGTATGGTGTGCACTCCTATAGTCCCAGCTACACTTGGGAGGCTGAGGTGGGAGGAGTGCTTGAGTCAGGGAGTTCGAGGCAAGTGAGTCGTGATCTTGCCACTGCACTCCAGCCTGGGCAACAGAGTGAGACCCTATCTGAAAAAAAAAATTTAATGGAAGAAAGGAGCAGTTTCTTAGGACTGCTTTTTTTTTTTTTTTTTTTTTTGAGACGGAGTCTCACTCTGTTGCCAGGCTGGAGTGCAGTGGCATAATCCGGGCTCACTGCAACCTCCACCTCCCGGATTCGAGCGATTCTCCTGCCTCAGCCTACTAAGTAGCTGAGATTACAGGCACGTGCCACCTCACCCGGCTAATTTTTGTATTTTTAGTAGAGACAGGGTTTCACCATATTGGCCAGGATGGTCTCGATCTCTTGACCTTGTGATGCACCCTGCCTTGGCCTCCCAAAGTGCTGGGATTACAGGTGTGAGCCACCGTGCCCGGTCAGGACTGCTTTTACATAAGAGAAATAAAAGGTTTGAGCCAGATTCGATGGCTCACACCTGTAATCCCAGCACTTTGGGAGGCCAAGGTGGGAGGATCACTTGAGCCCAGGAGTTTGAGACCAGCCTGGGCAACAGGTAGACCCTGTCTCTACCAAAAAACAAAAATTAAAAAAATAAGCAGATGTGACTAATTTACCGGCATGGCACATGCTTGTAGTCCCAGCTACTCTGGAGGCTGAGGTGGGAGGATTGCTTGAGCCCGGGAGGTCTAGGCTGCAGTGAGCAATGATCAAAACGGAGTGAAACTCTGTGTCAAAAAAAGAAAAATAGAGGTTTCTATCTTGTTTAAGCCATCATTATTTGGTGTCTCTTTGTTACATGCAATCACATCTGATGCCAGCTGAGCCCTCTTGAGTGAGCCAATGCCTGAGCTCACTCAGAACTCACTCGGAACTCCCGGACTTCTCTCAGGAGAGTGAATGCCACTGGGTGCAGTGGCTCACGCCTGTAATCCCAGCACTTTGGGAGGCCGAGGCGTGCGGATCATTTGAGGTCAGGAGTTCAAGACCAGCCTGGCCAGCATGGTGAAACCCCGTCTCTACTAAAAATACAAAAAATTAGCCAGGCGTGGTAGTGTGCGCCTATAATCCCAGCTACTTGAGAGGCTGAGGCAGGAGAATCACTTGAACCTGGGAGGCGGGGGTTGCAGTGAGCCAAGATCATTCCACTGCACTCCAGCCTGGGCGACAGAGTAAGACTCCATCTCAAAACAAAACAAACCAAAACAAACAAACAAACAAAAAGTCTGAATGCCCATGCTGAGCACCCAACAGTGAGTGATCCAGACAGAGCTCCTGACTGACTAATACAATGAGATTGATCTCAGGTATACCAGTGCCTGAACCTCTGGACAGATTACCATAAAGCAGGTGGCCCAAACAGTTTCTAGACCAAACCCCTAAAATGATTTCCCCAGAGGCCCCTGAAGAAGCTCCCCAAGCTGAGTACAAGAGACTCAGTTTGCAGAATTAAGTTTCAGATCCCCATACTAAAGCAATACTCTGAGCTCTGCAGAAGAAAGTCATACTACCAACCTTAGAATGAACCTTGGATGGAGCACCAACCTGTCATATCCAGAATGAGCCACTTGACTGTGCCTAGCAGATAGAGTACCCCTCGCAGTCAGAGCCTCCAAACTGAGTTCTACAGACTAAAATTCCCAGGTAGAGTTCTCTGAAACTGATCTGCCAAACTGAAGTCACAAATTGAGTCCTTCAGGCTAGGACCTCAGACTGACTGACCTGCAATAACAGCCCTAAGTGGTCCACTCAGGTTGCTCAGATTGAACCCAAGAATAGGCCTCTAGAGTGCCTAGATAAGCCCCCAAACTGATATCCCAGATTGAAATCTCTAGAAGAAGCCTCTCGGGAAACTGAAATAACCACTGACAATGTTGAAACTTATCTGAACCCTGTATTCCTGGAAATCAGCCATGGTCAAAAAATTCCCCAACCTGGCCAGGTGCGGTGGCTCATGCCTGTAATCCCAGCACTTTGGGAGGCCGAGGCGGGCAGATCACAAGGTTAGGAGATCGAGACCATCCTGGCTAACACGGTGAAACCCCGCCTCTACCAAAAATAAAAAAATTAGCCGGGTGTGGCGGCGTGCGCCTGTAGTCCCAGCTGCTGGGGAGGCTGAGGCGGGAGAATGGCGTGAACCTGGGAGGCAGAGCTTGCAGTTAGCCAAGATGGCACCACTGCACTCCAGCCTGGGCAACAGAGGGAGACTCCGTCTCAAAAAAAAAAAAAAAAAAATTCCCCAACCCTTCTATAGGTCTGTATCTGAAAACAAAACAAAACAAAACAAAGATAAATGATTAATAAAAATAAAAAATAGGCCAGGCATGGTGGCTGACGCCTATAATCCCAGCACTTTGGGAGGCCAAGGCAGGCGATCACTTGAGGTCAGGAGTTCGAGACCAGCCTGGCCAACATGGAGAAACCTCATCTCTACTAAAAATAGAAAAAAATAGCTGGGCCTGGTGGCACGCACCTGCGGTCCCACCTACTCGGGAGGCTGAGACAGGAGAATCACTTGAACCAGAGAGGCAGAGGCTGCAGTGAGCCAAGATCACGCCACTGCACTTCAGCCTGGGTGACAGAGTGAGACTCTGTCTCAAAAAATAAAAATAAAATAAAAAAATAAAAATAAGAAAAATCCCCCACCCTTTTGCTCTCCAGAAAGGGCTCACCACAAAGGACCTCCCTACTCCCACATAGGCCGAGATAAGACTCACCTTCACCTTTCCCCAATGACTCAGACAAGACCTGTCTTTATCCTTCCTAATTGCCCCAAAAGACTCCTAGATTGTCAACCCTTATCTACTTGCCTCCATAAAATTCCAGTCCCCTTCCTTTTCTTTGAGATGTTTCTCAATAGTGTATGGTCTCCCTATTGCAATAGCCTGAATAAAATAATCTCAATTGTTCACTGCATTTTACCTTTTACACCACCAGACTCCATCTTTACACCTAGATACATTGTACTCAGATCCTCAGAGAAACTGCCTCATTTATTCACTCATTCTTTAAATATTGATTGAATGCTGACTATGTGCTAAGCAATGGGGAGCCAATAAGACAGACAAAGGCTCTGCTTCCATAGGACTTACATTTGAGTGAGGATGACAGGGGAGGGAGGGTGGTCAGGGAAGGCACTTCTGAGGATATAACATTTAAGGTAGGCCGGGCGCAGTGGCTCACACCTGTAATCCCAGCACTTTGGGAGGCTGAGGCAGGCGGATCACCTGAGGTCAGGAGTTCGAGACCAGCCTGGCCAACATGGTGAAACCACGTCCCTACTAAAAATACAAAAATTAGCCAGGCATGGTGGCCTGTGCCTGTAATCTCAGCTACTCGGGAGGCTGAGGCGGGAGAATCACTTGAACCTGGGAGGCAGAGGTTGCAGTGAGCCAAGATCAAGCCACTGCACTCCAGCCTGGGCGACAGAACTAGAGTCCATCTCAAAACAAACAAACAAACAAAAACATTTAAGGTATGCTCAGATGTAGAGCCAGAGAAAGAAGGTTCAAAGAAAAGGAAAGTGCAAACACAAAGGCCAGGGTGACAGTGCTTAGTATGAGAGGGAAAGAGCTACAGGAGATAAGGTGAATGCCATAGGCAGGGGCCCTGTTAGTCATGGCAAGAAGTTTGAATTTTATTTTAAATATAGTGGAAAATCTTCTATGCCAGGGAATGAAGACATCTGACTTACATTTTTGAAAGATCACTTTGGCTATTATACGGAGAAGGAATTATAGAAGGGCGGAAGTGGAAGCAGAGAGACCATTGGGAAGCTACTATAATAGTTCAAACAAGCCAGGCACGGTGGCTCATGCCCGTAATCACAGCACTTTGAGAGGCTGAGGCAGGCGGATCACCTGAGGTCAGGAGTTCGAGACCAGCCTGGCCAACATGATGAAACCCCGTCTCTACTAAAAATACAAAACATTAGCCAGGCGTGGTGGCGGGCACCTGTAATCCCAGCTACTTGGGAGGCTGAGGCAGGAGAATCACTTGAACCCGGGAGGCGGAAGTTGCAGTGAGCCGAGATCACGCCACTGCACTACAGCCTGGGAAATAAGAGCAAAACTGCATCTCAAAAAAAAAAAAAAAAAGGCTGGGCATGGTGGCTCACGCCTGTAATCCCAGCACTTTGGGAGGCCGAGGTGGGCGGATCACCTGAGGTCAGGAGTTTGAGACCATCCTGGCCAAAATGGTGAAACCCCATCTCTACTAAAAATACAAAAAAATTAGCCAGGAGTAGTGGTGCGCACCTGTAGTCCCAGCTACTCAGGAGCCTGAGGCAGGAGAATCGCTTGAACCTGGGAGGCAGAGGTTGCACTGAGCCGAGATTGCACCACTGCACTCCAGCCTGGGTGACAGAGTGAGACTCCATCTCAAAAAAAAAAAAAATTCAAACAAGAGACAATGGTGGTTTGGTGTAGATTAGAGATAGTGGAGACGGAGAGATGTGGACAAATTCAGGATAAATTTTAGAGGTAGAACCAATAGCACTCCATAATAAATTGAGTGTAAAGGAGGTGAGAGAAGGGATGATTCTCAGCTTTCTAGTTCAATAACTACTGGTTATACAGATGGGAGAAGGTGAGAGGAGGGAAAGACTTGGGGAAGAATATCAAGATTTCTGTTTTAGACATGTTCAATTTGAGGTGCTTGTGAGATAATCCAGTGGCGATGACAAGGAGGCAGTTGGTTCTACAAGCTCAGAGAACTTCAATATTTAGAGGTCAGCAAAAGAGACTGAGAAGAAACAGACGTGTTTCTAGGAGGGATTGTTGATTGCCAGATGCTACTGAAAAGATAAGTAGGATGAGAAAAAAAAAAAACAGACCTGTCTGTTGGATTTGACATGAAGTCTTTGGTGACTTTGACAAGAGTGGGTTCTATGGAGTGGTATGAAGCTAGACTGCAGTTGGTTGAAGAGTGGGAGATGAAGTGGAGAGAGTAATATGTAACTTACATCTGGAGAAGGTTTGCATGAGAGGAACAGAGAAATAGGCAGTAGTAGGAAGAGCTCATGGTATTCAAGGGGGCTCTTAAAGATGGTATATCGGCCAGGTGCGGTGGGTCACGCCTGTAATCCCAGCACTTTGGGAGGCCAAGGCGGGTGGATCACCTGAGGTCAGAAGTTCGAGACAAGCCTGGCCAACATGGTGAAACCCCATCTCTACTAAAAATACAAAAATTAGCCGGGCGTGGTGCCAGGTGCCTATAATCCCAGCTACTTGGGAGGCTGAGGCAGAAGAATCGCTTGAATCCAGGAGGTGGAGGTTGCAGTGAGCCAAGACCACACCACTGCACTCCAGCCTGGGCAACAAGAGCGAAACTCAGTCTCCAAAAAAAAAAAAAAGATGGTATATAATAGAGCATGTGCATGTGATGATGAGAATGGGCTCAAAGAGGAGAAACTGGTGATGCAGGAGACATGAGAGTCACCCAAGGAGCAAAGCTTTTGAGTACATGAGAGGGGCCAAATGCCAAAATAGAAGGACTGGTCTTTGATACGAGGAGGGACAGTTCCTCCGTGTGAGAAGTCAGAAGAAGAGGAGGTTGGGTGCAGAGAAGATTGTAGATTTCATGGTGAGATAAGGAAATTCCCATTTGAATGTTGTGTCTACCTTCTTTTTTTTTTTTTTTTTTTTTGAGACAAAGTCTTGGACTGTCGCCCTGGCTGGAGTGCAATGGTGTGATCTCAGCTCACTGCAACCTCCATCTCCTGGGTTCAAGTGATTCCCCTGCCTCAGCCTCCTGAATAGCTGGGATTACAGGCGCATACCACCACACCTGGCTAATTTTTTGTATTTTTAGTAGAGATGGGGTTTCACCTTGTTGGCCAGACTGGTCTCAAACTCCTGACCTCATGATCCGCCTGCCTTGGCCTCCCAAAGTGCTGGGATTACAGGAGTGAGCCACCGCGTCCGGCCCAGCTCTACCTTCTTAATGAAGGGTGTTGTGAGGCCATCAACTGAAAGTAAGGACAGAGGCTGGGATGAGCAAGGTTTGGGAGGAGAGGAGGAGGTATGAAATAGTTATTTCTGGCCGGGTGCAGTGGCTCATGCCTGTAATCCCAGCACTTTGGGAGGCCAAGGCGGGCAGATCACCTTAGGTCAGGAACTTGAGACCAGCCATGATCAACATGGTGAAACACCATCTAAACTGAAAATACAAAAATTAGCCGGGCATGGTGGTGCACACTGGTAGTCCCAGCTACTCAGGAGGCTGAAGCAGGAGAATCACTTCAACCCAGGAGGCAGAGGTTGCAGTGAACCGAGATTGCACCACTGCACTCCAGCCTGGGCAAGAGAGCAAGACCCTGCCTCAAAAAAAAATAATAATTATCTCTGAGAGTGGAGAGGTGATCACAGCAGGATTGCTATGAGTCCCAGCTACTAATGCCTATTTGAGGTCTGCAATCAATACTTTAGAGTGAAATCATTGGCTTGTGTGGGGTTTTTTTGTTTTGTTTTCTCTAACAGCATTCAGCTGCTCTCTTACAGAGGTAGAGAGTAACCTGGGTTGTGTTTGGCCAGATGAGTATAAAGATGAGAGAGACGGGCTGTTTGTTTTCTATGCTGTGTAACAAGTTACCACAAAGTTAGAGACATAAAACAACACACATGTATTATCTCACAGTTTCTGTGTGTCAAGAGTCTGGGAACAAATTATCTGGGTCCTCTTTTTCAGGGTCTAACTAGGCTGCATCGTGGGTGTCAACTGGGGCTGCAGTCTCATCAGAGGCTTAACTAGGGAAAATATCTGCTTCCAAGCTCCCTCAGGCTGTTGGAAGAATTCATCTTTTGTTTCTTTAATATCTCCTATATCATATCAAGGAAGAATTAATCTTGAAGCTATAGGACCGAGGTCCTCATTTTCTTGCTAGCTTTCATCCAGAGTTGGCTCTCAACTGCAAGTAATGAGTTCCTTGCCACGTGGCCCTGTGATAACTTGGCAGCTTATTTTTTCAAAGCTGACAGAAAAGAGTCTCTGTAACTCCAGTATACCAAGATGGAGTCTCAGCAAAGTGACATCCCATCACCTTTGCCATATTCTATCGTTATTTATTTATTTATTTATTTTGTAGAAACAGAGTCTTGCTATGTTTTCCAGGCTGGTGTTAAACTCCTGGGCTCAAAAGATCCTCCCACCTCAGCCTCCCAAAGTGCTGGGATTACAGGTATGAGCCACTGCACCTGGCCTGCCATAGTCTAGAAGGCTAGAAACAAGTCACAGGTTCTGCTGACACTCCAGAAGATAAGATTACATAGGACATAAACACCAGGTGGTGGGGATTACTGGAGGTCACTTTAGCATCTGTTGGCCACAAGGGCTAGAATAGTAAGGATGTTTGCAAGGGAGTGATTATAATGATGAATAATGAAATCTAAGCTGAGTGTATTAGTTTTGTATTGCCACATAACCAATTACTACAAATTTAACAGCTGTAAAAAAACACATATTGTCTCCCAGTTTCCATGGGTTAGAAATCCAGGCACAGCTTAACTAGATTCTCTGTTCAGGGTCACACAGGCTGCAATCAGGATGTTGTCCAGGACTACAGCGTCATATGAGGTTTGGGTCCTCTTTCAAACTTACATGGTTGTTGGCAGAATTTAATTCTTTGTGGTTGTAAAACTAAGGCCCTCAGACCCTAGGGGCTGCCTGCCATGTGGCCATCTCCATAGGTAGTACACAATAGCATAGCAGCTTCTTGCTTCTTCAAGGCCATCAGTTTGAGTTCTTTGCATGCTAGCAAGATGGAGCCATAGCTATATCTAGAGAGAGACAGAGAGAGAGGTAGGGGCAGGGCAAATCAGAGGAGTGAAATCCTATCATCCTGGCCATATTCTATCGGTTAGAAGCAAGTCACAATGACCACCCCCTTCAAGGGAAGGGGGATTATACAGGGCATAATAATGGGGTAGAGATACTATGGGGGTCATCAGATAATTCTGCCTACCATACTGGGTAAGGAGAGAAGTGAGGACATGAGGGGACTGAGGGGCAGTTAGTTAAAAGGTGGTGGGACCTGCCGGGCACGGTGGCTCACGCCTGTAATCACAGCACTTTGGGAGGCTGAGGCAGGCAGATCACGAGGTCAAGAGATCGAGACCATCCTGGCCAACATGGCAAAACCCCATCTCTACTAAAAATACAAAAATAAAAATAAAAATAAAAAATAGCCAGGTGTGGTGGTGCATGCCTGTAGTCCCAGCTACTCTGGAGGCTGAGGCAAGAGAATCGCTTGAACCTGGGAGGCAGAGGTTGCAGTGAGCTGAGATGGCGCCATTGCACTCCAGCCTGGGAGACAGGGCAAGACTCTGTCTCAAACAAACAAACAAACAAAAGGTGGTGGGACCAAAGAATCAGAGGTTGAGGTGAGGTTGAAGAATTTTTACATGGGAGAACAAATTAGAGAAATGAGCCTCTTCCTCCAGAGATAGATACAGATTTACAAAGAGGCAGCCAGCTTGTTGAGTGGATCATCATAGGTTAGATTTCAGTCCAGACCCTACTCATCCTCTGGACTGGGCGTGCTTGTGCAATGCATAAACTGTACAGCCATACACAGCAGCCAAGGCAGCATATATAGGGGAAATGACCACTATGTGGTCAGCCTCAGCTCTCTCATCTCCCAGCTAGACAACCTAAGGCCAGCTATCCCCCGTCTGAGCTTCAGTTTCTTCACTGGACAAATGGGAGACATTCACACTCATCTTACAGAGTTGTTGTGATGATGATGATGATGATGATTATTATTATTATTATTATTATTATTTTGAGATGGAGTCTCGCTTTGTTGCCCAGGTTGGAGTGCAGTGGCATGATCTCGGCTCACTGCAACCTCCGCCTCCTGGGTTCAAGTGATTCTCCTGCCTCAGCCACCTGAGTAGCTGGGACTTACAGGTACCTGCCACCACGCCCGGCTAATTTTTGTATTTTTTTAAGTAGAGAGGGGGTTTCACTATGTTGGCCAGGCTGGTCTCAAACTCCTGACCTCAGGTGATTTGCCTGCCTCAGCCTCCCAAAGTGCTGGGATTATAGGCGTGAGCCACCGCGCCTGGCCTGTTGTGATAATTAAAGGAGCTAATTGACACAAAGCATCTGATGGGGAGCCCTAGAGAGGGCAATGGGACCTGGCTTCTGCCCTAGAGAGCACTCAAGCCTGATAGCCTATGTGTCACCCTCTTCTCGTCTCTCTCACAACCTACTCCAACATGATTCCTCCACTGGATTTCCACTTCTGTGGTCTGCCATATCCCTTGGCCATTTTTCTATTGGGATGTCGGGGCTTTGAATCTTTTTTTTTGAGACAGAGTCTCACTCTGTCACCCAGGCAGGAGTGCAGTGGTGCAATCACAGCTCACTGCAGCCTCAACCTCCCTGGGCTCAGGTGATCCTCCCACCTCAGCCTCCTAAGTAACTGGGACTACAGGCACGTGCCGCCATGCTCGGCAGGAGCTTTGACTCTTGAGTGATGCAAAGATAGAAAAAAACGATTGTCGGCAAGGCGTGGTGTCTCAGGCCAGTAATCCTAGCACTTTGGGAGGCTGAGGCGGGTGGATTGCCTGAGCTCAGGAGTTCCAGACCAGCTTTGGCAACATGGTGAAACCCTGTCTCTACTAAAATACAAAAGAAAAAAAAAATTAGCCTAGCGTGGTGGTGTGCACCTGTAGTCCCAGCTACTCAGGAGGCTGAGGCAGGAGAATTGCTTGAACCCAGGAGGCGGAGGTTGCAGTGAGCTGAGATGGTGCCACTGCACTCTGGCCTGGTGACAGAGTGAGACTCCATCTCAAAAAAAAAAAATTGTCTATTCATTCATTTCAGGAGTGGTGTCTGGGAAAACTCATTAATAAGTCTCGCTATTATCAAGTTCCCTTGGTAGTTGAATGGCTTCTGTCTGTCCAGCCTTCCTTTTAATCTTGTGAGTTCTCCTCACAGCCTTGAAATAATTCCCTTCTTCCTTAAGGTAGACAGGGCCACTTTCTGTTACTTGCAGACAAAGAATCCTGACCAAACCCCACAGTTACAAATATGGAGATGAGGCTGGGCTGGACTTCTGCTAATCTTGCCAGAATGATTTGGAGGGAAGCCTCCCAGAATAACATGCTGAATTCTAATTAATGAAGTGTTACAGGTTCAAGTTTTGCTCTCTATGAGTGGATGTATTAAATTACTATGTGGGCCGGAAATGGCAAATGGCAGCTCACGCCTGTAATCCCAGCATTTTGGGAGGCCGAGGTGAGTGGATCACTTGAGCTCAGGAGTTTGAGAAAAGGCCTAAGCAACATGGCAAGACCCCATCTCTAAAAAAATAGTTAGATAGATAGATATAGATAGATAGATTAGATAGATAGATAGATATATAGATAGATAGATAGATAGATCTCTCTCTATATATATAAAATTAGCCAGGCCTGGTGGCATGTGCTTATAATCTCAGCTATCTGGGAGGCTGAGGTGGGAGAATCACTTGAGCTTCGGGTGTGGGCGGGTGTCAAGGCTGCAGTGAGCCACGATTGTGACACTGCAGTCCAGCTGGGTGACAGAGCAAGACCCTGTCTCCAAAAAATAAACATAAAAAATAATTTTTTTTGGCCAGGCATGGTGGCTCACGCTTGTAATCCCAGCACTTTGGGAAGCTGAGGCAGGAGGATCACCTGAGGTCAGGAGTTTGAGACCAGCCTGACCAACATGGAGAAACCCCATCTCTACTAAAAATACAAAAAATTAGCCAGGAGTGGTGGTGCATGCCTGCAATCCCAGCTACTCAGGAGGCTGAGGCAGGAGAATCGGTTGAACACAGGAGGCAGAGGTTGTGGTGAGCCGAGATCGTGCCATTGCAATGCAGCCTGGGCAACAAGAGCAAAACTCCGTCTCAAAAATAATAATAATAATAATAATTTTTTGAGATGCAGTCTTGCTCTGTCACCCAGGCTAGCGTGCAGTGACACAATCTCGACTCACTGCAACCTCCATCTCTCGGGTTCAAGCGATTCTCCTGCCTCAGCCTCCCAAGTAGCTGGGATTACAGGTGGCCACCACCACACCCGGCTAATTTTTGTATTTTTAGTAGAGACGGGGTTTCACCATGTTGGCCAGGCTGGTCTCCAACTCCTGACCTCAAGTGATCCCCCCGCCTCGGCCTCCCAAAGTGCTGGGATTTACAGGTGTGAGCCACCGCACCCGGCCAAAAATAAAAAAAATAAATTACTATGTGATATGGAATAATAAGCCCATTGTAAACCAAAGTTTGAGTGGACATAATATACTATTTGCTGTCAGAAAATTTTTGGAGCCTTGGAGACAAAGCCATATGGATAACGCGTTGGCCAGCCGGGGAGCACCTATTGTGAGAAAAGTGAGGGCAAGCAAAGCGCACCCAGATTTTTGTTTCCTCCACTATGTAATCTGCTTCATACCCAATATGGCCCCAGTTGGAAACTCCTTGAGTGTTCTGTTACCTTGCCTGTGAGAAATAAGAGCTCAACAGTTCCTGAAATTCTCAGCTGCTGGCCTCATCCACAATGATGCCCGTGTCCCCAGGCATTCATTCCATCTCTGAGAACCGGGGGCTTCATGTAGATTAACCCTCACAGAGATGTTAAGTCTGCTTTTGTTTTGTTTGATGAATCCCTAGGGAATGGAAAGAGGGAGGTTCTATGATGGGCAAACAATTACCTTAATCTGAACCTAGTGCCTTTGAGACAGTGAGATCTCTGAGAAGAGCTGAGCATATGCCCAGAAAGACTGGTCACTCAGGGTCATTCATCCCAAGGATTTAGAGGCCTTCCGTTTTAAACCCCTGAACTTCACTTTCTTGGGGAACCTATGAAGGACCTCACTGATCGGTACTGGAAGGTGGGGGTCAGGCAAAGCGTTGCTCAGTAGTAGACCAGCAGTACCAGATAGAAGCGGACTGGTGTTCCATAGCGACACTTTGTGGCAATGAGGCAAAACGGCAGGCATAGCAGTGGAGGCCTTACCCCACCCCCCACCCCCGACCCCTGACCCCACCGCCCCCCGCAGCGCTGAGGCTTAGACATCAAGGCGACCTCCTTTGCAGATTGTGTAAATTCCTGGATAAACCAGAGGAAGAGAAGAGCCAAAGAAAGTGGCACTAAACTTTTTTCTTTTTTTGAGACGGAGTCTCACTCTGTCACCCAGGCTGGAGTGCAGTGGCGCGATCTTCGCCTCCCAGTTCACACCATTCTCCTGCCTCAGCCTCCTGAGCAGCTAGGACTACAGGTGCCCACCACCACGCCCAGCTAATTTTTTTTGGTATTTTTAGTAGAGACGGGGTTTCACCGTGTTAGCCAGGATGGACTCAATCTCCTGACCTCGTGATCCGCCTGCCTCAGCCTCCCAAAGTCCTGGGATTACAGGCGGGAGCCACCACGCCCGGCCAGAAAGTGGTACTAAACTTATTGCTACTCTGGCCTGTGAAGGCTCAAACCAGTTTTCATTTAATTCGGAGAATTACAAAATATGTAACTGGGCCAGGCGCGGTGGCCACCATGCCCTACTAATTTTTGTATTTTTAGTAGAGATGGGGTTTCACCATGTTGGCCAGGCTGGTCTCGAACCCTTGAGCTCAAGTGATCCACTCGCCTTGGCATCCCAAAGTGCTGGGATTACAGGTGTGAGCCACTGTGCCTGGCCAGGATTTCTCTTTTGCACAAAGTACATTTTGTGCAACGACTTTGTTCAAAAGCCTAAGTTAGAAGCAAAACAAAACAAAAGCTGAACATTATCTACATCTTTCTCTTACATTCCTTCTCTAACAATCCTTTTTGTAGAAGCAACAGTGTACTATTGTGTTGAATAGTGACCCCTCCAAATGTATGTCTACCCAGAACCTGTGAATTTGATCTCATTTGGAAATATGTATTCAAGTTAAGGTGAGGTCACATTGGATTAGGGTGAGTCATAAATCCAATGATTGGCGTCCTTGTAAGAAGAGTGGATTTTGTTCAGCTTTGTCCTGGATTGAGAAAGAAAAAAAAAAAAGTAAATTTTGGACAAGATACAAGAAAACAGGCAGGGCACAGTCGTTCTTGCCTGTAATCCCAGCACTTTGGGAGGCCAAGGCGGGTAGATCACTTGAGATCAGGAGTTTGAGACCAGCCTGGCCAACAGGATGAAACCCCATTTCTACTAAAAAATACAAAATTAGCAGGGTGTGGTGGCGTGCACCTGTAATCCCACTTACTCAGGAGGCTGAGGCAGAAGAATGGCTTGAACCCAGGAGGCAGAGGTTGCAGTGAGCCGAGATTACGCCACTGCACTCCAGCCTGGATGACAGAGCAAGACTCCGTCTCAAAAAGAAAAAGAAAAAAAAAGATAAAAGAAAACAGACACACAGGGAGATGGCCATGTGAAGATGGAGGCAATTATTGGAGTAATGCATGTACAAACCAAGGATTGCTGGAAACCGCCAGAAGCTGGGAAAAAGGCATGGAACAGACTCTCTCTCAGAGCCTCCTGAAGTCACGAACTCTGCCAACACCTTGATTTTGGACTTCTGGTTTTCTGAACTATCGGGGGATAAATTTCTGGGGTTTTTTTTGGTGTTTTTTTTTTTTTTTTTTTTTTTTTACAGAGTTTTGCTCTTGTTGCCCAGGCTTTGGAGTGCAATGGTGTGGTCTCAGCTCACTGCAACCTCCGCCTCCCAGGTTCAAGAGATTCTCCTGCCTCAGCCTCCTGAGTAGCTGGGATTACAGGCATGCACCACCATGCCCGGCTAATTTTTTTGTGTTTTTAGTAGAGACAGGGTTTCTCCATGTTGGTCAGGCTGGGCTTGAACTCCCGACCTCAGGTGATCCGCCCACCTCGGCCTCCAAAGTGCTGGGATTATAGGCGTGAGCCACTGTGCCCGGCCTAAATTTCTATTGTTTTAAGCCGCCCAGTTTATGATACCTTTTTTTAATGCCCACTCCTGCCCCAGAATTGTGTACTTCTTTTTATGACAGCCCTAGGAAATGAATACAAACATGGATGCCCTTATTTCCTGATTGAAGAACCAGGAAAGGTAAGGCAGAAAAGGACAGCACAAAGATTAAGGTTTCAAAATCTCATCCTGAGATTCTTAGCATGGCCTACCACCTTGTTAATCAGGGTAGGTCTGAGGAAGCAGCAACATTACAGTTTAGGAAGGGCTGGCCCGCCAGTCCCAGTGGCTCATGCCTGTAATCCCAGCATTTTGGGAGGCTGAGTTGGGAGGACAGCTTGAGGTCAAGAGTTGGAGACCAGCCTGGGCAACATGGCGAAACCCCGTCTCTACAAAAAAATACAAAAATTAGCCGAGTGTGCTGGCTTGTACCTGCAGTCCCAGCTACTCGGGAGGCTAAGGTGGGAGGATTTCTTGAACCGGGGAGGTGGATGCTGCAGTGAGCCATGATCACACCACTGCACTGCAACCTGGGCAACAGAGTAATACTCTGCCTCAAAAAAGAAAAGAAAAGAAAAGAAAAGAAAAAAGACTGGCCCAAAGGAAATTTTAACACGTGCTACAACATGGGTGAACTTTGAGGACATTGTGGTAAATGAAATAAGACAGTAACAAAAAGAGAAAGACTAAGCCAAGCAGGGTGGTTCATGCTTGTAATACCAGTATTTTGGGAAGCCAAGGCGGGAGGATCCCTTGAGGCCAGGAGTTCGAGACGGGCCTGGGCAACACAGAGTCTTCATCTCTTTAAAAAAAAAAAAAAAAAAAAAAAGCAAAGACTGCATGATTCCACGTATATGAGGTACGTAGAATAATCAAAATTATAGAGATAGAAAGTAGAATGGTGGTTACCAGGGACTGGGGGGAGGGAAGAATGGGGAGTTGTTTAATGGGCACAAAATTTCAGTTTTATAAGAGGAAGACAGTTCTGGAGATGGTTGCACAACAATGTGAATGCACTTAATGCCATTGAACTGTACACTTAAAAATGGTTAAGGTGGGGAGTATATATTCAGGACAATTTGAATCTATGCTCCCATGAAAAAAAATTTACAGAAAAAAATGGTTAAAATGGTAGCTTTTATATTATGTGTATTTTATCACAATTAAAAACATTTTTAAAGAAGGGCTGACCTACAAAGCCACTTCTGGCCCTTGCCACCTCTCTAGCCTCATTTGACCTCCTCCCCCTCACTTTGTTCCCCAACAATCAGGGAACAATCTGTTCCCCTGAGCGTATTGTTCACCTCTGGACCTTGATAAGATGTTCTTTCTGCCTCGAATGCTCCTCCCATCCTTTTGCCTAATGTCGAATGTCCCTTTCTCAGGGCAAACCTTTCCTGACACTAAAGACCAGCTTGGGGCCCAACTGTACATCATCATGGTATCCTGTACTTTTTCTTCCTAGCATTTATTGCAGTTAAATACTTGTACAATTGATTATTTAATGTTTATATCTCCAACTAGAATGTCAGTTCCACAAAGACAGGGACTGTGTCTATTTTGTTTACTGCTATATTCTGTTAGAACAGTTAGATACTCAGTAAACATTTGCTGACTGTCTGAATAGATGACCTACTTATTGCTGGTTCAAGCTCCTCACATTCTATAATCCAGAGCCTGTGAGCCTCAGCCTTGTGGATCCAGAAACCTGACTTTGAAGAACACACAGAGCTGATTCAACTCAGAGCTGGGCCACATGAGCAAACTGTACACTTGATTACTCCACAAAGCATATGCCATTTAATTAATTATGGAGTGGCTCCCTGGTTGAGTAGAGGAACAGAGCCAAGAGAGATGAAGAGTCTTTTTTTTTTTTTAAGACACAGCCTCTGTCACCCAGACAAGAGTGTAGTGGCATGCTCATAGCTCACTGTAGCCTCGAACCCCCAAGCTCAAGCAATCCTCCCGCCTCAGCCTCCCAAAGTGTTGGTATTACAGGCATGAGCCACCGTGCCCAACCAAGATGGACAGTCTTGAGTGATATTTGCTTGATGAAACAAAATGAAACAGTGGTGATTGGAATATTCCTGTTTCTGACCCTGCATATCTATTAAGGTTGTTGGTTTTGAACAGCAGAAATCAACTTTGGCTAGAGAATTATTGGATGACTATTAAGTGCTTGTAGAACCCATGTGTGGCTGGAGGAGCAGGCTTCAGACTGGGCAGGAAATAAAGGGAGCTGCAGGAATAAAGAATGAACAACTTGGACGTGGCATGGTGGCTCATGCCTGTAATCCTAGCACTTTGGGAAGCCGAGGTGGGTGGCTCACTTGAGCCCAGGAGTTCAAGACCAGCTTGGGCAACATAGTGAGACCCCATCTCTACAAAAAATTTTAAAAATCAGCTGGGCGTGGTGGCGCATGCCTGTAATCTTAGCTACTTGGCAGGCTGAGTGGGAGGATCACCCGAGCCCGGGAAATCGAGGCTGCAGTGAGCTGAGATCATGCCACTTCACTCCAGCCTGGGTGACAGAGCAAGACCCTGTGAAAGAGAGAGAGAGAGAGAAGGAAAAAGAAAAAGAAAGAAGAGAAGGAAAGAAAAAGAAAGAGAGATGAAAGAAAGAAGAAAGAAAGAAAGAAAAGAAAGAAAGAAAGAAAAGAAAGAAAGAAGAAAGAAAGAAAGAAAGAGAAAGGGAGAGAGTGGTGAACAACTTAACACTCTTCCCTCCATCCTTGTATTCTTTGCTCACGATTCAAAGATAGCATCTGGTTGGCTAACCTTAGGTTATATGCCTGCTCCGCTCAACACACCAGGAAGAGAAGAGGTAAGATCTTGCCTCTTGCCTAGTCAGGGTTTTCCTCTTTTTTTTGAGACAGGGTCTGACTCTGTCTCCCCAGGCTGGAGTCCAGTGGCACAATCTCAGATCACTGCAGTCTCAATCTCCCAGGCTCAAGGAATCCTCCTGCCTCAGCCTCCTGAGTAGCTGGGACTACAGGCACATGCCACTACGCCCAGCTAATTTTTGCATTTTTTGTAAAGATGAGGTTTCACCATGTTGCCCAGGCTGGTCTTGAACTCCTGAGTTCAAGTGATCTGCCTGCCTCAGCCTCCCAAAGTGCTGGGATTACAGGCGTGAGCCACTGTGCCTGGCCCTGTGTATTTCTTTTTAACATCAAGGACACCTTTCCCAGAACACCATCCCACAGAGGAACCTATTTCTGTCTCATGAGTCAGGACAGTGTCACATTCCCCCACAGGAATGGGACCCCTATAATTTGCTTAAACCAATAGTTCTCAAACTTCTTGGCTTTAGGGCATCTTTATACTCTTAAAAATTACTGAGGACCTAAAAGAGCTTTTGTTTGTGTGAGTGATAGCTGCCAGTTTTTATCTTGTAATAAATTAAGAATGAGAAATTTAGGCCAAGCACAGCAGCTCATGCCTGTAATCCCAGCACTTTTAGAGGCTGAGGCAGGAAGATCATGTGGGACCAGGAGTTTGAGACCAGCCTAGGCAACATAGTGAGACCCCATCTCTACAAAAAAAAATTGTTAAAAAATAGCCAGGCATGGTGGTGTGTGTCTGTAGTCCCAGCTACTTGGGAGGCTGAGGTAGGAGGATTGCTTGGGCCCTGGGAGGTCAAGGCTGCAGTGAGCTGTCATTGCACCACTTCATTCCAGCCTGGGTGACAGAGCAAGACCCTAGCTCAAACAAATAAAAATTCAGGGAGTACATGTGCAGGTTCATTACCTGGGTATATTTAGTGATGCTGAGATTTGGGGTATGATTGATCCTGTCACCCAGGTACTGAGCATAGCACTCAATAGTTAGTTTTTCAACCCTTGCCCCCTCCCTCCCCATTCTAGTAGTCCCCAGTGTCTATTGTTGCTATCTTTATGTCCATGAATACCCATTATTTAGCTCCCACTTATAAGTGAGAATGTGTGGTATTTGATTTTCTGTTCCTGTATTAATTAGCTTAGGACAATGTCCTCCAGCTGCATTCATGTTGCTGCAAAGGATATGATTTCATTCTTTTTTATGGCTGTGTAGTATTCCATGGTGTATATGTAACATATTTTTTTAATCCAAACCACTGTTGATGGGCACATAGGTTGATTCCATGTCTTTGCTATTGTGAATAGAAGCACACATTCTATTAATGTCAGAGTGATGACATCATATGTCATGTAACCTCTGAAAAACTCCATATACTTGTGAAAGAATGAGAGTGGAAATTCAAGACAAACAACATCATGAAAAGAGTTTTGAATTCACAGTCTGAAAAAGTCTTGTAGATCCCCAAGGATTCCCAGATCATACTTGGAGAGCTACTGGTTTAAATCAATTAGGACTCAGTTCTGAATCCCACAGGGAAAGAGTGGACACTGGAACCAAAGCAGGATGCTGACAGCTTAGAAGAAGGGAGTAACTTACAAGGCCTGCTACAGTGGGGTCAGAAAGAATTCTACAAAGGCAACCACGGTACAATTAGGAAAAGGGAGAAGTGAGTCTGGGCAAACAACAATGAACAAGCAATGTTATCAAATCCCTCTCGCCTGGACAGGCCTACCCACACTCTACTGATTCAGTGTCTCTCCTTTTCAAGGCTGGGCACAGCTGGGAGCAGAGGCTCATGCCTGTAATCCCAGCACTTTGAGAAGCCAAAGTGGGAGAGTGACTTGAGCCTAGGCGTTCCAGACCAGCCTGGGCAACATAGCGAGACACCATCTCTACCAAAAATAAAAAATAATTTTAAAAATCAAGGCTGGCCACACTTGTTTGTGGAACTATTCTTCCTTCAGATGTGTTTATAGTTCTGATGAATCTGTGCAGGCATTTGTCCCCCTCACATTACATATTGATTTCATTAGACCAGTGTTTCCTAACTAGCAGCCAGTGAAGAACCACCTTAGAATGTTTTCCAAGACCAAGTGCCACCTTGGCTATTATTTACTTAATCTTCATCTTTAAATCAACTTTATCTATTTCAAAAAGAACATTTTATTCACCACCTACCCCGCTGATTGAAAGCCTCTTTAAGCTTCTCCAAGGAGTCGCAGGAAAAATGATCCACCAGACTATTGATTCTTCATTAGAATCACATTTATGTGTGGGTTAAGTTGGCTTTAAAAGCTTTTCTGTTTTCATTGTCTTATCAGATGCTGTGGTCCACGGCAAACCAAGTGTTTAAAAGATGCGGTTTCTTAGAAGAGTTTTCATTCCTAGAAAGGCAAACTAAGCTCTTAGACCATCATTAGTTGCATCTGGGGCAGGACAAAAGAGGAAGTTTTAAATTCCTTTGTTTCACTTTTCCCCTCCACAATGAATGGCCAAAAAGAAAGCTGAAAGTGTAACGCCCCTTTTTCCTGCTACCCCTCCCCCTTGGCCCCTCCAGAGGGTCGGCCTTTTTCCGGCCCCAGTGGTGGGAGGCCCCAGCGTCTCAGAACAGCTGCGGGACTTCCAGACTCTGAGAGGTTGCTCATCCGTAAACGTGGGGTGGGGGAGGAAAGGTAGAGTGGGAATGAGGAGGACACGGAACCATAGGGCACTGGAGGCAGGGCAGGGGGTCAGGGGGACAAGAGAGGACAGGAGCAGGCAGACCCAAAGACCAACCCATCAAAGGGAGGGAGAAGAGAGACAGCAAAGCAGTAATCTGCATCACAGAGAGAGAGAAAGGGGACAGCACAGAGGGTGGCGAGGAAGGAGGAAAGGACAGAGAAAAACAAAGGGAAGGAGAAACAGAAGAAAGAAGAAAAGAAAGGGGAAAGAAAAGTGGATGGAACAGTCTCCTCTAACCCTCCTGGGGAAGGATCACAGTGGTCTGAGTACCACCCAACTAACCTTTCTTAGGACAACATCATTTCTGTTCTGTCCACATCTTTGCAATGCACCTAGCTGTTGCCTCCCCCTATAAATCTGGGGGGCTTGGCCGGGTGCGGTGGCTCACGTCTGTAATCCCAGCACTTTGGGAGGCCGAGGTGGGTGGATCACCTGAGGTCAGGAGTTCGAGACCATCCTGGCCAATATGGTGAAACCCCGTCTCTACTAAAAATACAAAAATCAGCCGGTCATGGTGGCTCACGCCTGTAATCCCGGCACTTTGGGAGGCCGAGGTGGGCGGATCACTAGGTCAGGAGATTGAGACCATCCTAGTTAACACGGTGAAACCCCATCTCTACTAAAAACACAAAAATTAGCCGGGCGTGGTAGCGGGCACCTGTAGTCCCAGCTACTTGGTAGGCTGAGGCGGGAGAATGGTGTGAACCCGGGAGGCGGAGCCTGCAGTGAGCGGAGATTGCGCCACTGCACTCCAGCCTGGGCGACAGAGCAAGACGCCCTCTCAAAACAAAAACAGAAACAAAAATTAGCTGGGCATGGTGACCTGCGCCTGTAGTCCCAGCTACTCAGGAGGCTGAGGTAGGAGAATCGCTGTAACTGGGAGGCGGAGGTTGCAATGAGCCGAGATTGCGCCATTACACTCCAGCCTGGGCAACAAAGCGAGACTCCGTCTCAAAAAGTAAAAAAACAAACAAAAAAAAAACACCAAAAAAAAGGTTTTTTTCAGGAAATTTAAGGTTCAGGAAGACCAGGTGAGCCAACAAGGAGACCAAAGGCAGGGCAACCAGCTGGGAGCTCTTCTAGCAGTCCTGGCAAAAACGATGAGAACTGGACTAAGGGGACAGTTAGGAGAGAAAGAGGCACTGCAACATCACGATACCCGCAATTATATGGCCAGCTTTCCAATAATTTCCCTCACATCCACGGTTTCATTCCATTTGCTCCAAAAACCTTTTATTTGCAGGGAATATTACTCACATGGTACAAATGAAGAAACTATGTCTCAGAAAGGGGAAACGATTTGTCTAAGATTCCTCAGTGAGTCCATGGAGGAACTAGGGCTAGAGCTGAAGAATTCTGTGTGTCCACTAACTGCCAAGCCCAATCTAGCTGCTTGGAACATATATTCGATCATTATGACAAATTAATATCCTCATATTGCACAATTTACACAGAAGCATAACTGCTCCTGGACTCCCTTGAGAGCACAGCCTATTGGCTGCCAACCTTCCTGGGAGCCAAAGCTTTCTGGGGGCTATGGCATCTTTCCATGAGGAGAGGAACTCTCCCCACAATTCCCAGAGTAACCACCCTAACTTCTCCCTTTGGGGAATTGCTTAGGGCCAGAATGAGCCTGAACCCACATGGTTGGTGGGTGTTACAGCTGTTCTTAGAGAAGCAATAACACTCCATTCTTCCCAGAGCTAGGACTGAAACTCAGGGCTAAGGATATTCTCAGCATTTCCCTTGTGCATTTGCCTCCCTCCACCCCGCTACCACCCTGATCCAAGCCATCATCATCTCTCATCTGCATTGCCAAAACAGCCTTCTACCAGTCTCTTTGATCGAGGCCGTAGACAGTTCTGTGGTTTGTGCATTGCACAAGGACATCTGGCTAAGGGGCCCAGTAGGGGCTGAAATCCAGCCTGTACTCTGGTGCCAAGCCATGAACCCTGGTGTGGGGCTACACCTGCAGGAGGAAGAGGCATCTTTCTCTTTAGACAAGGGCCCTTTCTTTTTTCTTTTTTTTTTTTTTTTGAGACGGAGTCTTGCTCTGTCGCCAGGCTGGAGTGCAGTGGCACTATCTTGGCTCACTACAACCTCTGACTCCCTGGTTCAAGCAATTCTTCTGCCTCAGCCTCCCAAGTAGCTGGGATTACAGGTGCGCACCACCACGCCCAGCTAATTTTTTTTTTTTTTTTGTATTTTTAGTAGAGATGGGGTTTCACCATATTGGCCAGGCTGGTCTTGAACTCCTGACTTCGTGATCCGCCCGCCTCAGCCTCCCAAAGGGCTGGGATTACAGGCATGAGCCACCGCGCCCGGTGACAAGGGCCCTTCTTTCCAAGCCAAGTGCCATGGGGCTGTGTCCACCCAGAGGAAGCACCTTTTCAAAGTCACACAATGATAGACAAACAGCACTTAAAGCAACCCTGTTCCCACTTCCACCTTTGCCCCCTATAGTTTAGTAGGCAACCAGAGGTGTCCTGTGTAAAGCAAAGTCAAATCCCTCCCCTGTTAAAAATCCTCCTATGGCTCCCACCTCACTCAGAGTCAAAATCAAAGTCCTGGCGGGACTCAGTGGCTCATGCCTGTCATCCCAACACTTTGGGAGGCGGAGGCAAGCGGATCACCTGAGGTCAGGAGTTCGAGACCAGCCTGGCCAACATGGCGAAACCCTGTCTCTACTAAAAAAAAAAAAAAAAAAAATTAGCAAGGCATGGTGGTGGGCGCCTGTAATCCCAGCTACTCGGGAGGCTGAGGCAAGAGAATTGCTTGAACCTGGGAGGCAGAGGTTGCAGTGAGCTGAGATCGTGCCACTGCACTCCAGCCTGGATGACAGAGTGAGACTCCATTTCAAAAAAAAAAAAAAAAAAGAAAAGAAAAGAAATCAAAGTCCTTATAGTAGTCTATAAGACCACACATGATCTGGCCTCTCAATAACTCTGAACTTTTCTTTTTTCTTTAATGTGTTCCCATCGTTAAGCAATTTCTCCAATATGACTTCCTACCTCCCATTAGCTCTACCCCAGCCACACTGGCCTTGTTTCTGTTTCTTAAACATATTAAACTCATCCCATCTAGGGTTTTTATACTTGCTTTTTCTTTTGCCTGGAATTATTTTCCTCTAGATATCCACAGCACTGATTCCTTATGCTTCAGGTCTCAGCTCAAATGTCATCTCTTTAAATAGGCCTTCCCCATCTACTTTATTTAATGCTGTCTTCCCCACTCCACCCCCAATGTACCACTCTATTACTTTTTCATGTTTTATTTTCTTCATATAACTTATTACTCTCTGAATGTGTTTGTTTATTATCTGTCTTGCCCACTGGAATGTAAGCTTATGAGAGCTGAGAACATGTCTGTCTTGTACAGTATTGTATCACAGCATCTAGAACAGTGCCTGACCCAAAGCAGGTACTGAATAAGTTTTTGTTGAATGAATGAATCTATGACTTTTCTCTGATAACCAGAAGTGCAGCCTCGGCTAGGGGTCCCCTATAATAGACTCACACACACTGGGGAATAAAGCTGATACTTAGGGAACAGACAGGATATCCTAGGTTCTATGAGGCCCACAATAGAGCCCAGAGCACAAGTTCTTTTGATTCTTTATCTGGAGGAATGGGAAGGAAAAAGTATTTGTGATATCATTGAAATTTCAGGGAACAGTCTTACTTCCAAAATTTCTTCCATCATTGCATCAAAGTCCTAAGAGTGAGCCAAATTTGGGTGCCCATACCATGTCTATACCAGGGATCAGGTAAAGAAAAGATCTGGCCCCTTCAGCTTTTGTAATGGGAGCCTGCAGTGTGAAGCAGGTGTTAGGAATTCCCCTCTTGCCAAGACTACACACAGTGGAAAGTATGAAATTGGATAGCCCCCAAAGAGAACAACTGTCATGTTTTTAGGCGATGAAGTGGGAGCCTCAGTCTGAAGCAACCACTTGACAATTTCCATGAGGAAGTAGAAGGGGGATGTTTAAAGGTATTGGCTGGTATGGCCATCTTTGCAGGAAATGCAAAGCCAAAGCCACACTGAGTGTTAAAACTGGTCAAGTAGTGTATACATTTATTTACTTATGTTTTTACTTAAATACCTAATAAAATGTAAAGTTAAGTAATATTTATGTCCTTTTGTGGGAAGCAAGAAGGCTATAGAGTCCATCTCCCACCAAGTTGAAGATGAATCTCTTCTGGGGGAATTTTTCTTTAAAGCTTTTTCAGTTAAAAAATCATTTAGGCCAGTCGCAGTGGCTCACGCCTGTAATCCTAGCACTTTGGGAGGCCGAGGCAGGAGGATCATGGGGTCAGGAGTTCGAGATGACGTTGGCCAACATGGTGAAACCCCGTCTCTACTAAAAATACAAAAATTAGCTGGGCGTGGTGGCGCACGCCTGTAATCCCAGCTACTCGGGAGGCTGAGGCAGGAGAATCGCTTGAACCCGGGAAGCAGAGGTTACAGTGAGCCAAGATCGCAACACTGCACTCCAGCCTGGGCGACAGAGTGAGACTTCATCTCAAAAAAAAAAAAAAAAATCCTTTAAAATTGTTTAGAATCCTGTCCGGGCACGGTGGCTTACGCCTGTAATCCTAGCACTTTGGGAGGCTGAGGCGGGTGGATCATGAGGTCAGGAGATCGACACCATCCTGGCTAACACGGTGAAACCCTGTTTCTACTAAAAATAAAAAAAAATTAGCCAGGCATGGTGGCAGGTGCCTGTAGTCCCAGCTACTCGGGAGGCTGAGGCAGGAGAATGGCGTGAACCCGGGAGATGGAGCTTGCAGTGAGCCGAGATCTTCCCACTGCACTCCAGCCTGGGCAATAGAGGGAGACTCCGTCTCAAAAAAAAAAAAAATTAAAAAAAATTGTTTAAAATCCTGAATCTCTTTGGGCAGAGCGCTTTAAAAACAATAAAAATGAAAGTTATGTTTTTCTTTTTTGAGATAGGGTCTGGCTCCGTCACTCAGTCTGGAGTGCAGTGGCGCCATCTTGGCTCATTGCAACCTCTGCCTCCCAGGTTGAAGCCATCCTCCCACCTCAGCCTCCTGCGTAGCTGAGGGACCACAGGCTCGTGCCACCACACCCAGCTAATTTTTGAATTTTTTGTAGAGATGGGGTTTTGCCCTGTTGCCAAGGCTGGTCTTGAACTCCTGAGCTCAAGCAATCTGCCTGCCTCGGCCTTCCAAGTGCTGGGATTACAGGAGTGAACCACCATGCCCGGCCAGAAAATGTTTTTAAAATGAAAAGAAAGGAGAAAGAAAAAAAAGAAATTTAAAAAAATCCTGAATCTCAGGGACCCAGAATTAAACTGATTCGCTCAATCATTGTGGCAGACAGACCCTAAGGATGAGCTCCAAAGATTCCCACCTCCTGACATCTGTGCTTTTGTATCACTTCTTCTTGAATATAGGCACACTTGCTTCTCACCAACAGAGCATGGAAAAGCTGATGGGTTGTCACTGCTTTCATTAGGTTACATAATATGGCAAAGGTGATGGGATGTCACTTAAAACATAACATTATATTATATATGACTCCACCTTAGAAGACTGGGATTAGAGACTCTTCCTTGAGCCGGCACCTGTAGTGCAGCCTGATGAGACTCTAGAGAATCCAGCTAAGCTGTGCCCAGAATCTTGACCCACAGAAACAGACAATAAATGTGTGTTGTCTTAAGCCACAAACTTTATGGTAGTTTGTTACACAGCAGTAGAAAACTAATACAATCAGGCCGGGTATGGTGGCTCACACCTATAATCCCAGCATTTTGGGAGGTTGAGGTGGGCAGATTACTCGAGGTCAGGAGTTCGAGACCAGCCTGGCCAACATGGCAAAACCCCATCTCTACTAAAAATACAAAAATTAGCTGGGCATGGTGGTGCCCACCTGTAATCCCAGCTACTCGGGAGGCCGAGGCAGGAGAATCACTTGAACCCAGGAGGCGGAGGTTGCAGTGAGCTGAGCTCGCACCACTGCACTCCAGCCTGGGCGACAGAGTAAGCCTCTATCTTAAAAAAAAAAAAAAAAAAAAAGAGGAAGAAAGAAAACTAAAACAATCATACTCCTTAGTTAGTGGTCTCATCATCAACCTAGACATGGTACCACATGGGAATAATAATAGCACCTTCCTCATAAGGCTATTATAGAGATACCATTAGTTTAATCTTGTAAATGACTTAGAACAGTCTGTGGTACATACATCAGTGTTTTTAGGCTGTTTCTTGTTGAAGGATGGTGGTCCCGTCTTCATCCCAATAACTTCCACATTTACACTATTGAGGCTTGCTTATGATATCCATTTTGCCATCTCTGCAGAGTTCACAGGTTTCTGGACCATTCCTTACCCTATTTGGCATCTTGTGTCCTTACCCTATTTGGCACATCATGGA
Source organism: Pan paniscus (assembly GCF_029289425.2). NCBI lineage: Eukaryota > Metazoa > Chordata > Mammalia > Primates > Hominidae > Pan > Pan paniscus. The sequence continues at coordinate 55,795,003 of NC_073272.2, read as the reverse complement.
GCATCTTGCCTGGAGGACAATGATATTTAATTTAGCTGTTTCCACAAGACCCTTTTATTTAATTCTGTCTCTTTTTTTCCATTTTTTATTGTGATAAAATACATATAACACAAAATTTACCATTTCAAAGTATTCAAGTCAGTGATGTTACGTACAACCATTATCATGTTCATCACCTCAAACGGAAACCTCATGCCCATTAAGCAATCACTCCCCACTCCCTCCTCCCCTCAGCTGCTAAAACCACAAATATGCTTTCTGTCTCTATGAGTTTTTCTATTCTGGATATTTCGTATAAATGGAATCATATAATATGTGGCTTTCAGGTCTGGTTTCTTTTTTTTTTTTTTAGACGGAGTCTCGCTCTGTCGCCCAGGCTGGAGTGCAGTGGCACAATCTAGGCTCACTGCAACCTCCGCCTCCCGGATTCACACCATTCTCCTGCCTCAGCCTCCTGAGTAGCTGGGACTACAGGCACACACCACCACGCCTGGCTAATTTTTTGTATTTTTAGTAGAGACAGGGTTTCACTGTGTTAGCCAGGATGGTCTCAATCTCCTGACCTCGTGATCCACCCGCCTCAGCCTCCCAAAGTGCTGGGATTACAGGCGTGAGCCACCACGCCCAGCCAGGTCTGGTTTCTTTCATGTCACACGTTTTCAAGGTTCATCCATATTGTAGTATGTGTCAGTGCTTCATTCCCTCTTATGGCTGAATTATATTCTATTGTATGGACATACATTTGTTTATCCATTCATCAATTCATAGACATTTGAGATGTTTCTACCTTTTGGTTTTTGTGAATAGTGCTGCTGTGAATATTCATGTGCAAGCTTTTGTTTGAACACTTACTTTCAATTATTTTGGGTATGTACCTAGAAGTGGAATTGCTGGGACATATGATAATTCTTTTTAACCTGTTGAGGAACCCAAACTGTTTTCCACAGTGGCTGCGCCATTTTACGTTCCCACCAGCAACGTACAAGGGTTCCAGTTTCTCCACATCATCACCAACAATTGTTGCTTTCTGTTTTGTTTGTTTGTATGGTCATCCTAGTGGGTAGGAAGTAATATTTCATTGTGGTTCTGATTTACATTTCCCTATGACTAATGATGTTGAGCATTTTCTCATGTGCTCATTGGTCATTTGTATATCTTATTTGGAGAACTGTCTATTCGAACCTGTTGCCCATTTTTAGGTGGATTATTATTATTATTATTTGAGACGGGGTCTTGCTCTGTTGCCCAGACTGGAGTGCAGTGGTGTAATCATAGCTGACTGCAGCCTCAACTCCTGGACTCAAGTGATCTTCCCACCTTAGCCTCCTGAGTAGTTGGGATCACAGGTGCATGCCACCACACCCAGCTTTAAAAAAATTTTTTGGTGGTTTTCGTATTTTTTTGGTGGAGACGGAGTTTCGATGTGTCGGCCGGGCTGGTCTCCAGCTCCTAACCGCCAGTGATCTGCCAGCCTCGGCCTCCCGAGGTGCCGGGATTGCAGACGGAGTCTCGTTAACTCAGTGCTCAATGGCGCCCAGGCTGGAGTGCAGTGGCATGAACTCGGCTCGCTACAACCACCTCCCAGCCGCCTGCCTTGGCCTCCCTTAGTGCCGAGATTGCAGCCTCTACCTGGCAGCCACCCCGTCTGGGAAGTGAGGAGCGTCTCCGCCTGACCACCCATCGTCTGGGATGTGAGGAGCCCCTCTGCCTGGCTGCCCAGTCTGGAAAGTGAGGAGCGTCTCTGCCCGGCTGCCATCCCATCTAGGAAGTGAGGAGCGCCTCTTCCCGGCCGCCATCACATCTGGGAAGTGAGAAGCGTCTCTGCCCGGCCGCCCATCGTCTGAGATGTGGGGAGCACCTCTGCCCTGCCGCCCCGTCCGGGATGTGAGGAGCGTCTCTGCCCGGCCGCCCCGTCTGAGAAGTGGGGAGACCCTCTGCCTGGCAACCGCCCCGTCTGAGAAGTGAGGAGCCCCTCCGCCCGGCAGCCACCCCATCTGAGAAGTGAGGAGCGTCCTCCCTCCTCGTCCGGGAGGGAGGTGGGGGGGTCAGCCCCCCGCCCGGCCAGCCGCCCTGTCCGGGAGGTGAGGGGCGCCTCTGCCCGGCCGCCCCTGCCGGGAAGTGAGGAGCCCCTCTGCCCGGCCGGCCGCCCCGTCCGGGAGGGAGGTGGGGGGGTCGGCCCCCCGCCCGGCCAGCCGCCCCGTCCGGGAGGTGAGGGGCGCCTCTGCCCGGCCGCCCCTGCCGGGAAGTGAGGAGCCCCTCTGCCCGGCCGGCCGCCCCGTCCGGGAGGGAGGTGGGGGGGTCGGCCCCCCGCCCGGCCAGCCGCCCCGTCCGGGAGGTGAGGGGCGCCTCTGCCCGGCCGCCCCTGCCGGGAAGTGAGGAGCCCCTCTGCCCGGCCGGCCGCCCCGTCCGGGAGGGAGGTGGGGGGGTCGGCCCCCCGCCCGGCCAGCCGCCCCGTCCGGGAGGTGAGGGGCGCCTCTGCCCGGCCGCCCCTGCCGGGAAGTGAGGAGCCCCTCTGCCCGGCCGGCCGCCCCGTCCGGGAGGGAGGTGGGGGGGTCGGCCCCCCGCCCGGCCAGCCGCCCCGTCCGGGAGGTGAGGGGCGCCTCTGCCCGGCCGCCCCTGCCGGGAAGTGAGGAGCCCCTCTGCCCGGCCGGCCGCTCCGTCCGGGAGGGAGGTGGGGGGGTCGGCCCCCCGCCCGGCCAGCCGCCCCGTCCGGGAGGTGAGGGGCGCCTCTGCCCGGCCGCCCCTGCCGGGAAGTGAGGAGCCCCTCTGCCCGGCCGGTCACCCCGTCCGGGAGGGAGGTGGGGGGGTCGGCCCCCCGCCTGGCCAGCCGCCCCGTCCGGGAGGTGAGGGGTGCCTCTGCCCGGCCGCCCCTACTGGGAAGTGAGGAGCCCCTCTGCCCGGCCAGCCGCCCCGTCCGGGAGGGAGGTGGGGGGGTCAGCCCCCCGCCCGGCCAGCCGCCCCATCCGGGAGGGAGGTGGGAGGGTCAGCCCCCCGCCCGGCCAGCCGCCCCGTCCGGGAGGGAGGTGGGGGGATCAGCCCCCCGCCTGGCCAGCCGCCCCGTCCGGGAGGGAGGTGGGGGGATCAGCCCCCCACCCGGCCAGCCGCCCTGTCCGGGAGGTGGGGGGCGCCTCTGCCCAGCCGCCCCTACTGGGAAGTGAGGAGCCCCTCTGCCCGGCCAGCCGCTCTGTCTGGGAGGGAGGTGGGGGAGTCAGCCCCCCGCCCGGCCAGCCGCCCCGTCCGGGAGGGAGGTGGGGGGGTTAGCCCCCCGCCTGGCCAGCCGCCCCGTCCGGGAGGTGAGGGGCGCCTCTGCCCGGCCGCCCCTACTGGGAAGTGAGGAGCCCCTCTGCCCGGCCAGCTGCCCCGTCGGGGAGGGAGGTGGGGGGGTCAGCCCCCCGCCCGGCCAGCCGCCCCGTCCGGGAGGGAGGTGAGGGGGTCAGCCCCCTGCCCGGCCAGCCGCCCCGTCCGGGAGGGAGGTGAGGGGGTCAGCCCCCCGCCCGGCCAGCCGCCCCATCCAGGAGGGAGGTGGGGGGGTCAGCCCCCCGCCCGGCCAGCCGCCCCGTCCGGGAGGGAGGTGGGGGGGTCAGCCCCCCGCCTGGCCAGCCGCCCCATCCGGGAGGGAGGTGGGGGTATCAGCCCCCCGCCCGGCCAGCCGCCCTGTCCGGGAGGTGAGGGGCGCCTCTGCCCGGCCGCCCCTACCGGGAAGTGAGGAGCCCCTCTGCCCGGCCAGCCGCCCCGTCCGGGAGGGAGGTGGGGGGGTCAGCCCCCCGCCGGGCCAGCCGCCCCGTCGGGGAAGTGAGGGGCGCCTCTGCCCAGCCGCCCCTACTGGGAAGTGAGGAGCCCCTCTGCCCGGCCAGCCGCCCCGTCCGGGAGGGAGGTGGGGGGTCAACCCCCCGCCCGGCCAGCCGCCCCGTCCGGGAGGTGAGGGGCGCTTCTGCCCGGCCGCCCCTACTGGGAAGTGAGGAGCTCCTCTGCCCGGCCGCCGCCCCATCTGGGAGGTGTGCCCAACAGCTCATTGAGAACGGGCCATGAAGACAGTGGCGGTTTTGGGGAATAGAAAGGGGGGAAAGGTGGGGAAAAGATTGAGAAATCGGATGGTTGCCGTGTCTGTGTAGAAAGAGGTAGACATGGGAGACTTTTCATTTTGTTCCGTACTAAGAAAAATTCTTCTGCCTTGGGATCCTGTTGATCTGTGACCTTACCCCCAACCCTGTGCTCTCTGAAACATGTGCTGTATCCACTCAGGGTTGAATGGATTAAGGGCGGTGCAAGATGTGCTTTGTTAAGCAGATGCTTGAAGGCAGCATGTTCGTTAAGAGTCATCACCACTCCCTAATCTCAAGTACCCAGGGACACAAACACTGCGGAAGGCCGCAGGGTCCTCTGCCTCGGAAAACCAGAGAACTTTGTTCACTTGTTTATCTGCTGACCTTCCCTCCACTATTGTCCTGTGACCCTGCCAAATCCCCCTCGGCGAGAAACACCCAAGAATGATCAATAAAAAATAAAATAAAATAAAATAAAATAAAGAAAATGAAAAAAAAAAAAAAAAAAAAAGAAAGCCCAGAGCCAAGTGCTGCCCCTCTTGAGACTGGTGTGATTGTAATCATCTGCAATTATAGCTTTTTAAAAAAAAAAAAAAAAAAAAAAAAATTTTTTGTAGATATGAGGTCTCACTATGTTGCCCAGGCTGGTCTTGAACTCCTGGGCTCAAGCAATTCTCCTGCCTCAGCCTCCCAAAATGCTGGGATTACTGGCATGAACTACTGCACCCGGCCCATTTTTAGTTGGGTTGTTTATCTTTCTGCTGTTGAGCTGTAGGAGTTTGTTATATATTCTGGATACTAGTCCCTTATCAGATATGTGATTTAAAACTATTTTCTCCCACTCTGTGGGTTGTCTTTTTACTTCCTTTTTTACTGTAATAGAGATAGGGTCTCATTCTGTCACTGAGGCCTAAATGCAGTGGTGCAATCATAGCTCACTGCATGCAGCCTTGAGCTCCTGGGCTCAAGCAATCATCCTGCCTCAGCCTCCCAAGTAGATGGGACTACAGGCACTTCTAGGCTCAAGTGATCCTTCCACTTTGGCCTCCCAAAGTGCTGGGATTATGGGTGTCAGCCACGGTGCATGGCCTCCACCCCTCCTTGATTATTGCATTTGCCTCTCTACAATTTCCTCTTCCAGTCCACCTGCTACAATGGCCACTGCCAGCTGTGTCCTGGTAAATGTTTAACAGACTCTCTAGAAAAAAAGAAACTCTGATTTGTAGCATTTGCTGATTTCCATGGTGTAAATATTCCCATTATACCAATTTCAAGCCACTAACACGATGTCAGTTAGCTTGCAAAATTCCTGACATTTTAACAAATGTCTTTCTTGGGAGTTGGTAGAAGCCAGCTCCAAAAAATCACTGACACAGCTGAATCTTTGTAACACACAAATTTACCAGGTCACTCCCCTGATTAAAACCTTTCCATTTTCATCTGTGGAATGAAACTGGAAAAAAAAAATGCAAAACCTTTTCGATGACTCTCCCTCTCCCACAGGATAAATACCCAAGTTGTTCAGCCCAGCATTTACATTTCTTTGTGATTTACCCACTGTGGATTTCACCATCCTCATCTCATAAACCACCCAAACTACCGCCCTGATGCCCCACCGATTTTGAATGGCTCAACATTCTGGGTTTGTTTTTTTTTTTTTGAGACTGAGTCTCTCTCTGTCGCCCAGGCTAGAGTGTAGTGGTGCAATCTCTGCTCGCTGCAACCTCCGCCTCCTGAGTTCAAGCGATTCTCCTGCCTCAGCCTCCTGAGTAGCTGAGACTACAGGTGCCCGCCACCATGCCCGGCTAATTTTTGTATTTTTAGTAGAGGCGGGGTTTCACTATGTTGGCCAGGCTGGTCTCGAGCTCCTGACCTCGTGATCTGCCCACCTCAGCCTCCCAAAGTGCCGGGATTACAGGTGTGAGCCACTGTGCCCAGCCAGCTCAACATTCTTATATTCACCAGATTTTTTTTTTCACACCTTTGTATCTTTTCTCTTGCTTCTCTCTGTACCTGGTGAACACCTATTTATTTTTCCAGACTCATCTGATGCCCTCAGGTAGAACTAGACATTTCCATGTTGAAATCCATTGAGACCTCTATCATAGCACCTGTAACTCCTTGCAGCGTCTGTTCCTTTATATTTCTTTCTCTGAGACCAGCCTGTGAAGCTACTTGAGAATGGACAGTTTCATTCATCTCGCTAACACCTCAGACCACAGCCTGGTCTATAGGTACCATTTAATAAGTAGTTATCAGAGGAATGTAAATCTGGACTAAGACTTTAGGAGGAGTTAGGAGTTGGCTAAACAGACAAGAGGGAATTGCAGGTGAGAGAACAATGTGTGCAAATATACAAAGGTATAAGCACACACTCCAGCTCCTTGGAAGGCAAGGAGTGTGTATGCCCCTGAGGAGTTTTTATTTTTTATCTTTTTTATTTTTTTATTTTTTTTGAGGCGGACTCTTGCTCTGTTGCCCAGTCTGGAGTGCAGTGGCATGATTTCGGCTCACTGCAACCTCCACTTCCCAGGTTCAAGGGATCCTCCTGCCTCAGCCCCGCTAGTAGCTGGTATTACAGGCACGCGTCACCATGCATCACCATGCTTGGCTAATTTTTGTATTTTTAGTAGAGACGGGGTTTCATCATGTTGGCCAAGCTGGTCTCGAACTCCTGACCTCAGGTGATCCACCCGCCTCGGCCTCCCAAAGTGTTGGGACTACACGCATGAGCCACCGCGCCCAGCCTTGAGGAGTTTTTAAAATCTTACTTTAAATAAGTAGATGAAAAAGTGAATTGTGAGTCTATCACACTGTGGACTCCAGTGATTAATAGCAGCAAGTACTATGATACTTTTCCTCCCAAACCCCTGTCTAATCTGCCAAGGGTACAGGAAGAGTGCTGTTTGTTTGTTTGTTTGTTTGTTTGTTTTTTGAGACAGAGTCTCACTCTGTCGCCCAGGCTGGAGTGCAGTGGTGCCATCTCATCTCACTGCAACCTCTGCCTCCCAGGTTCAGGCGATTCTCCTGCCTCAGCCTCCTGAGTAGCTGGGACTACAGGCACCCACCACCACGCCTAGCTAATTTTTTGTATTTTAGTAGAGATGGGGTTTCACCATATTAGCCAGGATGGTCTCGATCTCCTGACCTCGTGATCCGCCCGCCTTGGCCTCCCAAAGTGCTGGGATTACAGGCGTGAGCCACTGCGCCCGGCTTTTTTGTTGTTGTTGTTGTTACAGGGTCTCACTCTGTCGCCAGGCTGGAGTGCAGTGGCGAGATCATGGCTCACTGCAGCCTCGACCTCCCATCCTCAAGCAATTCTCCCACCTCAGCCTCCTAAGTAGCTGGGACTACAGGCACACGCCACCACGCCTGGCTAATTTTACTCTTTGTACAGACAGAGTCTCGCCATATTGCCCAGCTGGTCTTGAACTCCTGGGCTCAAGCAATCCTCTCGTCTCGGCCTCCTGAAGTGCAGGGATTTACAGGTATCAGCCACCTTGTCAGGCTCATGCTGCTCTCTTGATTTGGGAAAGTACAAATGTTCCTTCTCCTCTTGTTTTCTTAGTAGTGATTCCCAAGATTTCTTAGTGCAGATGGTGAGAAGTGGACAGACTTAGAATATATTTTGGAGATGAGGGTAAGAGGTTTTAATAACAGACTTGAATCCAAAGGAAAGAGAAGTATTAAGGATGACTCTTAGGGTTTTAGTTCAAACAACTGAAAGGATGGAGTTGCCACTAACCTAGCTGGGTAAGACTGAAGGAAGAATAGGTTTGTGGTAGTGGGAAGATCAGGACTCTATTTTAGACATGCTAAATTAGGGAAGCCTATGAGACATCCATGTGGAAAGTTCCAGCAGGCAGTTGAATATACAACTGTGAGGCCAGGCACGGTGGCTCACACCCATAATCCCAGCACTTCGGGAGGCCAAGGCAGGCGGATCACCTGAGGTCAGGACTTTGAGACCAGTCTGGCAAACATGGTGAAATCCTGTCTCTACTAAAAGTACAAAAATTAGTCAGATGGGGTAGTGGGCACGCCTTTTTAGGAGGCAGTGTAGAATATCATACAGATTGAGAGCACAGACTTTATTTTATTTATTTTATTTATTTTTTAAGACAAGTTCTTGTTCCGTGCAGTGGTGTGATCCTAGCTCACTGCAGCCTCAACCTCCCAGGCTCAAGTGATCCTCCCACCTCAGCCTCCCGAGTAGCTTCGACTACAGTCACGTGCCACCACAGCTGGCTAATTTTTGTAGAGATGGGGTCTGGCTATGTTCGCCAGGCTGGTCTCAAACTCCTGGGCTCAAGCAAACATCCTATCTTGGCCTCCCAAAGTGCTGGGATTAGAGGTATAAGCCACCACACCTGGCAAGAGAGCACAGACTTTAGAGTCAGACTGTCTGGTTCTAGTTCTGACTTAGTACTTGCTAGTAGCATGATCTTGGGAAAATAACTTCCCCTCTCTGTGCACCAGTTTCCTAATTTATAAAGTGAACATAGGTTATTGTGAGATACACATAAATTAGTCTGTATGACATACTTAGAACAGTGCCTGGCTTTTTTTTTTTTTTTTGAGACGGAGTCTTGCTCTTTCGCCCAGGCTGGAGTGCAGTGGCACGATCTCGGCCCACTGCAACCTCCGCCTCCCAGGTTGAATTCGTCTTTACTAAAAATCAAGATAAAATACATAAAAATAAATAAACAAACATTATAAAGAGGGTGAGTGGAGGAAGGTTTTGGAGATGACGGATAGGTTTATGGCATAGATTGCAGTAGTGGCTTCACAGGTGTATACTTACCTCCAAATTAATCAAGTTGTACACATTAAATATGTATAGCTTTTTGTGTGTCAATTACACTTCAATAAAGTAGTTAAAAAATAAAATGATTTTTTAAAAAAAACAAAAACAAAAGATTTTTAGAAATCCAAGAACATGGACTAAATTTCAAGCTATCTAAATGGCAACTTACAGCAAATTCAGATTCTTTATATTTGACCTACATCTGTCTAAAACTATTCTTGTAACCTTTTCTATGATGTTTTGTCCCCTCCCCATTTAGTCCTTCATTATTTAAAAGTACTACGTAAACATTTATTATGGAGCCAGATGTCTAGGTAATTCAATCATTCTCCTGTTTTCATTTCTTTCTTTCTTTCTTTCTTTCTCTTTCTTTCTTTCTTTCTTTCTTTCTTTCTTTCTTTCTTTCTTTCTTTCTTTCTTTCTTTCTCTTTCTTCCTTTCTTTCTTTCCTTCCTTCCTTCTTTCTTTTTCTTTTCTTTTCTTTTTTTTTTTAGACGAAGTCTCTCTCTGTTGCCCAGGCTGGAACGCAGTGGCATGATCTTGGCTCACTGCAACCTCCGCCTCCCAGGTTCAAGCGATCCTCCGCCCTCAGCCTCCCTAGTAGCTGGGATTAGTAGAGATAAAATTCCTCACCTGAGGTCAGGAATTCGAGACCAGCCTGGCCAACATGGTGAAACCCCATCTCTACTAAAAATACAAAAATTAGCCTGTAATCCCAGCACTGTGGGAGGCCGGCGGGGGGTGGGGGGGGGATCACTTGAGGTCAGGAGTTCGAGACTAGCCTAGCCAACATGGTGAAACCCCGTTTCCACTAAAAATACAAAAATTAGCCGGGCTTGGTGGTGGGCGCCTGTAATCCCAGCTACTTGGGAGGCTGAGGCATGAGAATCGCTTGAACCCGGGAGGTGGAGGTTGCAGCGAGCCAGGATCATGCCACTGCACTCCAGCCTGGATGACAGAGCAAGACTCTGTCTTGGAAAAAAAAAAAAGAGAGAGAGAGAGAGAGAAATCAGATTTCATCCTTACACTAACTATGTCATGTTCAAAAATCCAATTCTAGGCTTCTTAATCACTTAAAAATAAAGGCAAAACTTTGAAAAAGAAACAAAAAATAGCAGCCCCTGATATTCAGAAACTGGCTTAACACTCAGAGGTAGGCTATGTTATTCTCCTATTTAGACATAAACAATCTCACAGAATATCAACCTCAAACAAGTTTATTCTGAGACCATGAAAAAAAAATGAGACAAATCAAGGTCACTTCATAATTTTGTCTAAGCACTGTGCCACCCACAATATACCAAATGACCCCTCTCTGGCCCAAAATAAGTGACTGTTACTTCTTTACCAATTTCAACTTTATCTTCACAATATTTTCCCCTCCCTATAGATAAGATTTATTGAGATATACAATCATAGAACTGTCCCTGCTTTCTGATAGCATTCAACCTAGACTAAACCACGACTATCTTAGACCCTCCTCCAAATCACCAAACCAAAGTCAAATAAGAGTTTCCTTCTAACATGATCTTACTGAGAAACCCCTTGATTGCTCATGATATGTCCTCCCTTGCTACAATGAGTAATAAACCCAACTTGTTCAAGTATGTCCATACTCAGTTCAGGTCTCTTACTGGTGGTCTTTGGCTGCAGGGCAGTGACAACTTCAAAATCTTTAGAAGAAAATACTGGAGAATACTATAGTTCCCCCATCTATGGAGGATACTTCCCCCTGTGTGGTAGGCAGTCTCTAAGATGGCACCGATGATCCCTTTCTCCTGATATTCATACACTTGTATGATCCCTTCTCCTTGGAAATGGACTGGATGTAGTGATTTGCTTCTAACATATACAATAGGCCGGAAGTGATGGAATAGCTCTTCTGAGATTAGGTCACAAAAACATGGTGGCTTCTATCTGCAAAGTCTCTCTCTCTCTCTCTCTAGCTCTCTCTCTCTCTCTCAGATTGCTCACCCTGGAACTCAGTTTCCACATCATGAGGCAGATCTATAGAAAGACACCCAAGACAAGACACCAGGGTTATTAATCATCACATAAGTGAGTTTGGAAGTGGATTCTCCTTCACTCAACCCTTCAGGTGAGACCACAGCCACTACGTTTTCAAGTAATTTGTAACTTATTGATAATAAGACCTGATCTTATATAGACCACATTAAAATTAAGAACTTTGAAACTGAACTCATATATAGAGAGAGTAGAAGGATGGTTACCAGAAGCTGGGAAGGGAGGGGGGTTGGGAGGGGAGGTGGGGATGGTTAATGGGCATAAAAAAATAGAAAGAATGAGTAAGACCTACCATTTGATAGCACAATAGGGTGACTATAGTTAATAATACTTTTTTTTTTGAGACACAGTTTTGCTCTTGTTGCCCAGGCTGGTTCAAGCGATTCTCCTGCCTCAGCCTCCCTAGTAGCTGGAATTACAGGCATGCACCATCACGCCCGGCTAATTTTTGTATTTTTAGTAGAGACGGGGTTTCTCCATGTTGGTCAGGCTGGTCTTGAACTCCCAACCTCAGGTGATCCACCTGCCTCAGCCTCCCAAAGTGCTGGGATTACAGGCGTGAGCCACTGTGCCCGGCCAATAATAACTTAATTGTACATTTTATTTTTTTTGAGATGGAGTCTTGCTTTGTCGCCCAGGCTGGAGTGCAGTGGTGCGATCTCGGCTCACTGCAAGCTCCACTTTCCAGGTTCACGCCATTCTCCTGCCTCAGCTTCCCAAGTAGCTGGGACTACAGGTGCCCACCACCACGCCCGGCTAATTTTTTTGTATTTTTAGTAGAGATGGGGTTTCACTGTGTTAGCCAGGATGGTCTCAATCTCCTGATCTCGTGATCCACCCACCTCGGCCTCCCAAAGTGCTGTGATTACAGGCGTGAGCCACCGTGCTCAGCCAATTGTACATTTTTAAATAACTTAAAGGCCAAGAATGGTGGCTCATGACTATAATCTCAGCACTTTGGGAGGCTGAGGCAGGCGGACCACCTGAGGTTAGGAGTTCGAGAACAACCTGACCAACATAGTGAAACTCTACTAAAAAATACAAAATTAGCCAGGTGTGATGCCTCCTGCCTGTAAGCCCAGCTACTAGGGAGGCTGAGGCAGGAGAATCGCTTGAACCTGGGAGGCGGAGGATGCAGCGACCCGAGATTGTGCCATTGCACTCCAGCCTGGGCAACAAGAGAGAAACTCTGTCTCAAAAAATAATAATAAAATAACTTAAGGAGTGTAATTGGATTGTTTGTGACTCAAAGGATAAATGCTTGAGATGATGAATACCCCGTTCTCCATGATGTGCTTATTTCACATTGCATGCCTGTATCAAAACATCTCATGCACCCCATAATATATACACCTACTATATATGCACAGAAGTTAAAAATTAAAAAAAAAAGTGGCCGGGCTCCGTGGCTCATGCCTGTAATCCCAGCACTTTGGGAGGCCGAGGTGGGCAGATTCTGAGGTCAGGAGTTCAAGACCAGCCAGACCAATATGGTGAAACCCTGTCTCTACTAAAAATACAAAAATTAGCTGGGCATGGTGGCACACACCTGTAGTCCCAGCTACTCGGGAGGTGGAGGCAGGAGAATCGCTTGAACCCGAGAGGCAGAGGTTACAGTGAGTTGAGATCACACCACTGCACTCCAGCCTGGGCAACAGAGCAAGACTCTGTCTCAAAAAAGAATAAAAAATAGTAAAAAGAAGGAAACAACCCGAATGTCCATTGAGAGAAAAATGAATTGTTGTATATATACATAATGGAATATATTTGAAAGCAAATGAACTGCAGCCACATATAACAAAATAAATGAATCTTAGAAATACAATGTTGAATGAGACCGGGCGCGGTGGCTCACTCCTGTAATTCCAGCACTTTGGGACGCCAAGGAGGGTGGATCACCTGAGGTCAGGAGTCCAAGACCAGCTTGGCCAACATGGTGAAACCCTGTCTCTATTAAAAATACAAAAATTTGTCAGATGCGTTGGTGGGTGCCTATAATCCCAGCTACTGGGGAGGCTGAGGCAGGAGAATTGCTTCAGCCCAGGAGGCAGAGGTTGCCGTGACTGGAGACTGCACCACTGCGCTCCAGCCTGGGCGACTGAGTGAGACCTCATCTCGAAAAAAAAAAAAAGATAGATGCAAGTTAATAGTAATTTTCTAGTTTTTAAATGGGTGTTTAGGCCGGGCGCCGTGGCTCATGCCTGTAATCCCAGCACTTTGGGAGGCCGAGGCAGGCGGATCACGAGGTCAGGAGATCAAGACCATCCTGGCTAACACGGTGAAACCCTGTCTCTACTAAAAATACCAAAACAAACAAACAAACAAAAAAGCCGGGGGTGGTGGCGGGCACCTGTAGTCCCAGCTACTCAGGAGGCTAAGGCAGGAGAATGGCGTGAACCCGGGAGGCGGAGCTTGCAATGAGCCAAGATCACGCCACTGCACTCCAGCCTGGGCGACAGAGCGAGACTCCATCTCAAAAAAAAAAAAAAATGGGTGTTTATTATTAAGCTTTATAATTTAAATAACAAATTACAAATATTCTTTCATATACATCAAATATTATTTTATTTTAAACATTTTAAAAAGTAGGCCAGGTTGGTCGGGTGCAGTGGCTCACGCCTGTAATCCCAGCACTTTGGGAGCCCGAGGTGGGCAGATCACGAGGTCAGGAGATCAAGACCATCTGGCTAACACAGTGAAACCCTGTCTCTACTAAAAATACAAAAAAGTTAGCCAGGCATGGTGGCGGGCGCCTGTAGTCCCAGCTACTCAGGAGGCTGAGGCAGGAGAATGGCGTGAACCCAGGAGGCGGAGCTTGCAGTGAGCCGAGATGGCGCCATTGCACTCCAGCCTGGATGACAGAGCGAGACTCCATCTCAAAAAAAAAAAAAAAAGTAGGCCAGGCGTGGTGGCTCACACCTGTAATTCCAGCACTTCGGGAGACCTAGGTGGGAGGAGGCTTGCTTGAGTCCAGGAGTACAAGACCAGCCTGGGCAACATAGTGAGACCCCATCTCAAAAAAATAAATTAAAAAATAAAGAAAAAAATTGTTTTAGGCCGGGCGAGGTGGCTCACGCCTGTAATCCTAGCATTTTGGGAGGCCCGGGCAGGTGGATCACCTGAGGTCAGGAGTTCAAGACTAGCCTGTCCAACATGGTGAAACCCCGTCTCTACTAAAACACAAAAATTAGCCGGGCATGATGTTGGGTGCCTGTAATCCCAGCTACTCGGGAGGCTGAGACGAGAGAATCGCTTGAGCCAGGGAGACGGTGGTTGCAGTGAGCCAAGATCGCACCACTGCACTCCAGCTTGGGCAGCTGAGCAACACTCTGTCTCAAAAAAAAAAAGAAAAAAAGTTTTTAATTAGCTGGCCATGGTGGTGCACACCTCTAATTCCAGCTACTCAGGAGGCTGAGGTGGGACTGCTGAGGTGGTCTGAGGTTCGTTTGAACCTGGAAGGTCGAGGCTGCTGTAAGCTGTGTTCATGCCACTGCACTCCAGCCTGGGCAACAGAGTGAGACCCGGTCTCAAATAAATAAAATAAAAAATAAATTATGAGTATTTTAAACTTCATATTATAAAAATTAAGAGCATTTTTTAGGTCTAATGAAAGCAACAAAGTTCATTTTGTTTTAAGGGAAAGGAAAAATACAGAAGGAAGAAAAGTTTGGTGAGCTCCTAAGAGGATCAAGAAAAGGAATACAATTCAGGGGGAAAAAAAACCTTCCATTTTAAACCATGTTATTATTTTAATCCTAGATCATTCAGGAAGCTATGCTGGCTGAAACTGGAATTTATTAAGAAGATTACACTTTCACCTGCAGTTCACATCAAGTAATTTCCATCCATGTTCCATGATTACATCTTTAAATAGTTTTTAATGATCCCCTTTCTCAATTCAATCTCAAACGCCAGAAACTGCCACATAAAGAAGTAGATACAGGCTGGTCACGGTGGCTCACGCCTGTAATCCCAGCACTTTGGGAGGCCGAGGCCGGCGGATCACCTGAGGTCAGGAGTTCGAGACCAGCCTGGCCAACATAGTGAAACCCTGTCTCTACTAAAAATACAAAAATTAGCTGGGCGTGGTGGCGGGCGCCTGTAATCCCAGCTACTAAGGAGGCTGAGGCAGGAGAATCGCTTGAACCCAGGAGGTGGAGGTTGCAGTGAGCTGAGATCACACCATTGTACTCCAGCCTGGGTGACAGAGTAAGACTCCATCTCAAAAAAAAAAAAAAAAAAGAAGAAGTAGATACAGCTACTTCTGCTGGGGCAGGAGTGGGGAATCAATCTTGGTTAAATTCTTGGGGCTTCCCTAACTGGTTCTGGGGTCTTATGTAATGCCAAACCTTGGCGAGGTGTTGAAGAGGATCGTTTATCCCCACAGGTTATCACTGAGGGACATTGTTCACTTGGTATTTTTAGATTGGTAGGCTCTCTGTGGCTTCTGTGCCATGCTTGGGACACAGAAATTTCTTATAATACATGTCAACACAGGCTTTGCATTCCTAGCTCCCACATTCATTAAGCAACTATTCCACTGCGAGCCCTTACCAGGAATCTGTAAGAAGTCAGGCCCAGCTCCCCAGCTGAAATTTCCCCCCTTCAGCCTGCAACCCAAGGGACATCTCTTTATAATCTGATGGGAGCCCCATTCTCCTTCAAACCCAATTCTCCTTAAAGTGCTTGGGCTTTTAGAAAAGAAAGATCCGGCCGGGTGCAGTGGCTCATGCCTGTAATCCCAGCAATTTGGGAGGCTGAGGCGGGCGGATCACCTGAGGTCAGGAGTTTGAGACCAGCCTGGTCAACAGGATGAAACCCTGTCTCTACTAAAGATAAAAAAATTAGCTGGGCCTGCTGGTGTGTGCCTGTAATCCCAACTACCCAGGAGGCTGATGCAGGAGAGAATTGCTGGAACCCGGGAGGCAGAGGCTGCAGTGAGCCAAGATTGAGCCACTGCACTCCAGCCTGGGTGACAGAGCAAGACTCTGCCTCAAAAAAAAAAAAAAGAAAAAAGAAAAGAAAAAGAAAACTCAGGCTGGGCACAGTGGCTCACACCTGTAATCCCAGCAGTTTGGGAGGCCGAGGTGGGTGGATCACCTGAGGTCAGGAGTTCAAGACCAGCCTGGCCAACATGGCAAAACCCTGTCTCTAATAAAAATACAAAAATTAGCCAGGCACGGTGGCGGGTGCCTGTAATCCCAGCTACTTGGGAGGCTGAGGCAGTAGAATCAGTTGAGCCTAGGAGGCGGAGGTTGCAGTGAGCTGAGACCATGCCCTTGCACTCCAGCCTGGGCAACAGAGCGAGACTCCGTGTCATTAAAAAAGAAAAGAAAAGAAAAGAAAGCTCAAATATCCTGCAAGCTAATCTGCTCTCAGCTGGGCCACCTACTTCCTAGAAGGTAATAAAGCACAGAGCCTGCTATTTTCTAGAAAGGGAGAAAGAAAGGGTAAAATACAGGGAGGAAAAAAGCCTAATATTTAAAAATATTATCTGGAAGTTAGCAAAGATTTTTTAAACAGGACACAAAAAGTGCTAACCATTGAAGGAACAAATGATAAATTGGACTTGATTGAAATAAATAATTGCTCTTCCCCCTGCTTTGGCCATGTAAAACATATCTCCTTCCTTGGCCAGGCGTGGTGGCTCACACCTGTAATCCCAGCACTTTGGGAGGCCGAGGCGGGCGGATCATGAGGTCAACTCTCGAGACGATCCTGGCTAACAGTGAAACCCCGTCTCTACAAAAAATACAAAAATTAGCCAGGCATGGTGGCAGGCGCCTGTAGTCCCAGCTACTCGGGAGGCTGAGGTGGGAGAATGGCATGAACCCAGGAGGCGGAGCTTGCAGTGAGCCAAGATCGCACCACTGCACTCCATCCTGGGTGACAGAGTGAGACTCCGTCTCAAAAAAAAAAAAAAAAGAAAAGAAAAACAACAACAACAACAACAAAACACACACACACACACATTATCTCCTTCCTCTTCACCTTCCACCATGATTGTAAGTTTCCTGAGGCCTCCCCAGCTGTGCTTCCTGTACAGCCTACAGAACTGTGAGCCAATTAAACCTCCTTTCTTCATAAATTAAAAGAAAGAACTGCTATTTAACAAAATACACTGTTTAACAAAAGAGAGTGAAAAGGCAAGACAGAGAGGGAGATGTTTCAAATACATATATCCAAGGAAGGATTTGTATCCAGAATACAAAATGAAAGTGAAGATAATACAATCAAAGTGACTTAAAACCAATACTTCATATTTCTACACTTGATCTTAGCCAAAGGGCTGAGAAGCAAACTATCTCAACACACAACAACATGGAAGATTACAAACACAATGTTGAGTTAAAGAAGCCAGACAGGCCGGGCGCGGTGGCTCATGCCTGCAATCCCAGCACTTTGGGAGGCCGAGGCAGGAGGATCACCTGAGGTCGGGAGTTCAAGACCAGCCTGACCAACATGGAGAAACCCTGTCTCTACTAAAAATACAAAATTAGCCGGGCGTGGTGGCACACGCCTATAATCCCAGCTACTAGGGAGGCTGAGGCAGAAGAATCACTTGAACCCGGGAGGCAGAGGTTGCGGTGAGCCGAGATTGCACCATTGCACTCCAGCCTGGGCAACAAGAGTGAAACTCCGTCTCAAAAAAAAAAAAAAAAAAAAAGCCAGACATAAGAGTACATACTGTATGATTCCATTTATATAAAATTCTAAAAGAGGGAAAATTAAGCTTTGGTCAGGATAGTAGTTACTTTTGAGATGAGCAGTGACTGGGAGGACACATGATGAGAAGGGCTTCTGGGGGATTGGTCACTACTCATCCATGTTGTTAACTGGAATTCTGAGCACATATGTAGGATTTTTTGTTTTTTGTTTGTTTGTTTTTTGAGACAGAGTCTTGCTCTGTCGCCCAGGCTGGAGTGCAATGGCATGATCTCGGCTCACTGCAACCACTGCCTCCTGGGTTCAAGTGATTCTCCTGCCTCAGCCTCCTGAGTAGCTGGGATTACAGGCGTGCACCACCATGCCCAGCTAATTTTTTTATCTTTAGTAGAGACGGGGTTTCACCATGTTCATCCGGTTGGTATCGAGCTCCTGACCTCGTGATCCACGTGCCTTGGCCTCCCAAAGTGCTGGGATTACAGGCATGAGCCACTGCGCCGGGCCACATATGTAGGTTTTTATGAAATGTGGCGGCCTGCCACTCACTGGTAAACTTGCTTCATTCCTACCTCAGCTGGAAGTGAGAGACAGCAACTGGTTTGAGTCTCCTTGCCAAACTTCACTTGATTCCCAATCCCACCCTCCCCCAAGCAAATTGCAAATAAATTTTTTCTTTTCCTTCTTTTCTCATTCTCCAGATTCTCAATTCACACCTCCAACTAAACAGGAAATGCAGACTTCATTGCTTTTAAAAAATCAAATATGCTTTTTATAGAAAAGTCAATCGACAAAGAACAAACAAAGCAACAAGAACCCCAAAATCTCACATCCCGGAGTAACCAGAGTTAACAATTGGTGAAGTTTATTTTTGTTTTTTTTGAGATGGAGTCTTACGCTGTTGCCCAGGCTGGAGCGCAGTGGTGCGATCTCAGCTCACTGCAACCTCTGCCAGGTTAAAGCGATTCTCCTGCCTCGGCCTCCCAAGTAGCTGGGGACTACAGGCATGCGCCATCACGCCTGGCTAGTTTTTTTGTATTTTTAGTAGAGACAGGGTTTCACCATGTTGGCCAGGTTGGTTTCAAACTCCTGACCTCAGGTGATCTGCCCTCCTCAGCCTCCCAAAGTGTTGGGATTACAGGCATGAGCCACCGTGCCCAGCCTTGGTGAAGTTTCTATTGGATATAATCTCTTTTTTTCTTTTTTTACATCTGTGTTCATGAACACATCTATAGGATATATTCTAAGAGCCAGAATGATATAGATGAGTGGATGGATGATAGCTGTACAGGGGAAAATTTTATGAAAAAATTAAGCTGGGCATGGTGGTTCATGCCTGTAATTCCAGCACTTTGGGAGTCTGGGCGGGAGGATTGCTTGAGTCCAGGAATTTACCAGCCCGGGCAACATAGTATAAACCAAAAAGTATTTGAGACAAGTCACAATCAACTTAGAAGTTTATTTTGCTAAGGTTAAGGACATGCCCATAATACAGCCTCAGGAGGTCCTGAGAACGTGTGCCCAAGGTGGTTGAGCTACACAGCTTGGTTTTATACATTTTAGGGAGACATAAGACATCAATCAATACATGTAAGCTGTACATTGGTTGGGTCCAGAAAGGCAGGACAAGTCGAAGGTCCAAGTCATAGATGGATTCAAAGATTTCCTGACTGGCAATTCCTTGAAAGAGTTTATCTAAAGACCTGGAATCAATAGATGAGAGTGTCTGGGTTATGATAAGGGGTTGTGGAGACCAAGATTTTTATTATGCAGATGAAGCCTCCAGGTAGCAGGCTTCAGAGAGAATAGACTATAAATGTTTCTTATTAGACTTAAAGAGGTGCCATACTCTTAGTTAATTGTCTCCTGGATGGGCGGGGGAAGATCTAGAAAGGGTAGAGGATTCACTACAGTATGTAGATTGTCCCCACAAGAAACAGCTTTGCAGGGCCATGCCATTTCAAAATATGTCAAATAAATATATTGGTGGGGAAAATACTTTGATTTCTTTTAGAGCCTGCTATCTGTCCTGTTGGTATCTTATTGCTATAAAGAGTCTGCTTTGTTTGTCTTAAGGTCTCTGGTTTTTTTGTTTGTTTGTTTGTTTGTTTGTTTTTTGAGACAGAGTCTCACTCTGTTGCCTAGGCTGGAGTGCAGTGGCATGATCTCCACTCACTGCAAGCTCCACCTCCCAGGTTCACGCCATTCTGCCTCAGCCTCCGGAGTAGCTGGGAATGCAGGTGCCTGCCACCACGCCCGGCTAATTTTTTGTATTTTTAGTAGAGATGGGGTTTCACTATGTTAGCCAGGATGGTCTCGATCTCCTGACCTCGTGATCTGCCCGCCTCAGTCTCCCAAAGTGCTGGGATTACAGGCGTGAGCCACCGCTCCCAGCACTTAAGGTCTCTGTTTTAATGTTAAATGCTGCTCAGCTGTGTCTGAATTCCAATGGGAGGAGAAAATAATGAGGCATTTTGGACCCCCACTTCCCATCATGGCCTCAACTAGTTTTTCAGGTTAACTTAGGAATGCCTTTGGCCAAGAGGAGGGGTCCATTCAATTGGCTGGGGGACTTAGAGTTTGTTTTTGGTTTATGATAGTGAGACCCAATCTCTACAAAAAAATAAAAAGGAAAATTAGATGGGCATGGTGACACACACCTGTAGTCCCAGCTACTCGGGAGGGTAAGGCAGGAGGATCCCTTGAGCCTGGGAGGTCAAGGCTGCAGTGAGCTGTGATGGCACCAATGTACTCCAGCCTGTGCAATCCTGTCTCAAAAATAAAAATAAAAAATAAAATAAAAAATTAAGCCACCAAATGGGAGAAGAAAATTGCTATAAATATAGCAGCAAATAATGAATACCCACTATATATAAAGAACTCTCATAAATCAAAAAAGGTAACTCAATTTAAAAATGGGAAAACAAAGCCTGGGCAAAATAGCAAGACCTCATCACTACAAAATATAAACAAAATTAGCCAGGAGACTGGGCGCGGTGGTTCACGCCTGTAATCTCAGCACTTTGGGAGGCTGAGGTGGGCGGATCACGAGGTCAGGAGTTGGAGACCAGCCTGGCCAACATAGTGAAACCCCATCTCTACTGAAAGTACAAAAAATTAGCTGGGCGTGGTGGCAGGCACCTGCAAGCCTAGCTACTCAGGAGGCTGAGGCAGGAGAATGGTGTGAACCCGGGAGGTGGAGCTTGCAGTGAGTGGAGATCACGCCACTGTACTCCAGCCTGGGTGACAGTGCGAGACTCCATCTCAAAAAAAAAAAAAAAATTAGCCAGGCATGGTGGCACATGCCTGTAGTCCCAGCTATTTGGGAAGCTGAGTTGGGAGGATTGCATAAGCCCAGGAGGCCGAGGCTACAGTGAGATGAGATTGAGTCACTGCACTCCAGCCTGGGTGGCAGACCAAGACCCTGTCTAAAAAGAGTGGGAAAATTATATGAACAGATAATGCACACAGAATGAAACACAAAAGAGCCAATAAACATGTGAAAAGATGGTAAATCTTACTAGTAATCAGGAAAATTAAAAGTAGAATGACACAGAGTGAAGGAGATGGGACTTATTCTTACCTCAAAGCAATTTGATTGGTAATATTTCACAACAATCAAATTGGCAAAATTAATTTTTTTTTTGAGACGGAGCTTCGCTCTTGTTGCCCAGGCTGGATTGCAATGGCACAATCTTGGCTCACCGCAGCCTCTACCTCCCAGGTTCAAGCAATTCTCCCGCCTCAGTTTCCCGGGTAGCTGGGATTACAGGCATGCGCCACCACGCCCGGCTAATTTTGTATTTTTCGTAGAGACAGGGTTTCTCCATGTTGGTCAGGCTGGTCTTGAACTCCCGACCTCAGGTGATCTACCCGCCTCGGCCTCCCAAAGTGCTGGGATTACAGGCATGAGCCACCGTGCCTGGCATAATTTTTTTTTTTTTTTTTGAGGCAAGGTCTCACTCTGTCACCCAGGCTGAAGTGCAGCGGCGCGATCTTGGCTCACTGCAACCTCCGCCTCCCCTGTTCAAGCAATTCTTCTGCCTCAGCCTCCTGAGTAGCTGGGACTACAGACGCATGCTACCACACCTGGCTAATTTTTGTATTTTTTGGTAGAGACAGGGTTTCCCTGTGTTGGCTAGGCTGGACTCCTGGCCTCAAGTGATCCACCCGCCTTGGCCTCCCAAAGTGCTGGGATTACAGACGTGATCCACTAAGCCTGGTCAAAATTAACAAAATTTAAAAAAAATTAAGTAACTCTGGTAATACCAAGTATTTGTGAGAAAGTGAAGAAAAGGGAACTCAGATGTTAATGGTGGGAGTATAAATTGGCACAACCATTTTGGAGATTAATTCAGCAATGCCTAGTAAAATTAGATTCATAGCAAGATAAATTAAAACACATGTCCAGAAAAAGACTTTTACAAGAATGTTCATAGCTGTTGTATTATCCACTGCTGCATAACAAATTACCCCAAAACTTAGCAGCTTAAAACAACAAATATTTATTATCTCACAGTTTCTGTGGATCCAGACATACTGAGCGTGAATACTTGTGCTTCAGGGTGTCTCGGGGCTGCAATTAAGGCATCGTCTGGGATTATGGGCTGATCTGAAGGCATGAAGGGGTGGATCTACAAGGCCATACATACCAGGGGGCAGGAATCATTTGGGGCCACTTTGAAGGTTGCCTACCACACAGCTTTATTCATAACAGCCCCAAACTGGAAACAGCTTAGATGTCCATCAATGCGAAAATAGATAAACAAACTATGGTATATTCATATAACAGAATACTATTCAACAGTATAAAGGTTGAGTGGGCCAGACACAGTGGCTCACGCCTGTAATCCCAGCACATTGGGAGGCCAAGGCAGGTGGTTCACTTGAGCCCAGGGGTTTGAGACCAGCCTGGGCGACATGACGAAACCTCCCCTCTACAAAAAATACAAAAATTAGCCAGGTATCTTGAGGCGCGTTTGTAGTCCCAGCTACTTGGGAGGCTGAAGCAGGACTATCACTTGAGCCCAGGAGATGGAGGTTGCAGTGAGCCAAGATCGCACCACTACACTTCACCACTACACTTCACTTCTGGGTGACAGAGCAAGACCCTGTCTCAAAAAAAAAAAAAAAAAAAAAGACCGAGTGCAAGAAGTTTTACACTAATTAAATAATACATAGTATATGATTCAATTTACATGAAGTTCTGTAACAGACACAACTGCTAATTTCTTGTGGAAAAAAAATCAGAACAGTGGTTGCCCACAGTGTCTGGGGCCTGGAGGCAGAGGCTGGATAATTTTTCTTCTTTTGATACAGAATCTTGCTCTGTCACTCAGGTTGTAGTGCAGTGGCATAAACACCTCATTGCAGCCTCAAGATCCTCAGCTCAAGCAGGCCTCCCAGCTCAGCCTCCTGAGTAGCTAGGACGACAGGCATACTCCACCATACCCCAGTAATTTTTTTTTTTTTTTTTTTGGCCAGGCATGGTAGCTCACACCTGTAATCCCAGCACTTTGGGCAGCCAAGGAGGGCAGATCACCTGAGGTCAGGAGCTCAAGACCAGCCTGGCCAACGTAGTGAAACCCGTCTCTACTAAAAATACAAAAATTAGCCAGGCATGATGGTGCACACCTGTAATCCCAGCTACTTGGGAGGCTGAGGCACAAGAATGGCTTAAACCTGGGAAGTGGAGGTTGCAGTGAACTGAGATTGCACCACTGTACTCCAGCCTGGGCAACAGAGTGAGACTCTGTCTTTAAAATAACAATTTTTTTTTTTTTTTTGTAGAGACGAGGTCTCACTATGTTGCCCAGCTTGGCCTCTAACTCCTGGGCTCAAACAATCCTCCCACCTCGCCTCCCAAAGTGCTGGGATTACAGGCATGAGCCACCATGCCTGGCTAGGGGTGGATGATTGAGAAGAGGTGTGAAATAACTTTCTGGGTTGATGGTAATGTTCTGTGTCTTTATAGGGGTTTGGTAAATTCAGATACATGCATTTGTTAAAGTTCACTGAATCACCACTTAAGATTTGTGCTTTCTTTTTTTAATTTTTGAGACGGAGTCTCACTCTGTTGTCCAGGCCAGTGTGTGCAGTGGCGTGATCTCGGCTCACTGCAACCTCCGCCTCCCGGGTTCAAGCCATTCTCCTGCCTCAGCCTCCCGAGTAGCTGGGATTACAGGTGCCCACCACCACGCCCGGCTAATTTTTGTATTTTTAGTAGAGACGGGGTTTCACCATGTTGGCCAGACTGGTCTCGAACTCCTTGACCTCAGGTGATCCGCCCACCTCGGCGTCCCAAAGTGCTGGGATTACAGGCGTGAGCCACTGAGCCCGGCCTCAACTTTCAATATAAGGAGTCTAAGGCTTAAGATTAAATAGTTTAACAAATATTATACATGCTACTAGATCCAGAAGGTCTAACAGCAGAGCTCACACTCTTGACCACTCTGCTTTAGAGTTTGTTGTTGTTGTTGTTTTGTTTTGTTTTGTTTTGAGACAGAGTCTCACTCTGTCACCCAGGCTGGAGTGCAGTGGCACGATGTTGGCTCACTGCAACCTCTGCCTCCTGGGTTCAAGCAATTCTCATGCCTCAGCCTTCCGAGTAGCTGGGATCACAGGCATGTTCCACCACTCCTGGCCTGCTTTAGGTATTGTCTGTCACCTCATTAGCCTTGTGGATTGGTGTCTGAACCCTGTAGAGAAAGAGGTTTCAGGCAGAATATGAGGAGCTGGTTTTACAAGGGACCCTATAAGGCACAGGGGGACAAAAGTGGAGGAGGTGGAACTTCTATACAGAAGACAGCATAATTCTAGCACCTCAAACATTGAAAGCAGCAAGAGATATAACCCTTGACAACATGCTGGTGTTTAGTGAGTGTTGGCCTCTGTTGTGAGTTGAATTGTGAGCTGCAAAAAGATAAGTTGGAATCCTAACCCCCTCTCTGCCTATACCTGTGAATGTGACCTTATTTGGATACAGGGCCTTTGTGGATGTAATCAAGTTAAGATGAGGTCAAACTGGATACTCCTCTCTCTTGCCCTTACATGTTGTTAGGTAATTCAGGGGATAGATGAGATGACCCAAATCCTTGGCTTATAACCTCTGCAGATTCCTGAAAGAGGTATGTCTCAAAAAAAAAAAAAAAAAAAAAAAAGAAAGAAAGAAAGAAAGAAAAAAGAAAAAAAAAAAGAAAAGAAAAATCATTTGGCTAGTTCTCTTAGTTATGTAAATTGAAGGCAAGAAGGCACTCTTAGGCAAGGAATAACAATGATTTTTTCTTTTGTTTTATTTTTATTTTTGAGACAGAGTCTCGCTCTGTCGCCCAGGCTAGAGTGCAGTGGCGTGATGTTGGCTCACTGCAACCTCTGCCTCCTGGGTTCAAGCAATCCTCCCACCTCAGCCTCCTGAGTAGTCGAGATTACAGGTATAGCAATTTTCAGAGTTCTGGAGAGTCTTGGGGAGAGAGTAGATGAATTTGCGTAAGAAAGCAAGGGGATTTCTGAGAAGGAAGGGGCCAAGAATCCAATCTCTTCTTCCGTAGATCTAAAGTTTTGAAAATCTGTTGGGGTGGCAGTAAAAGACACTAGTGGTCTCAAAGAAGAAATTACCTTAGGCCGAGTGCAGTTGCTCACATCTGTAATCCCAGCATTTTGGGAGGCTGAGGTGGGAGGACATAGTGAAACTCCATCTCAAAAAAAAACGAGAAGGAAAGAGGCACGGCGCGGCAAGGCGAGGCGAGAGAGGCCAAGGCAGGCAGCTCACTTGAGGCCAGGAGTTCGAGACCAGCCTGGCAAACATGGCAAAACCCTGTCTCTACTAAAAATACAAAAATTAGCCAGCTGTGGTAGCACAAGCCTGTAGTCCCAGCTACTCAGGAGGCTGAGGCAGGAGAATCGCTTGAACCCAGGAGGCGGAAGTTGCAGTGAGCCAAGATTGTGCCACTGCACTCCAGCTTGGGTGACAGAGTGAGAGTCTGCCTGAAAGAAAGAGAGAGAGAAGAAAGAGAGAGGCCAGGCGCGGTGGCTCACGCCTGTAATCCCAGCACTTTGGGAGGCCAAGGCAGGTGGATCACCTGAGGTGAGGAGTTCAAGACCAGCCTGGCCAACATGGTGAAACCCCGTCTCTACTAAAAATATAAAAACTAGCTGGGCATGGTGGTGCATGCCTGTAATCCCAGCTACTCGGGAGGCCGAGGCAGGAGAATTGCTTGACCCAGGAGACGGAGGTTGCAGTGAACTGACACAGTGCCACTGCACTCCAGCCTCGGAGACAGAGTGAGACTCCATCTCAAAAAAAAAAAAAAAAAAAAGAAAGAAAGAAAAAGAAAGAAAGACAAGAAAGAAAATAATAGAAGGCAGAAAAGATTACCTTGAAGGCAGCAAGAATCCGGGCTAATTATCTTAGCTCAACACTAGAGCCTAAGGGCTCTTGGGGGTTGGGATGTTTCTGTTTAAAGCACCAGGACTGAACCTGGCAGGTACAGTGGTGTATTTTGAGGATCAACAACAGCTGAGCATGAAGAATTAACTTAAAGAGCTGTAACCTTGGTATTCTAAACCCTTGTACTGTGCAGGACCCACAGGAAAAGCAGCAGTGCTAGTGGAATGACTGGACTTCCTCACTAGACTTTATAAACTCTGTATGGAGCTTATAAATAAGACTCATCGCCCTGGAATGAATAAGTACCTATAGTTCTTTACCAAGTTAAGAGGAATAGAGGCCTCAAAAGGAAAATAACTTCCTATTAATAAAAGCCAATGCATGCTTAAACAATTAATAGGAAAAAGGAGACAAATAGCCATTATTTATATTCTTAAGTGGTGACACTGGTCAAAATTTCACTCAATGAATATTATTGAGCGCCTATATGCATCAGGCATTGTACCAGACTCTAGAACTATGGTGGTGTGCAAAAGAGACATGGTTCCTGTGCTCTTTGAACTTATAATCTTGTAGGGAAGACAGACATTAAACAGACTGGATGAAAACTTGGTTTCTCATTAGCTGATTCAGTTCATGTGGCCCAAACATGGTCCCCCAAACTCCAACTTTATATCCTTATCAGCTCTGCACCTGTAGCTAGCTAACTGGAGTGTCTGAGTCCTCTTCCAAATTCTTAGGGAAGAGAAGATTTCCTCAGCTTAGGTTAGGTGTCTACCCTGGTCCATTCAGCTGTAGCCTGGGAATGAGGTAACGAAGGCCCATTACCCACTCAGTGGGGCTATGCGAAGGCTCTGTGAGAAGTGAATATAGGGGAGGGCAATTGAAAACAATGGACCTGCTATCTAACCCAGCTCTACATACTGGATTTCATAATGTGTATCAAGTAACTACAATGACTTATCACAATCAATAACCAATAACATTTAATAATATCATCTTTTCCATGAGCAAGTTAATCTTTTCTTCCCAAGAAAAAATTAAAGCTCCAGGCCAGGCACAGTGCTCACACCTGTAATCCCAGCACTTTGGGAGGCCGAGGCGGGTGGATCACTTGAGGCCAGGAGATCAAGACTAGCCTGGGCAACATGGTGAAACCCTGTCTCTACTAAAAATACAAAAATTAGCCAGGTGTGCTGGTGCACACGTGTAGTCCCAGCTACTCAGGAGGCTGAGGCACGAGAATTGCTTGAACTTGGGAGGCAGAGGTTGCAGTGAGCCGAGATGGCACCACTGCACTCCAGGCTGGGTGACAGAGTAGACTCTGTCTCAAAAAAAAAAAAAAAATTAAAGCTCCAAATGTATCCAGGCATCTTATCTCTCATCTGGTTGCCTGATGGTGGCCTAAATTCCTAATTCTGTTGCTATGGTGTGGGCTATCTTCCACCACTGCTGTTTTGTTTGGCCTTGGGAAGTTCTTAGGAAGGGGAGAGGCCTAGCTCTTGCTGAGATAAAGCTGAGGGTTGCCTTGGTTTTCCCCAGCCTGAGAAGTGTCAGATAGCAACATCCACAAACTGGCAGATATCTCCCTAAGCACAAAAGAGATCATTAGGCCCCTTTCCATGATCTCTGCCCAGCCTCCAAACCTCCATAAAATATTGAGAGACATTCACTATCATATTTCAGATAGTAAGCAGAGGTATTGGCATCACCATATTATGTGTGCATATAACAGGCTGTTGAGCAACAGTAAATATTAGTTGTGTTGAGGAAAAACATTGCAATGCAAGATCAGGAAGTTCTTCAAATCTTAACCCAGGAAGAGGAGCTAGAGCATATATGCACCACAGGGAGTCAAAAAAGAATGAATCTTTCCAGCTCAAGGTCTAAACTAGAGACTGGCCAGCAGGGTGCGGTGGCTCACGCATGTAATCCCAGCACTTTGGGAGGCTGAGCCAGGCGGGTCACTTGAGGTCAGGAGTTTGAGACCAGCCTGGCCAACATGGTGAAATCCCGTCTCTACTAAAAATACACAAATTAGCTGGGCGTGGTGGTGGGCACCTGTAATCCCAGCTACTCAGGAGGCTGAGGCAGAAGAATCTCTTTAACGTGGGAGGCGGAGGTTGCAGTGAGCTGAGATTGCACCACTGCACTCCGGCCTGGGCAATAGAGCGAGACTCAGACTCAAAATAATAATAATAATAATAAAAAGATAAATAAAAAAATAAACTAGAGACTGGACAGTTGAGATCCTTGGTACTTCCCTCTGGGCTCATAACCTGTGTTCTGTCCCTCTTATTGTACTACCCAGACTACG
The DNA here is from genome assembly GCF_029289425.2 of Pan paniscus. NCBI lineage: Eukaryota > Metazoa > Chordata > Mammalia > Primates > Hominidae > Pan > Pan paniscus. Next base: position 55,766,763 of record NC_073272.2, on the reverse strand, counting down.
GTGGTAGGAGGCATAGAAAACCAAATCCAAAGAACAGAGCTCCTTTTCATAAGGCTTACAGTAGTGGTTCTCAACCAGGAGGGATTTTGTCCCCTTCCTCCTATGCCCAGAGGACATTTGGCAATGCTTGGAGGCATTTTCTGTTGTCACAACTCTGTGTGTGTGTGTGTGTGTGTGTGTGTGTGTGTATGTGTGTTGCAGGGGGTGCTATTGGCATCTACTTGGTAGAGGCCAGAGATGCTGCTAAACACCCTATAATGCACAGGGAAGCCCCACCACAAAAATATCAATAGTATTGAGGTTGAGAAAGCTTGGCTTAGAGGGCTTAGAGCAGAACATGCCTTACTCTCACTCCTCAATTCCAGGCTTCCAATCTTTTGGACTCCATTGAAGTTCCCACTTAGTCTGCTCAGAGAAGAATGATGGTCTAGGGGTGGACATTTCTACTCCTCCACCTGCACAGGAGGAAAGGCACAATCCAACAAGTTAGGGAACGATGTCCAAGCAAGGGGAAGGCCAAGATTGCCAATAGAGATATGCCAATGAGCTTCAATCAATGACATGAAAAAAAAAAGGAAAATAGAGATATGCCAAAATAGACATCCCCATAGCAACAGCTTTTTACCTCTCAGTTATTACCTGATAAAGCTCTACTGCCAAGAAAGTGGTTCAATTATGTGCCCTCAAACCCTATCACAAGACCTCCATTTTGAAAGCAGATGAGAATAAGGAAAACTTGAACTCTTAAAAAACAATTTAGAGACAAGGTCTCACTATGTTGCCCTGGCTGGTCTCAGGATCCTGAACTCAAAGGATCCTCCCTCTTCATCCTCCCAAAGTGCTGGGATTACAGGCATGAGCCACCGCACCTAACCAAGTTAAACTCTTCCTACTGACCCAAGTAAGTTCAAGCTTCCAAAGTTTGCCTCCACTCAGAATGCCTTTTTGCACCATCTTGGCCTGTCTACAGCTTTCCAGTCTTTCAAGGTCCACATCAGTGTTACTTCTACTCAATACCCCATAATTCCCCTAGCTCTTCCAAATTTTATTTATTTATTTATTTATTTATTTATTTATTTTGAGACAGAGTCTCGCTCTGTCACCCAGGCTGGAGTGCAGTGGGGAGATCTCAGCTCACTGCAAGCTCCACCTGCCAGGTTCACGCCATTCTCCTGTCTCAGCCTCCTGAGTAGCTGGGACTACAGGCACCCACCACCACGCCTGGCTAATTTTTTGTATTTTTAGTAGAGACAGGGTTTCACCATGTTAGCCAGGATGGTCTCGATCTCCTGACCTCATGATCTGCCGGCCTCGGCCTCCCAAAGTGCTGGGATTACAGGCGTGAGCCACCGCACCCAGCAAGGATTTATTTATTTATTTATTTATTTATTTATTTATTTGCTTGTTTATTTATTTATTTTTGAGACGGAGTCTTGCTTTGTCACCCAGGCTGGAGAGCAGTGGCGCGATCTCAGCTCACTGCAAGCCCCGCCTCCCGGGTTCACGCCATTCTCCTGCCTCAGCCTCTCCAGCAGCTGGGACTACAGGCGCCCGCCACCATGCCTGGCTAATTTTTTTGTATTTTTGGTAGAGACGGGGTTTCACTGTGTTAGCCAGGATGGTCTCGATTTCCTGACCTCATAATCTGCCCGCCTCAGCCTCTCAAAGTGCTGGGATTACAAGCATGAGCCACCACGCCCGGCAAGGATTTATTTTTAATTTATTTATGTAGTTCTCTTTACATTAAAAAATATACATATTTTTTGTAGAGATGGGGTCTCACTATGTTGCCCAGGCTGGTCTCGAGATCCTGAGCTCAAAGGATCCTCCCTCCTCAGCCTCCCAAAGTGCTAGGATTACAGGAGTGAGCCACCGAGCCTGGCTGGATTTTCTTTTTTTCCTCTTTTTTTTTTTTTTTTTTTGAGACAGGGTCTCACTCTGTCACCCAGGCTGGAGTGCAATGGAGTGATCTCTCACTGTAACCTCCACCTCCCAGGTACAAATGATTCTCCCATCTTAGCCTCCAGAGTAGCTGGGACTACAGGCACGTGCCACCACGCCGGGCTAATTTTTGTATTTTTTGGTAGAGCCAGGGTTTCACCATGTTGGCCAGGCTGGTCTGGAGCTCCTGACCTCAAGTGATTCACCGGCCTCAGTCTCCCAAAGTGCTGGGATTACAGACGTGAGCTACCACACCCAGCCTGGAGTTCTTTTTACAGCACACATTATTTTCTGCTTTGTTTTTGTTTTGTCTTGTTTTTTGAGACAGAGTCTTGCTCTGTCGCCCAGGCCAGAGTGCAGTGGTGCAATCTCGGCTCACTGCAACCTCCGCCTCCCAGGTTCAAGCGATTCTCCCACCTCAGCCTCCCTAGTAGCTAGGACTACAGGCGCCCGCCACCACGACCGGCTGCTTTTGTACTTTTAGTAGAGACAGGGTTTCGCCATGTTGGCCAGGCTGGTCTCGAACTCCTGACCTCAGGTGATCCGCCTGCCTCGGCCTCCCAAAGTGCTAGGATTACAGGTGTGAGCCACCGCGCCCAGCCGTGATACTCTACTTTGTATTAGAGTTATTTGATGTCACAAGTTTTCAGCTTGTATCCATATAACTTCTATAAAATCTATGCAATCATACATTACACATTAACATACCCAAACATTCTTCCCTGTGCTGAATTTGGACTTAAATACATCAGGTGACAAACATTTCAAGCTACTGTCTGTCGGCCAATTCTCCAGTTCCTAATGAGGCAGGAAAATAGGGTCTGAAGGCAGGGAACCTAAGGCCGTTTCAAGCCGACTTCCTAGGACTAAATTGAAAGGAAAACCCTAACTTTCGAAGCCTAAGTAACAAAAGGACCAGAGGCTACTCCCTTTGCAAACCTTCACCTGTTCTGAGCAGCAGTTGGGAAATTGAAAGTACCTCTGATTGGTTGTTTTTTGCAAATGGAAAGCCAAAAACATGAAAGTATTAATACTGCAATTTAGACAAGGACAGATACTATTAAACATGCCAAAAGCAATGACTCTTGATGTAAGCATATTAGAGCAGCTGGTTAACTGGAGATTTGGTTGTGAAGGAAAAGAACAAAGTAAAAGAATATGTACAGATGACTGAAAATACATCATTGAAAATTGAGTCAAAAGGTACAATGTGGCTGGGCGTGGTGACTCACACCTGTAATCCCAGCACTTTGGGAGGCTGAGGCAGGCAGATCTTTTCAGGCCAGGAGTTTGAGACCAGCCTGGCCAACATGGCGAAACCCTGTCTCTACTAAAAATACAAAAAAATGGGCTGGGCGCGGTGGCTCACGCCTGTAATCCCAGCACTTTGGGAAGTCAAGGCGCGCGGATCACGAGGTCAGAGATCGAGAGCATCCTGGCTAACACGGTGAAACCCCGTCTCTACTAAAAATACAAAAAATTAGCTGGGCGTGGTGGCGGGCACCTATAGTCCCAGCTACTTGGGAGGCTGAGGCAGTAGAATGGCGTGAACCCGGGAGGCGGAGCTTGCAGTGAGCCGAGATCGCGCCACTGCAATCCAGTCTGGGCAACAGAGCGAGACTCCATCTCAAAAAAAAAAAAAAAAAAAAAATAGCCCAGCGTGGTGGTGTACACCTATAATCCCAGCTACTCAGGAGGCTGAGGCACAAGAATTGCTTGAATCTGGGAGGTGAAGGTTGCAGTGAGCCGAGATCGCAACACTGCACTCCAGCCTGGGTGGCAGAGCCAGACTCTGTCTCAAAAAAATAAAGCAAGAAAAAGGTACAATGTAATGGTGAAAGAAATGGAGAAAGTATTTACATTTTGGACTGAGAATCAGTAGGTTGCTGATATATACAGGTTTCCAGAATCAAGGACGAATTCACAGCTCCTCAGAGCTATTGATTAGGGCAGAGCTTCTTACACACAATGCTATTAAACAAAAAAGAAGGCTGGTGTTCAATTTCTTTTTTTTTTTTTTTTTGAGACGGAGTCTCGCTCTGTCGCCCAGGCTGGAGTGCAGTGGCGCGATCTCGGCTCACTGCAAGCTCCGCCTCCTGGGTTCACGCCGTTCTCCTGCCTCAGCCTCCCGAGTAGCTGGGACTACAGGCGCCCGCCACAACGCCCCGCTGATTTTTTTTATTTTTTATTTTTTAGTGCAGACGGGGTTTCACCATGTTAGCCAGGATGGTCTTGATCTCCTGACCTCGTGATCCGCCCGCCTCGGCTTCCCAAAGTGCTAGGATTACAGGCATGAGCCACCGCCCCTGGCCGGCTGCTGTTTAATTTCATTTGGACAACTTTGTCAAGAGAGTGAAAAAGACACCTCAAAGTCAGCATGAAGAGTCCCTGCTCAATCCTTTGAGAGTACTTATCAACAAGTCCCTCTTCTCAACATTAAAACCAAAAATGTTTGAAGAACTACCGGCCAAAAATTTTCAAAATCTGTTGAACATTACAAAACCACAGATCTTTTTCTGAGCTCCTGTGAGTTCAAGCATTGGGACTTGGGCTAACCCTCTATCCTAGGTTCCCATATCAAGTTGAAAAATTAATAAGTTTAAGGAATAGCCGGCCGCCGTGGCTCACGCCTGTAATCCCAGCACTTTGGGAGGCCAAGGCGGGCAGATCACGAGGCCAGGAGATCGAGACCGTCCTGGCTAACACGGTGAAACCCCGTCTCTACTAAAAATACAAAAAATCATCCGGGCGCGGTGGCGGGCACCTGTAGTCCCAGCTACTCGGGAGGCTGAGGCAGGAGAATGGCCTGAACCCAGGAGGCAGAGCTTGCGGTGAGCCGAGATCGCGCCACTGTAGTCCAGTCTGGGCAACAGAGCGAGACTCTGTCTCAAAAAAAAAAAAATAAAATAAAATAATAATAATAAGTTTAAGGAATAAATGAACCTTATTATTTTCCAAATATCCAACAAATATTTGCTGAGGTCCATAGGAGAAATAACTGTTCTTTTTTTTTTTTTTTTTTTTTGGAGACAGAGTCTCACTTTGTCGCCTAGGCTGGAGTGCAGTGGCGCGATTTCAGTTCACTGTAACCTCCGCCTCCCGGGTTCAAGTGATTCTCCTGCCTCAGCCTCCTGAGTAGCTGGGATTACTGGCGCATGCCACCACGCCCGGCTAATTTTGTATTTTTACTAGAGACAGGGTTTCATCATGTTAGCCAGGCTGGTCTGGAACTCCCGACCTCAGGTGATCAGCCCACCTCTGCCCTCCCGAAATGCTGGGATTACAGGCCTGAGCCACCGCGGCTGGCAAAATAACAATTCTTGAAAGTAGAATGCTTTCAAGTGTAAGGCTTACTTGTGAAGGGAGCTTCTGTAACCAATAGGTTATATTATTGTTTCCAACAAGAAGTCTGCTATCATCCTTATTGTTCTTCTATACAGAAAGTGTCTTTTTTCACAAACTGCTTTCAAATTTTTCTCTTTATCATTGATTTTAAGCAATTTGATTATGCCATGCTGTTATATGTAAAATGTTTATTTAGAAACAGAATGCTTGTTCCCTGGTGCTGCAAAGAAATAGCAATTGAACATAAATTTAATTTTCTTAGCAAGGCAATTTTTACTTAGCAAGGCAAAATTTTCAACAAATTTGAAAAAATTTCAGCCATTAGTTCTTTAAATAATTTTATGATCCCTTCTATATTTCTGGGACCCTAATGACATGTATATTAGGCCCCATGAAGTTGTCTCACAGCTCACTGATGCTCTGTTTATTTTTTTCAGCCTTTCTTCACTTTTTCAGTGTTTCACTTTCAATAGTTTCTATTACTAGGTCTTCAAGTTCACTAATATTTTTTACTGCAACATATAATTTTCTGTTAATTTCCTCAGTTTATTTTTCATCTCAGACAATTTTTCATCTCTAGAAGTTCAATTTGGGTCTTTAAAAAATATATTACATGTTTCTCCTTTAACATGCTCACTCTTCGGCCAGGCATGGTGGCTCACAACTGTAATCCCAGAACTTTGGGAGGCTGAGGTGGGCAGATCACCTGACATTAGGGGTTTGAGACCAGCCTGGCTAATATGGTGAAACCCTGTCTCTACTAAAAATAGAAAAATTAGCTGGGCATGGTGGCGGGCACCTGTTAATCCCAGCTACTTGGGAGGCTGAGATGGGAGGATCACTTGAACTCCGGAGGTGGAGGTTGCAGTAAGCCGAGATCATGCCATTGCACTCCAGCCTGGGCGATAGATAAGACTCCATCTCAAAAAACAAAACAAAACAAAACAAACAAACAAACAAAAAGCTTACTACTCTTCTACTTTTTTTCTTTTTTTCTTTTTTTTTTTTTTGAGATGGAGTCTCGTGCTGTCACCCAGGCTGGAGTGCAGTGGCGTGATCTCAGCTCACTGCAAGCTGCACCTCCCAGGTTCATGCCATTCTCCTGCCTCAGCCTCCCGAGTAGCTGGGACTACAGGCACCGCCACCAAGCCTGGCTAATTTTTTTTGTATTTTTAGTAGAGACGGGGTTTCACCATGTTAGCCAGGATGGTCTCGATCTCCTGACCTCATGATCTGCCCACCTCGGCCTTCCAAAGTGCTGGGATTACAGGCATGAGCCACCGTGCCCGGCCTACTTTTTTCACCATATAAGATATATTTATAATAGCTATTTAATATTGTTTTTAAGGTGTCATTTCTTGGTCTGTTTATATTGATTGGTTTTTCTTCTCAGTATTGGTTGCATTTTCCTGCTATTGTGCATGCCTGATAATTTTTTTTTTTTTTTGAGACAGAGTTTTGCTCTTGTTGCCCAGGGTGGAGTGCAGTGGCACGATCTCGGCTCACTGCAACCTCCACCTCCCAGATTCAACTGATTATCCTGCCTTAGCCTCCCAAGTAGCTGGGATTACAGGCACCTGCCACTACACCCAGCTAATTTTTTGTATTTTTAGTAGAGACGGGGTTTCATCATGTTGGCCAGGCTGGTCTCAAACTCCTGACCTCAGGTGATCCACCTGCCTAGGCCTCCCAAACTGCTGGGATTACAGGGATGAGCCACTGTGCCCAGCAATTTTTTTGTTTTTTGAGACAGGGTTTCATTCTGTTGCCCAGGCTGGTCTTGAATTCCTGGCTCAAGCAATCCTCCCATCTCAGCCTCCTGAGTAGCTGAGATTATAGGTAGGCACTACCACACCAAGCTGCCTGATAATTTTTATTTAATTATTATATTTTAAAGGTGTCAAGGGCTTTCAATAGCTCACAACAAGAGAGCTGCTCTGCTACATATATAAAACCCCAACCCAGACCTGATAATTTTTTTTAAAATGTTTATTCATTCAAAGACTCCCACATCATTTTGCTTACTTTTTTTGCCCTCTAGTTACATTGGCTTTGAGTTCTTTTTTTTTTTTTTTTTTTTTTGAGACAGTCTTGCTCTGTCGCCCAGGCTGGAGTGCAGTGGCATGATCTCAGCTCACTGCAACCTCCGCATCCCGGGTTCAAGCAATTCTCTTGCCTCAGCCTCCCGAGTAGCTGGGATTACAGGCGCCTGCCACCACGCCCAGCTAATTTTTTGTATTTTTAGTAGGGATGGGGTTTCACCGTGTTGGCCAGGATGGTCTTGATCTCCTGACCTCATGATCTGCCCGCCTCGGCCTCCTAAAGTGCTGGGATTACAGGTGTGAGCCACTGCGCCCGGCCCCAGACCTGATAATTTTTTACTGGACACCAGACATTATGAATTTTACCATGTTGGGTTCTGGCTTTTATTTATTTTTATTCCTTTAAATTATTTTGAGCTTGTTTTTGGACACCATTAAGTTACTTTAAAACAATTTATCCATTTGAGCCTTGTTTTCAAGCATTGTAGATGGGACCAGAGTAGTCTTTAGGACTAATTTTGCCGTACTACTGAAGCAATACCTCCTCCAAGTACTTTTCCTGATGCCCCATGTTATTACAAGGTTTCTCTACTCTGACTCTTGGAAATAATAATTATCCCAGCTCTGCATCACCCCCAATAATTTTTATGAATTTTTTTTTCAGGGATCTTTTTCCTCTGCCTTGGATAAGATCCTCACACACATGTGCTGATCAGTACACTGCTGTAGACTCCGTGCAGGTCTTTGGAGTTCTTCCTTTGTTCAGCTCTCTACTTTCCATGCAGCTCTTCCTTCTTTGGTATTCTACTTTATGAATTCTAGCAATTGTGGCTTCTCTGAATCCTTAGCTCCATCTCCTCAACTTAGGGAGCTCCATTAAGATTCCCCCTTGGCCAGGTGTGGTGTCTCACACCTGTTATCCCAGCACTTTGGGAGGCTGAAGTGGAAGTGGGAAGATCATTTGAGCCCAGGAGTTCTAGACCAGCCTGGGCAACATTGGGAGACCCTGTCTCTACAAAAAAAAAGAAAAGAAAAAAAAAGCCAGGTATGGTGGCACACACTTCTGTAATCTCAGCTACTCGGGGACTGAGGCAGGAGGATTGCTTGAGCTCAGGCTTAAGGCTTAAGCCTTAAGCCTTGAGTTGAGGCTGCAGTGAACCATGATTGCACCACTGCACTCCAGCCTGGGTGACAAAGCAAAACTCTGTCTTACAAAATAAAAATAAAAAGGATTCCCCCTATCTGCACTGTGGCCTGTAAACTCTCTCTGGGGGTAAGCAGGGCCAATCATAGAACTACCTCACTTGTGGCCGGGCACGGTGGCTCACGTCTGTAGTCCCAGCACTTTAGGAGGCCGAGGCTGGTGGATCACCTGAGGTCAGGAGTTCGAGAGCAGCCTGGCCAACATGGTGAAACCCCGTCTCAACTAAAAATACAAAAATTAGCTGGGTGTGGTGGCAGGCACCTGTAATCCCAGCTGCTCCAGGGGCCAAGGCAGGAGAATCGCTTGAACCTGGGAGGCGGAGGTTGCAGTGAGCTAAGATCCTGCCATCGCACACTAGCCTGAGGGACAAGAGCGAGACTTCATCTCAAAAAAAAAAAAAAAAAAAAGCCGGGCGCGGTGGCTCAGGCCTGTAATCCCAGCACTTTGGGAGGCCAAGGCGGGCAGATCACGAAATCAGGAGATTGAGACCATCCTGGCTAACACGGTGAAACCCCGTCTCTACTAAAAATACAAAAAATTAGCCAGGCATCGTGGCGGGCCCCTGTGGTCCCAGCTACTCGGGAGGCTGAGGCAGGAGAATGGCGTGAACCCGAGAGGTGGAGGTTGCAGTGAGCCGAGATCGCACCACTGCAGTCCAGCCTGGGCGACAGAGCGAGACTCCGTCTCAAAAAAAAGGCCGGGCGTGGTAGCTCACGCCTGTTATCCCAGGACTTTGGGAGGCCGAGGCAGGCGGATCACAAGGTCAGGAGATCGAGACCATCCTGGCTAACACAGTGAAACTTTGTCTCTACTGAAAATACAAAAAATTAGCTGGTTGTGGTGGCGGGCGTCTGTAGTCCCAGCTACCTGGGAGGCTGAGGCAGGAGAATGGCGTGAACCCGGAAGGCGAAGCTTGCAGTGAGCCGAGATGCGCCACTGCACTCCAGCCTGGGCAACAGATAGAGACTCCGTCTCAAAAAAAAAAAAAAAGAACTACCTCACTTGTTTCCCGTCTCTCAGGGCCCACTCTTCTGCACTGCTTGATTTCCAATATCTGAAAACCTTTCTTTCATATATTTTGTCTGTTTTTTAAAAAATTGTTTAAGGCAGAGAGTAAATACGTCCCCTATTATTCTATCATGGCTGGAAGACCATTGAAGAGCTTTAAGCAGGTACGTGACATGGATGGATCTGCTGGTTAGACAGATCTCTACTGATAGGTGATGTCAGAGATTCGTTTGTTCTGGAAGGTGTGAAAAAGAAAAAAAAATTAAATGATATGAGAGATGGAGTGGTAGTATTGGGCTACAGGCAGAGAGATTGGCAAGGAGGCTGGTGTAGTTTATTTTATTTTATTTTATTTTAGTGAGATAAAAGCACTCGGCCGGGCGTGGTGGCTCATGCCTTTAATCCCAGCACTTTGGGAGACCAAGGCGGGCAGATCATGAGGTCACAAGTTTTAGACCAGTCTGGCCAATATGGTGAAACCCCGTCTCTACTAAATATACAAAAATTAGCCGGGCACGGTGGCGGGCGCCTGTAATCCTAGCTACTTGGGAGGCTACGGCTGGAGAATCGTTTGAACCCGGGAGGCAGAGGTTGCAGTAAGCTGAGATTGCGCCATTGCACTCCAGCCTGGGTGACAGGGCGAGGCTCCATCTCAAAAACAAACAAACAAACAAAAAAGCACTCAAGCCTTATGGTGTAGTTTATTTATTTATTTAGTTGTTGTTGTTGTTGTTTGAGACGAAGTCTCACCCTGTTGCCCAGGCTGGAGTGCAGTGGTGCAATCTCGGCTCACTGCAACCTCCACCTCCCGGGTTGAAGTGATTCTCTTGCCTCAGCCTCCCGAGTAGCTAGGATTACAGGTGCCTGCAAGCACGTCCGGCTAATTTTTTTTTTTTTTGAGACGGAGTTTCGCTCTTGTTGCCCAGGCTGGAGTGCAATGGCACGATCTCAGCTTACCACAACCTCCGCCTCCCAGGTTCAAGCAATTCTCCTGCCTCAGCCTCCCTAGTAGCTGGGATTACAGGCGTGTGCCACCACACCCGGCTAATTTTGTATTTTTAGTAGAGACGGGGTTTCTCCATATTGGTCAGGCTAGTCTCGATCTCCCGACCTCAGGTGATCCGCCCCCCTCGGCCTCCCAAAGTGCTGGGATTGCAGGCATGAGCCACCGCGCCCGGCCTGGCTAATTTTTCTATTTTTAGTAGAGACAGGGTTTCGCTGTGTTGGCCAGGCTGGTGGCGAACTTCTGACCTCAGGTGATCCGCCCACCTCAGCCTCCCAAAATGCCAGGATTACAGGTGTGAGCCATGGTGCCTGGCTTTTATGGTGTGGTTTAGATCTATGTAAGCAACATCATAGAAATCTGGCAGTAAGAAGCACAAACTCATCCAATTCCAGAACAGATTTCAGGACTGGTGTCTGAGAAGGAGGGGGACAGGTAAGAGAAAGGCTGAGCCCAAAGTCCAATGCATAGAACAGATTATATAGATGATAACAAGCCAGGAGATCACCAAAACTGGAAAACCAGATGAGAAATAAATTTTAGACACCAATTTTGAGAAAGGAGGATGCTAATTCATAGGGTATTAGCTTGTGCACTAATACCCTATGAATGAATGAATAAATTCCTGAGTGTCTGTAGCACTTACTGTCAGCAACATGTACATGATAATTAGATGTTCAGTACCTTATGATCATTCTTGAATTATTATTCACTTATTTATTTCTTATCTCTTCATCTGCATTCTAAGTCCACCAAAGGCATAAACTGTGATTGTGTGCTTCTCTTTCTTTCTTTTTTTTTTTTTTTTGAGACAGAGTTTCGCTCTTGTTGCCCAGGCTGGAGTGCAATGGCGCAATCTCAGCTCACAGCAACCTCTGCCTCCTGGGTTCAAGCGATTCTCCTGCCTCAGCCTCCCGAGTAGCTGGGATGACAGGCATGCACCACCACGCCCAGCTAATTTTTTTGTATTTTTAGTAGAAACGGGGTTTCTCCATGTTGGTCAGGCTGGTCTTGAACTCCCGACCTCAGGTGATCCGCCCGCCTCAGCCTCCCAAAGTGCTGGGATTACAGGCGTGAGCCACCACACCCAGCTTGTGTGCTTCTCTTTCTTATAAGTAGCAGCATTAGTATAATTATTTTGCCCAAGTTTCCTGAATCTCAGTTCAATAATTTTTTAAAACTATATTACTTAACCAGCATTCTTTTTTTTTTAAACATACCCCTAACATGAAACTCATTAACCAGCATTCTTGAACAGAAATAGTTTACCGAGGTAATTTATACGTATTCCTTGGCATATGCAAGGATGTATTCTTGAAAAGGCATGCATGGCTTAAAACCGTGCAAATCAAAAGCAATTTTCTCTCAAGAAATTATGGTAAAAGACTTCATTATGCCATTTCCATTGTGGCTAGGTAAAATTTTTGCTACGGAAGTAACATGTGCAAACCACTCCTAATTTCACACATTTCCAAATGATTTAACCATTATTTAAATTATTCTGTGGACTCTCAAAATTTTCCTCAGGTCAACAGGTAAAACAGGTATAAATATAACTCATTATTTAAATTTTTTTTTCTTTTGAGACGGAGTCTCGCTCTTTCGCCCAGGCTGGAGTGCAGTGGCGCCATCTCAGCTCACTGCAAGCTCCGCCTCCTGGGTTCACGCCATTCTCCTGCCTCAGCCTCCTGAGTAGCTGGGACTACAGGTGCCCGTCACCACACCTGGCTATTTTTTTTGTATTTTTAGTAGAGACGGGGTTTCACCGTGTTAGCCAGGATGGTCTCGATCTCCTGACCTCGTGATCTGCCCACCTCAGCCTCCCAAAGTGCTGTAATTGCCTGTGTGAGCCACTGCACCCACCCTATTTAAAAAATTTTAAAGCGTATTTTATATGCTTTAGTGTGGATGTACCACAATTTATTCAACCATTTCCCTCTTGATGGGCATGCAGGTTTCTTGGTACTTTTATTTTTCGTTTTATTTTATTATTATTGTTTTTTGAGATGTAGTCTCGCTCTGTTGCCCAGGCTGGAGTGCAGTGGCATGATCTCAGCTCACTGCAACCTTCACCTCCTGGGTTTAAGCAATTCTCCTGCTTCAGCCTCCTGAGTAGCTGGGACTACAGGCATGCACCACCACGCCCAGCTAATGTTTGTATTTCTAGTGGAGACGGGGTTTCACCATGTTGGCTAGGCTGGTCTCGAACTCCTGACCTCAGGTGATCCGCATGCCTTGGCCTCCCAAAGTGCTGCGATCACAGGCATGGGCCACCACGCCTGACTTAGTACTTTTATTCCTTACTCCGAACAGCTCAGTCAAAGGGTAAGTATATGTAGCAGACACAGTGGTTGTCTAATCAGCTGGCATTCTCCTCCTCCTTTCCTGCTAACAGAATGCTAATTTTGTTCGGGTATTAGGCAGAGAACCCTGATCTCAAGAAAGGTGGTCTTACTCCCTGGCCTAATGTCATCAGTTATGGCAAAGGAGATATATAGGTAAGTTCCTTTTTTGTTTTTCTTTCCTTGGCTCACTGCAACCTCCACTTCCGGGGTTCAAGCGATTCTCTGGTCTCAGCCTCCTGAGTAGCTGGGACTACAGGCATGAGCCACCATGTCTGGCTAATTTTTGTATTTTTAGTAGAGACGGGGTTTCGCCATGTTCGCCAGGCTGGCCTCAAACTCCTGACCTCAGGTTATCCGCCTGCCTTGGCCTCCTAAAGTGCTGGGATTATAGGTGTGAGCCACAGTGCCCGGCCAGTTTCTTGAGGGATATCTGGAAAAAAGGGCTTTCCCTGAAAAAAGGAAAGTGGCATCTCTCTTGCTTCCCTGGCCACTGCCATACCTTCACCCCCTTTACTGCCTTTGAATGCGATTATGATATCCAGATTCAGCAGCCCATCTTGCAAGCATGAAGCAAAAAGCCTAGGGACAAGTACCCTGAAAAGGACTTTAAAAAATAAAAAGTAAAAAGCCTAGGGACAAAAAGGCAACATGCCGGACTAGATTCAGAGAGCTTCCAGATAGCTTCAGCACTTGGAGTTTCATGGAAGGTGGCACCCCTGGAGAGGGCATGGAAGTTCTGGGCCCCTTCTGATACCTCGCCCTATGCATCTCTTCATCTGTATCACTTATAAATCTTGAAGCCTAAAATATCCACGGTGTCTTAAGTGAAGTCAAAGAAACACTGCAACAGGGATGGCAATATCCAGAAGAGTTCCATAATGAAATGGAAATGGCTTATACAGGATGATGCTACCTGGGGAATGCAAGGAGGAGACAGTCAGGAGTAGGGAGCCTCTTTTTCCCTAGGACAGACTCTGGAACTGTGTAAGAAGCAGATGGGTTATTCAGTGCCCTATACACAGCTCCCGACTGACTGACTAAGAGCTGCTGGGTTTGTGGATGGCAGTTCCAAGGTGAACAGACAACATCCTATTTGGGAGGATGCCACGATCGAAGAAGGTAAAAACAAACCAGTATGCGGGCTGAATTGCATGCTATTTTCCTAGCAGCGATGGAAGAATTGAACATTGATAAAAGCCCCTGTGTTTGGATTTTTACTGACTCCTGGGCAGTGTCCAATGGCCTGGTTATATACTCAGGCAGGAGGGCAATGGAAATGTGGCCTATTAAGGGGATGCCCACATGGGGCACAGCCCTGTGGAAATCTGAGGGGTGCATTAAAGTAGAACATGTCACCAGGCGTGGTGACTCATGCCTGTAATCCCAGCAATTTGGGAGGCTGAGGTGGGCGGATCACTTGAGGTCGGGACTTTGAGACCAGCCTGGCCAACATGATGAAACCCCGTCTCTACTAAAAAATACAAACATTAGCTGGGCAGGGTGGTGGGCGCCTGTAGTTCCAGCTACTTGAGAGGCTGAGGCATGAAAATCACTTGAGCCTGGGAGGCGGAGGTTGCAGTAAGCCGAGATCGCACCACTGCACTCCAGCCTGGGCAACAGAATGAGACTCTTGTCTAAAAAAATAAATTAATTAAATTAAATTTAAACAAGTTTTTAAAAAGTAGAACATGTCAATGGCCATCACAATAACTCCCTTTGGTTTTGGAACGTGATTAGAATCATCAAGTAGCTATCCTTATGTGCTCATTTATAAGGCGAACACCTGGGTCAAGAAATGACTGGATATCAGAATTCTATAGCTATGCAGAAATGGGCTGAATTGAGACATATTCCTTTTGCACCTTCTCAGGCACACAATGCCAATTAAGAACTGTTCTGTATGCCACAAAAGAGACAGAGACTGCCAATGACTATGTGGCAGATTCCCTGGTGAAAAGGCCCTGAACATAGTTGACAAGTCAGACTAATGCTGGTAGCCCTGGAGGGCTACAAATGGATCCTGATAGGTTGGACTTTGCTTACTTGGTAGAATATGCAAATGCCCAGAGTGCTATGGAAGAACCAGGACAGAAGATATTGCATGGATTTCGATGGCCATCCATCATTTCTTCAGCCCAAGGAACACTGTACAGCCCATAATGCCCAACAATGGGCAGAGGGACAACCTCCTCTGAGTAGTAGTTTGATAGAGTCAGAAACAAGGTCACTGGAAGGAAAAATAGTCTGATAGAGATGGAGAACTGGCAATCGAAAGATTCGTTATCTAAAATGGAGAGGGATAAAGGCATAAGGGGCTGACTTACACGCCTTCATGAGAGTGTGCTCACACTCAGCATGAGCGGAACTAAAGGAGTGTCCGCACTAGAGATTCTTCTGTTTTTCTGGTAGATCTGGGGAAGAGGGGATGGGAAAGGATCCCAGTATGACTATGCAATTCTTGCCAAGGGAGGAGTACAGTGGTATAACAACTATACTTTTTTTTCTTCCCCATATCACCTCAACTTTTTTAAAAAAATTTCCTCTCCTTGATGCAGTGGTCATAGGACCAGGTCTGCAACTATAAATGCTGGAAGTAGGGATGATTCCTAAGAAACCTCATGTTTGGCTGGGCACGGTGGCTCACGCCTGTAATCCCAGCACTTTGGGAGGCCGAGGCAGGAGGATCACTTGAGGTCAGGAGTTTGAGACCGGCCTGGCCAACATGGTGAAACCACGTCTCTACTAAAAATACAAAAATTAGTCTGGTGTGGTCGTGGGCGCCTTTAGTCCCAGCTACTCAGGAGGCTGAGGCAGGAGAATCTGTTGAACCCAGGAAGCAGAGGTTGCAGTGAGCCAAGATCACGCCACTGCACTCCAGCCTGGGCTACAGAGCAAGACTCCATCTCAAGAAAAAAAAAAAAAAAGAGGCCCCAAACCAAAAAACAAAAAACCTCATGTTATAATTCCTAAGGACCTGATGGGGTTGGGCTGTGCTTCACCCTATCTAGCAACATTAGGGTTAACACAGAGTGTGGCTATATTTTCTGGTGGTAGAAAATGGCCCATTAGTTCTGCACCTATGTAACCTTACCGCATCTCAATGGGAATGAACTGAGGGTGATGCACTTGTTGGACTAGTATTGCTGCATGCAGTCTAGACAAGCA
Organism: Pan paniscus; assembly: GCF_029289425.2. Taxonomy (NCBI): domain Eukaryota; kingdom Metazoa; phylum Chordata; class Mammalia; order Primates; family Hominidae; genus Pan; species Pan paniscus. The sequence goes on along the minus strand of NC_073272.2, from coordinate 55,750,710 downwards.
CAGTAGCAGAACCTAATATCCCTTACAAAGATGGAAAAGGCTGGGTGTGGTGGCTCACACCTGTAATCCCAGCTACTCCAGAGGCTGAGTTGGGAGGATCGCTTGAGCCCAGGAGTTTGAGGTTGCAATTAACCATGGTCATGCAAAAATAAATAAATAAATAAAAATGAGCTGTTGTTGATTTGAAGCAAGAAAAAAAATTTAAGTAAAAAGAAAATAGCTGGGCTGGGCACGGTGGCTCATGCCTGTAATCCCAGCACTTTGGGAGGCTGAGGCGGGCACATCACCTGAGGTCAGGAGTTAGAGACCAGCCTGGCGTGAGATGGTATCTCAATGTGGCCAACATGGTGAAACCCCATTTCTACTAAGAACACAAAAAAATTAGTCAGGCGTGGTGGCAGATGCCTATAATCCCAGCTACACGGGAGGCTGAGGCAGGGGAATTGCTTGAACCTGGGAGGCGGAGGTTACAGTGGGTCAAGATTGTGCCACTGCACTCTAGCCTGGGCAACAGAGACTCTGTCTCAAAAAAAAAAAAAAAAAAAAAAAAGAAAGAAAAAAGAAAATAACTGAAAAAACACAAGGTGGAAAAATTTGGAGATAAATGAAGAGAAAGACAAATAGTAGCCGAGGCTAAAAGAATAAATAAATGGGTGGCCGGGCACTGTGGCTCACGCCTGTAATCCCAGCACTTTGGGAGGCCGAGGCGGGTGGATCACAAGGTCAGGAGATTGAGACCATCCTGGCTAACATGGTGCAACCCCGTCTCCACTAAAAATACAAAAAATTAGCCGGGCATGGTGGCGGGCGCCTGCAGTCCCAGCTACTCTGGAGGCTGAGGCAGGAGAATGGCATGAGCCCAGGAGGCGGAGCTTGCAGCGAGCCGAGATTGTGCCACTGCACTCCAGCCTGGGGGACAGAGCAAGACTCCTTCTCAAAAAAAAAAAAAAAAATCCAATACTACATTAACACCTTGACACCTTGATTGTCACATACAAGGACCAACAACAACAAAAAAGAGATACATTAGCACTTTGAAGGACAAGAGATGACATTGTCTTCTAGCTCACTTACCCCAGATGCCTGAAAGAGTTATGTTTGCCAAGACCACTCCTGCTTTTGGAACCTAACAAGATGGAATGGAAGCCTGCAAACCTGAGTGACCTCACCTTAGAAGACATATTTATACAATATGATGAACCAGATTGATTATTAATGATTGAATGAGATTCTAGTAATATGGTAGTATCTTTGGACTTACATATCCCTTTTTTTTTTACTTTTTGACACAGTCTCCCTCTGTCACTCAGGCTGGAGCGCGGCGGTGCCATCTCAGCTCACTGCAACCTCCGCCTCCCGGGTTCAAGCGATTCTCCTGCCTCAGTCACCTGAACAGCTGGCATCCTCCCTCATCAGCCTCCCAAAGTCCTGGGATTACAGGCATGAGCCACCACGCCAGGCTGGATTTCCTTTTTTTTAAGGAAGAATACTATTCTATTGTGTATATACCACACTTTCTTTATCCACTCATCCATTGATGGGCACTTAGGTTGATTCCATGTCTTGACTGTTGTAAATAATGCTGCAATGAACACGGGAATGCAGATATCTCTTTGATACACTGATATCCATTTTCTTTGGATATATACCCGGTAGTGGGATTACAGAATCATACGATAATCCTGCTTTTAATTTTTTAAACATTTTTTTTCCTCTATAAGAGATTGGGTCTTGCTATGTTGCCCAGGCTGGTCTTGTACTCCTGGGCTCAAGCAGTCCTCCTGCTTTGGCCTCCCAAAGTGCTAGAATTACAGGCATGAGCCACCGTGCTTGGCCCTATTTTCAATTTTTTGAGAAACCTCCCTACCATTTTCCATAATGTCTGTACTAGTGTACATTTCCACTAACAGTGTGCAAGGGTTTCCTTTTCTCCACATCCTCTCCAACACTTGTTATCTTTCATTGTTTTGATTATAGCCATTCTAACAGGTATGAGGTGAAGCCTAGGTTCTTTTATTTATTTATTTTAAAAAATGGGATACATGTGCAGAATGTGCAAGTTTGTTACATAGGTATACGTGTGCCATGGTGGTTTGCTGCACCTATTGACCCATCCTCTAAGTTCCCTCACCTCACTGCCTATCCCGCAACAGGCCCTGGTGTGTGTTGTTCCCCTCTCTGTGTCCATGTGTTCTCAATGTTCAACTCCCACTTATGAGTGAGAACATGCAGTATTTGGTTTTCTGTTCCTGTGTTAGTTTGCTGAGGATGATGGCTTCCAGCTTCATCCATGTCCCTGCAAAGGACATGATCTCATTCCTTTTTATGGCTGCATAGTATTCCATGGTGTGTATGTACCATATTTTCTTTATGCAGTCTATCATTGATAGGCATTTGGGTTGGTTCCATGTCTTTGCTATTGTAAATAGTGCTGCAATAAATATATGAGGGCATTTGTCTTTATAGTACAATGATTTATATTCCTTTGGGTATATATCCAGTAATGGGATTGCTGGGTCAAATGGTATTTCTTCTTCTAGATCCTTGAGGAATCGCCTTACTGTCTTCCACAATGGTTGAACCAATTTACATTCCCACCAACAGCGTAAAAGCATTCCTATTTCTCCACAGCCTCACCAGCATCTATTGTTTCCTGACTTGTTAATAATCGCCATTCTGACTGGCGTGAGATGGTATCTCATTGTGGTTTTGATTTGCGTTTCTCTGATGATCAGTGATGTTGAGTTTTTTTCATATGTTTGTTGGCTGTGTAAATGTCTTCTTTTGAGAAGTGTCTATTCATATCCTTTGCCCACTTTTTGATGGGGTTTTTTGTTCTTTTCTTGTAAGTATGTTTATGTGCCTTGTAAATTCTGGATATTAGACCTTTTCTCAGATGGGTAGATTGCAAAAATTTTCTCCCATTCCATAGGTTGCCTGTTCATTCTCATAATGGTTTCTTTTGCTGTGCAGAAGCTCTTTAGTTTAATTAGATCCCATTTGTCAATTTTGGCTTTTGTTGCAATTGCTTTTGGCATTTTAGTCATGAAGTCTTTACCCATGCCTATGTCCTGAATGGTATTGTCTAGGATTTCTTCTAGGGTTTCTATGGTTTTGGGTTTTACATTTAAGTCTTTAATCCATCTTGAGTTAATTTTTGTGTAAAGTGTAAGGAAGGGGTCCAGTTTCAGTTTTCTGCACATGGCTAGCCAGTTTTCCCAGCAGCATTTACTGAATAGGAGATCCTTTCCCCATTGCTTGTTTTTGTCAGGCTTGTTGAAGATGGTTGTAGATATGTGGTGTTATTTCTGAGGTCTCTGTTTTGCTCCATTGGTCTATATGTCTGTTTTGGTTACTGTAGTACTGTAGCCTTGTAGTATAGCTTTTTTTTTTTTAGACAGAGCCTTGCTCTGTTGCCCAGGCTGGAGTGCAATGGTGCGGTCTTGTCTCACTGCAACCTCCGCCTCTCGGGTTCAAGCAATTCTTCTGCCTCTGCCTCCTGAGTAGTTGGGACTACAGGCATGCACCACCATGCCTGGCCAATTTTTGTATTTTTAGTAGAGACAAGGTTTCACTACATTGGCCATGCTGGTCTCGAAGGTCTCGAACTCTTGACCTCAGGTGATCCACCCGCCTCGGCCTCCCAAAGTGCTGGGATTACAGGTGTGAGCCACCACGCCCAGCCAACTTTGTAGTATAGTTTGAAGTCAGGTAGCATGATGTCTTCAGCTTTGTTCTTTTTGCTTAGGATTGTCTTGTGAAGCCAAGGTTCTTAATGAACTTGTTGAGCAGCTGATCCAATATTAGCATCTGTGTCCCTCTAGATTTCTTGTTATGTGAGAAAGAAAACAAAACTCTATTTGTTTAAGCTACTATTAGTCAGATTTTCTGTTGCTTGCAGCCCAAACCATTCTGAACTAATACCATAGATTTTAAATTTTATTAGCTTCTTCCAGATTACTTTGCAAACAACAAAAAAAGATAATAGTGATGCATACTCCTAGCAGCAATGGATGCATGTAGGGAAATGGACATTCATCTGGATTTTTTTTTTTTTTGAGACAGAGGGCCCCCTCTATTGCCCAAGCTGGAGTGCAGTGACATGAATACAGCTCACTGCAGTCTCGACCTCCTGGGCTCAAACAATCCTTCCACCTCAGTCTCCCGAGCACCACCACACCCAGCTAACTTTTTTTGTAGAGATGAGGGGGGTCTCAGTATGTCGCCCAGGCTGGTCTTGAACTCCTGTTCCTGGCCTCATCTGGAATTTAATTTTGTATATGGTATAAAGTAGGAACCTAATTTTGCTTACTTCTTGCTGGATAACCAATTTTTAAGCACCATTTATTAAATAAACTGTCTTTTTTGCACATAATTGAAATTGAGATTTACTTATATTTTCTGTAGTTATTTATTTATTTATTTTTTGATGAAGTCTCACTCTGTAGCCCAGGCTGGAGTGCAGTGGTGTGGTCTCGGCTTACTGCAACCTCCGCCTCCCGGGTTCAAGCGATTCTCCTGCCTCAGCCTCCCAAGTAGCTGGGATTACAGGCACACACCTGCGTGCCACTACACCTGGCTAATTTTTTGCATATTTAGTAGAGACAGGGTTTCACCATGGTGGCCAGGCTGGTCTTGAACTCCCAACATCAGGTAATCCACCCGCCTCGGCCTCCCAAACTGCTAGGATTACAGGCGTGAACCACCGCGCCCGTCCTATTGCTTTTAATTCCTCTGTCTTCCTCACCCTCTTCCCCCACCCCGACCCAGGTTTTATTGTTTTAGGGGAAGGGATGTGGCAAGAGACTAAGAGCAGATTTTACTTGCCCATCTCTTTGTTTTTGTGTTTCAAAAGCCGAAGTCCTTAGTGGAAGAGGGTTAGGGTGTAGTCAAATTGTCTTGGCCAGAAAATATAAAGGGAGAATGATTTTATCCACCCTAAAGAGAGATTCTAGCCCCTCCTACCCCCTAGGTCTGAGGATAATATAATGCTATCAGGGAGATCCTTGGGTTCCAGGTAGAAAGGACCTGTGTTCTGCTTCCTGGCACCATCCCTGGGTAGACAGCAAAACGTGAGAGAACAGAGGCTGTTCTAGGCAACTTTAACAAAAATTCCCAAGTCACTGGGAGGGACCCAGTGTAACAAGGGCCTGCCAGACCGTAAAGGAACACTGTGGGAAAAGGCAATGGACCTCTGACTGCTAACCTGTGTGGCCACATAGCTAAAATTTTTTTTTTCATTGCCCAGACTGGTCTTGAACTCCTGAGCTCAAGCAATCCTCCTGCCTCAGCCTCTCAAAGTGCTGAGATGACAGGCTTGAGCCACTGTGCCTGGCTATGATTAAGGATTTAATGGACCTCTGTTCCCAGGTCTTAGCACTGTGGCTTGAACCTGAGATGGAGGAACATCAAGAATAATATAGGTTATTTTCCAATCCCAAGGAATAGGGGATATTGGAGTCCAAAGTTAAATGGAATCATAGACAATAAAGACAGATGCAACAAAAAATGTTTAAGAGCATGGACTCTTTACTAAACTAACTGGGTTCAAATTCTAGCTCTGAAACTTACTTGCTGTGTTACTATGAGCAAGTTATTTAACTTCTTTGTGCCTTGGTTTACTAATTTAAAAACTGGTGTTAATAATGGCACTTACCTCATAGGATTCAATGGGCTTGTACAAAGCGCATAGTAAATGCTATTGGATTATTAGCCGACATTATTATTATTGTTGTTATTACTATTATTATTATACACCTTAGTGGGGAGACTACAATTCATACCTGCTACATGAGGGATTTGTAACAAGACTGTTTTGAAAGACTACTACAGACTATTGGAATAGATCCAGAGAGTCCATGGAAGGAATGGAGGAAGAGGAAGGAAAGGCAGGTCAGCAAATGAAGCCTGGTTAGTTAGCCCAGCAGACTGAAGTTTCTGATTCTCAAAAGAATATACTATGTCAGACTGTACATTTCTTAAAGAACTGATCTTATTCTGGAGAGGGAGGGGCTGTTACAGCAACCCCAACTCAGGCTCTGTAGTCTGGCCACATGGGAATTTTGCAGAGGAGTTAAGATCTTGGACACTTTGCAAGTTTTAGAGAAGTGATGTGGGCTTAGTCATTTGTAGGCACTCTGAGAGTCAGTTGTCAAGGCACAGACATTTACCTTAAGATTGCTCCCTGATGGCTGGGCGCAGTGGCTCAAGCCTGTAATCCCAGCCTCAGTTCGAGTTCGTCGGGAGTTTGAGACCAGCCTGACCAGCAAGGTGAAACCCCGTCTCTACTAATATAAAATTTAGCCGGGGGTGGTGGCACGTACCTGTAATCCCAGCTACTCTGGAGGCTGAGGCGGGAGAATCGCTTGAACCCGGGAGGCGGAAGTTGCAGTGAGCCAAGATTGCACCACTGAACTCCAGCCTGGGCGACAGAGCAAGACTCCGTCTCAAAAAAAAAATAAATAAATAAATAAATTGCCCCCTGACGTATGCTCTGGGCACATGTGGAAAGACTGCATCTAGGAAGAAGAAACTAGACCAATAGCAAGGCTGGAGAAATTGCATTATCCAGCCTGAAACGTGGAGTGTTTCTAAGTCAGTCGCTAAGCCAAAGATAGCTGTTCACTTCTGAGTATGCCCTTACTCAAGGAATACTCAACTTGTGCTGGGAGGAAAGAGAACCTTCTGGGAGGACATTAATAACCCTTAGATGATCCTGGTGAGAAATTCCCCTAGTGGAAAGACTTGGCTGGAGAAAAGATCACCCAGACATCCAAGCCCTGGGAGTTACTGCCTTGAACAGAGGCACCTGGATGAGAAGTACACTTTCCCTTGCTGGGATGCTAAGATTTAATAGAAGGAGAATGTGGCTCAGTATTATCTAGAGAATATAATATATTTTTTTTCTTTCCTGTATTTTTCTTTTTCTCTACCTGTCCCTGCTCCCAAAATAACATAGCTTTGTGGTGTACCTCAGGGGAGGGAGGTGGCAAGGCAGTAAAACAAATACTCTGCCACTCTTTCTGGTTTCTGTGTTTCCAAAACATAAGCCCTTAAGCAAGGGGTATTAGGGTGTAGGGGCAGAGACCAAGTATCTGGGCCAGAAAACTAGAAGAAAGAGTTGCACAAACCTAAAAAATGATTCTTCTCTTCCTCACTCCCCTCTCCTTGCGAGGAAGAGACAACAAGAGCAGAGAGAGATCTCTGTGGGAGCTCAAGCAGCATTGATTAGCCTCAGCTTCCCAGGAGCAACACCTAGCTGATGGGGAAGACTCAAGAGAGGAAGAGCTGTGTGGAATGTCTAGGTAGATGGCCCAATATCTATTGGGACTTCGGGAAAAATTCTGTGCCCCGTGTCGCAGAGACATTGGAGAGGACCACAGCACTGGAAAGGACCCATGTGGGCAGAGGGCTCAGCACAAACTGCCAGGATCTAAATAACTAGAAGCAGATATCCTTACTCCACTCCCACTTACACCCATGCCTGGACATTACCTAAGATCCCCAAACTGTGGTATCACTTGGGTTAAGGGAAATGAACATCAAGAATGATGGACATTGTTTACCTCCCCGCCCCAATAACCTGATTAAAAAGAGGGCACAGGGTCAGAAATTAAGTTCCAGAAACAGTCACAACTCTACCCATGGTTGCAGTAGTCAGCTAACTACAAACTTTGAGGTTCATTTCAGCTCCATCTTGTTGACTGAAGGAGTTACAATCCTGTGTGGTAGGAAAGAGACCAACAGATAGTAGGGCCATGAAACTAACCTCCTACCCCCACTCCTGTGGGATTTTGGGGTTTAAAAATGATTCCAGTTAAATCTTTTGTAATTTATTGGCACCGGAGCCTCTAGAAAAAAATGAATTAGATTATTGGAAGGATGATTTCCTGGAACAATGTAAAACCAAACTACAAATAGTTAATATAAATCAAAATTTCTGTTTGATGAGTAGGAACATTGCAAATGTCACTTGAGAGTCAGTGGAAACCAGTAGGGAGGAAGGGAATGTTCCCTGTCATACCTTGGTGATTAGCTAGAATTGCCCGCTCCCCTTTCTGCCTACAGTGGCATTTGTGCTGAGTTACAGACCAGATTGTCCCAAACAGAAGAGCACATATGTCAATAAAAGGTCTAAATTGAGAAGGACCTGTATTTGGATGGGGAGCCGACTTGTTTGATTTTCAAATTTCTAAAGGTCATAAAAGTCACTCTACTCAATAGCTTTTTTTTTTTAACAAGTATTCAACTATCAAAGAGGTACTGCTCAAAAGAATTAACATCTAAGCAGACTGAAGGGCTAACATTTCCAAGTGTTGTTCTTTATTCATTACCTACATCATCAGGCTCAGAGACAAGGGAAGAAGAGCAGGTCACAACTGAGTTAGATGCCTTGCTTTTCATAAAGGTGATGTGTGTGGCAGTGGTGGGAATAGGGTGACACTGAGAAACAGAAACGGTGGCCACAAGTTTCTAGTTGCCATCTCATGGGAGTCAGGACCTACAAAGACTTGGGATAAACTGGTAACCTTTGAAACTTTGAAATTGCCCCTTAGTGGTTGTTCAGCTACTCTTCCTCTGTTTTTCCTACACTAGTCAACCAATCAACAGGGAAAAGGGACTATCTTCAGGGACAGTGAGGAAAGGAGCGTGGGAGACCCCATCCATTTTTCAGCTAATTGAGACTTCAGAGACTCTTAAGGTAGAATGGTGAAGCTATTTGGAGAAACCACACCTTGCTCTTTCAAATCGGCCAGGAAGGAAGATCTCCACCGTTCTAGTGGCTGGACCTCATAGGCCCTATTGTTTCCTCAGCATCTCCCTCCGTTGTCAAAACGGAAAGATGGGAGTTTGAATGTATTAAGGGCATGGTCCGGTTTCCTTACATATTCTGGCAATATGGAAATTAATAAGGAAGGGACAGAGGCAAGAGATAGGGCTACAAGGCGTCCCACCATTATACTCACCCCCCCCTTACAAAGTCAAAGATAAACCATTACACTTTATTTGGACTTTGGAAACCTGAGTTAAATGTATTGATTGTGCTGTTTTAAAGAGCTGAAAAAGACTGAGATTTCTGAGGCCTACAGCAGGAAAAGAAAAATAGGTAGTGGAGAAGGGATAACTCAGTGATAGGGCCGAGGCTGGAGGGCTGAAAGCATTAGTCAGATATTTCCCACACAGCCTCCCAGCTTGAGGGGCATTCGAAAAGAATGCCCTGCCCTTTAGCTGCGCCACCAGATGACTCCCGGGAGATTGAAAAATGCCTCGGCTCTGGAGTGAGCACACCTGGGTTCAAGTTCTAACTCCACAAATAGTATGAAGTTGAGCAATTCATGTCCATTTCCCCTCCTGAGCCTCAATTTCCTCCTCTGTCGGGCCGGGATTATTCATGGGAGAATGACGGAAACAATTCTATACTGCTTCTGGCATAGCACAGGAAGCAGTTTGAAGCCGCTGCGCCGAGGCGAACATGTACCGAAAGCTCGAAGGAGGCAGCATTCACTACCAGCTAGAGGATCTGGGAGTTTTTCAAGGAGGTGGCCGGTGGGAGACACAGAGAGCCAGTCTCAGCGGGAGGCAGCCTTTCCGCATGCGCGCGCTCTAGAAGCCTGGCGGCGGCGAGGGGGCGGGACCAGGTTTCTGAAGGGGTTGCTATGGCACCAAGGGGCCGAGGAGGTTCACCGAACCCTTAAAACCATTGCTCCCTCCCCCACCTGCCACCATCAGGGCCGAGGGCCATTGTTCCCGGCAAAATGGCGTCGGTAATCCCCCTCCCGGTCAGAGGCCTAAGTAAAACTGAGGGTGGGAGTCGGACCATAGGTGGGAAGAAAAACTACAATTCCCAGGGTACATCGCACCCGTCTGCGAGGCGCAGGGCACGTGCCCAGGCCTAGCGGTTACATGCCGTCAAAAATCAGTTTCATAGCTTCCCTTTCCCATCCCTGCTTTGGTCGTTTCCCAGCCCCCGCGCGCGCGCACTGCGGTCCTGGGGGGCGGGGGAGACATGCCGTGGCTGTTGCCCCCGCAACGTAACTGGGAGGCCAGTATTTGTAAATCTGTGCTTCGACTTCTAATCCCAAAGCCGGCAGGTATGGGTCTCGCGAGAAATCCCGGGAGTTGGAAAAAGGGAGTCAGGGGTGGCGGGCGAAAAGGTGCCGGCGGGTACCACCTCCTAACAGCGGCGCTACAGCATTCAGAGGCTCGCGGAGACCCAAGGGTGGGCAGTGGGGGGCTAGGAAGTAGTGTGTGCTTGGACTTTTCTTCTTCTTCTTCTTCTCTGAGGGGAGAGGGTAGAGCAGCTGAGAGAGAGCGAGAGCGCTTCGGAACACACAGGAGATGTCGCGCGTGCTTCCTCTAAGAGATTTTCTCTTTGGAATGGGGAGAAGCCTTTCTCCTCGACGCGCATCCCTCTCTCCCGCGGCGCCGAGGGGGGCGGGAGGCGTGCGCGCACTCTAGTTGGCTGGCCACTCGGCACCTCGCTGCGATAGGGGCGGTTCCGAGTTGGGGCTGCTCCGTTGGCTTTCTCCGCCCCTCCCCCTCTTCTGTTCTCCCCTCCCTTCCCCGCCCCCCTCCGCCCCTCTCTCCTACCCGTCCGAATTCCCTGGCTGGAGTACGCGTGCGTCTGCTCAGCTCCGGGCCGAGCGCGAGCTTGGGCTCGTACCCCGCTCCCCTCTCTCCGCTCGCTCTTTACCTACCGGCCGTAGCTGGCCCGGTGGGCTCGCGGGGAGACGCTCGCGCGCGCAAGCGCACACGACACGGAGCGGAGCGCGAGACATCGAGGAGAGGAGTAAGAAGCATCGGAGGAGGCGATCGAGGAGGAGGCGGTGTGTGTGTATGTGTCTATTCTACGGTGTGGCTCGTCGTGGGGCGAGAGGAGGCTCGAGAGAGGGCGAGGGAGAAGCGAAAAGAGTAAGAGAGTCTTCCTTTGCGAGAGCCTCTAATCTGGTGAGGGTCCCGGGCCGGCCGGGGCGCTAGGAGAGAGGGAGGAGGCCGGGGGGCGTGTCTGGGATCGGGCTGAGAGATGAATGGGCCAGGGATGAATGGAGGGAGGCAGCGGCGGCCAAGAGTCTCTTAGGAGTAAGCGCCCTAGCGGGGGGCGGCTTGACCGAAGCAGGGTGAGTGCCTTCACCAGTCGGTACCGGACGAGGCCGGGCTCCGGGCTAAGGGGCTGTCGAAACTGCTGAATAGGCGGAGAGGAAAATGAAAAGGGGGAAAGTGGGGAAGGGCAGGTTTGAGGCTGAGGTGCGTTTTTTGTTTTGTTTTCTTTTTTGTTTTTGATTTTTTTTTTGGTTGTTGTTGAGGGGTGACAACTTTGGGAGCTGATGGAAGACCAGGGGACGGGGAAGGTGAGGAGGATACAGGAGGGGGACAGGAGACGGTTGACAAAGGACTGAGTGATCACTTAAGTGAGATTGAAGCTACTGAAAGGGAAGATCGCTTCGGGTGTGGGAAGTTCAGTTGTATTGATGGGAATAGGATGAAGGAAAGAGTAGATTTATTTCAGAGGTTCAGCTGATGTGTGAGGGACAGGATGGGGTGAGGAATATTGCTGGCTTGTTGTGTAAATGTGTTAGGCTCAAGGAGATTCTGAGGTGTTATTTGGGAAGGGGTGGTGTGTGTTGTGTGACTGACAGGTTGGGGATGGGGAGGAGATGGTATGATAGGTGAGGATGAAAGTGGTGAGGTGGCTTCACTGTACTGAAAGAGGTTTTGTTTGACTAGTTGAAAGTGGTGAAACATTTATATAATGGGGTGTGGATGGAAATCCTGCACGTGAGTATCTCCGTATCTTGGGGGTTGAGAGACTGTTAAAATGAGACTGAACCCTCAAAACAGATGCGAATAGTATGGCTATTTTTTCTTAAGAGTTACTGTTGATTGAGACAATTATATGAATGAAACAGCCTTTGAGTTGTGAAAATCTTCTGCATAGTAGTGATTGTATCCAATTTTTGGAGATACTGTTATCTGTTTTTCATCTATAGTAAGTTGTAATACCAAGAGAACTTTTGAAGAGGTCTTAGTATGTGATAGAGCAGCAGGTGTCTTTTAAGACGGTCTCTATCCTTTGGATTGATGAGTTTAAAAATTGTTTAAACTCGACAGCTCAAGGGAAGGATACCTTGCATTAAAGGATAGCAAAAATGCACTAAAGCTTAGCCGGGCGTGGTGGAGCGTGCCTGTAATCCCAGCTACTTGGGAGGCTGAGGCAGAAGAATCTCTTGAACCTGGGAGGCAGAGGTTGCAGCTAGCCAAGATTGTGCCACCGCACTCTAGCCTGGGCGACAGAGCGAGACTCTGTCTTAAAAAATCCACTAAAGCTGACTTTGAACTAAAATAATTGTACATGTTTTTTTGGTCATTCCGAATTTATCTTTGAAAATTGGCACTCGCTTTTTGGTGTGAGTTTAAATTACAACAGATTACGTGAACATTTTGTTTTCTGAATACTTATCTTCTGATAAGGATGTCTTGTCCTGGTCTCATTCTGTTCTGGGTCAAGATTAACGGTTATGGATTTTAATCTTTTGTGATTATTTTTTACACATTTTACTGATATATATTTAGTTTTCTTGGAAATGTTGCAAACTTGAGAACATTCCCATGCTGTTTTTCTTTTATTCTGCTTTGATATTGGAAAGAGTGTAATCCTTGTTTAGGCTACCCGCAGTTTGAATACAAAAGGTCATATTCTGTTCATAGTCTCTCAGATTGAGATGAATACTTAATGTATTAAATAGTACAGTAGAAGTATAAAGGCACTGTAAGAGCCTGGAAATGTTGCACTACCTCAACCAGGCAAGGCGGCCTCCCAGTTTTGAACTAGATGTTTCTAGAGTGAAGGACATTCACATTTTGGGTCTTGAAAGTGTAAGCATGGTATATTTGGAGAATGGAATGAGATAAGGCTGGAATCCTAGGTTGAGGCTGGGGTGAATTAGGAACTCTTGATTGTTTAAGAAGGGGAATAACATAAACAGATTTATGGTGTTTCTCTCTCTGCCTTTGCTTCTGATGTCCCCCTCTACCTGGAATGCTCTCTCTCCCCCTCCCCTAGAATTTGAACTCATTCTTTTAAAACTTAACATCTGTCACCAGCTATTCCTGAAAGCCTTTCCTGGTTTCCCTTTCTTCCTTTTCCCAGCATCCTCCACCAAGCTAGGTTAGGTCCCCCTCTTTAGAGTTCTATCATACCTTGTACATAATTTTATTACGGTACTTTGGTTGGGAGGCAGGTAGGAAAGGTATTTTTCTCCTTCTATCTGAAAGAGAAATGAAGCCCAGAAAAACAAGACATGCCCTAGTAAGTGGTGGACCCCGGAGTTCTGACTTCTAGACCATTGTTGATCTTCATATCACAAGTTTACATTTGCTTAAATAATTATAGTTTTAGGAGTTAGATTTCTGTAGTGTTGACTTAACTTTCTTCCATAGAGTTTTGTTTTTACTATATTGTTCATTGCTGAGCTGGTAAATGATAAAGCCAGTGGCTGCAAAGAACCAGAGTAGGCAGAAGTAAAGAAAATAATGGATATTATTATTATTATTTTTTAGAGGCAGTCTCGCTCTGTCACCCAGGCTGGAGTGCAGTGGCGTGATCTTGGCTTACTGCAACCTCCGCCTCCCAGGTTCAAGCAATTCTCCTGCCTCAGCCTCCCTAGTAGCTGGGATTACAGGCACGTGGCACCATGCCTGGCTTATTTTTGTATTTTTAGTAGAGATGGGGTTGCCCCATGTTGGCCAGGCTGGTCTCAAACTCCTGACCTCAAGTGATCCGCCCGCCTCGGCCTCCCAAAGTGCTGGGATTACAGGCATGGGCCCGCTATCAGATTTCTAGTCGGATAATTGAAATAAAAATAATTAACAGAGGGCCTAATTTTTTTTATTTTTAAATAATACTTATTAGCATATTTAACTGATTTTTTTAAAAATAATTATTTTATTATTTTTTAAGTTCCGGTGTACATGTGCAGGATGTGCAGGTTTGTCACACAGATAAACGCGTGCCATGGTGGTTTGCTGCACCTATCAACCCATCACCCAGCTATTAAGCCCAGCATGAGTTGGCTCTTTTCCCTAGTACTCTCCCCTCCTTCTGCCTCCCTGACAGGCCACAGTTAACTGTTGTTCCTGGAGGGCTTAAATTTTTGTATATGTTTTCGTGGGGAAGGAATTGTGTATAAGAAAAAAAACCCCTCCTTTCTCAGTCTCTCAGTATAAGTAGACCAGCTCTATTTACAGATATACTCGATTTTGTCTCTTGGCCAAAAGCCAGAATTCTTTCAAACGAGTGGGTCTTTTCCACCTTTGTTTGAGATCATAACATTTATGATGCCGTTAGGAGATATTTGATGACTAAAAGACATCTATAAGACATTCATTCAGAAATTTTAAAGCTTTAAAAGTAGAATTGATACAATTTTTAATTGTTTTGATAGAGCTTGTTATGAGATTTGGTTTGGCAAATGTTGAGATTGACTCACTACAGAAATGAGCTTTGATGCCCTTTCAGGGATATATTTTTCTCGTGAATCTTTTTTTTTTTTTGAGACAGAGTTTTGCTCTGTCACCCAGGCTGGAGTGCAGTGGTGCGATCTCAGCTCACTGCAACCTCTGCCTCCCAGGTTCAAGCTATTCTCCTGCCTCACTCAGCCTCCCGAGGAACTGGGATTATAGGTGCATGCCACCACGCCCGGCTAAGTTTTGTATTTTTGGTATAGATGGGGTTTCACCATATTGGCCAGGCTGGTCTCGAACTCTTGACCTTGTGATCCACCTTCCTCGGCCTCCCAAAGTGCTGGGATTACAGGCGTGAGCCGCTGTGCCTGACTGAAAGAAATGAAGTACATTGTTTTCTGTGTTTTAGCATGGTAACTTTGTTTTTTTGAGAGGGAGTCTCCCTCTGTCACCCAGGCTGGAGTGCAATGGTGCGATCTCAGCTCACTGCAACCTCTGCCTCCTGAGTTCAAATGATTCTCCTGCCTCAGCCTCCCGAGTAGCTGGAATAACAGGTGCCCGCCACTACACCTGGCTAATTTTTGTATTTTTAGAAGAGACGGGTTTTCACAATGTTAGCCAGGCTGGTAGCATAGTAACTTTTAAAAATTGTGATAAAATTCATGTAATACAAACTTACCATTTTAACCATTTTATTTTATTTTATTTTATTTATTTGGAGATGGAGTCTCTCTCTGTCACCCAGGCTGGAGTGCAATGGCACGATCTTGGCTCACTGTAACCTCTGCCTCCTGTGTTCAAGTGATTCTCCTGCCTCAGCATCCCGAATAGCTGGGATTACAGGCATGCACCACCATGCCTGGCTAATTTTTGTATTTTAGTAGAGACAGGGTTTCTCCATGTTGGTCAGGCTGGTCTCCAACTCCTGACCTCAGGTGATCCGCCTGTCTTGACTTCCCAAAGAGCTGGGATTACAAGTGTGAGCCACTGCGCCTGGCCCCATTTTAACCATTTTAAAGTGTACAGTTGTACAGTGGCATTAGGTAACTTCACAATGTTGTGCAGCTAACACCACCTCAAAAGGAAATTCTGTACCCAGTAAGCAGTCACTCCCCATTCTCCCTTCCTCCAAGTCCCAGGTGACCATTAATGTTTGTCTATTCCGCATATTTCACATAAATGGAATCATATAATATATGACCTTTTGTGTCTGGCTTTCACTCAGCATGTTTTTGAGATTCATCTGTGTTATGGCATGTAACATTACTTTATTCCCTTTTATGACTGAGTATTATTCCTTTGTATGGATATACCGTATTTTGTTTATCCATTTATCAGTTCATAGATATTTGGGATGTTTCCACCTTTTGGCTTTTGTGAATAGTGCTGCTATGAATATTTGTATACAAGTTTTTGTTTAAATACCTGTTTTCATTTATTTTGGGTATACCTAGGAGCGCAACTGCTAGGTCATATATAATCCTATGTTATGTTTTGTTTTGAGACAGGGCTCTGTTGCCCAGGCTGGAGTACAGTGGCATGATCATGGCTTAGTGCAGTTTCAACCACCCAGGCTGAGGCAATCTTCCCACCTCAGCCTCCTGAGTAGCTGGGACTATAGGTGTGTGTCACCACGCCCCACACCAGGCTAATTTTTTACATTTGGTAGAGACAAGGTCTCCCTGTGTTGCCCGGGCTGGTCATAAACTCCTGAGCTCAAGTGATCCTCCTGCCTTAGCCTCTCAAAGTATGGGGGTTACAGGCATGAACCACTGTGCCTGGCCCTATGTTTAACTTGTTGAGAAACCACCAAACTGTTTTCCATAGCAGTTGCACCAATTTTCATTGCCATCAGCCATGTATGAGGGTTCCATTTCTCCACATCCTCACCAACACTTGTTGCTTTCTGTTTTTTACTTGTTTTTTAAAAAATTATTTTTATTTATTTTTCTTTCTAAATAGCCATCATAATGGGTATGAATTGGTATCTCATTGTGGTTTTGAATTGTATTTCCCTAATGATGTTGGGCATCTTCTCATGGCGTGTTGACTATTTGTATTTCTTCTTTGGAGAGATGTCTATTTAAGTTCTTTGCTCATTAAAAAATTTGGTTGTTTGTCTTTTTATTGTTGAGTTTTAAGAGTTTTTAAAAAAATATACAGTCTAGATACTAGACCCTAATCAGATATGTGATTTGCAAAGTTTCTTCCATTCCATGAATTGTCTTTCTGCTTTATTTTATTGTTTTGTTTTGTTTTGTTTTTGAGATGCAGTCTCACTCTGTCACCCAGGCTGGAGTGCAGTGGTGAGATCTCGGCTCACTGCAACATCCACCTCCCAGGTTCAAGCAATTCTTGTGCCTCAGCCTCCCGAGTTGCTGGGACTACAGGTGCGTGCCACCACGCCCGACTAGTTTTTGTATTTTTGGTAGAGGTGGGGTTTTGCCATGTTAGCCAGGCTGGTCTCGAACTCCTGACCTCAGATGATCCACCTGCCTTGGCCTCCCAAAGGTCTAGAATTACAGACGTGAGCCACTGCACCCAGCCAGTATTTTATTTTATTGTAAAAATAGAGATGAGGTCTTGCTATGTTGCCCAAGCCGGTCTCAAACTCCTGAGCTTAAGTGATCCTCCCGCCTCAGCCTCCCAAAGTGTTGGGATTACAGGTATGAGCCACCGCACCCGGCCTTTTTAACTGACTCTTTTGTACAGGTTGTTAATGGGCAACTCTTCTTTAAAGGATTAAAGTAATATAGCATTAGATTAAAACGCCTTTTAACCCAACTTCCTGTCCTCCCATAGATAACCATTTGTTAAGAGTTGGTTCCATGGTTGCCAAAATAAGGATGAAATAAAAAAAAAAAGAGTTGGTTGTGGAATAGTTATAGTCCTTTTTTCTCTGTATTTGCATGCATATGTTTGTACATATACAAATAACAAGTATGTGATATATATTTTATGACTTTTCTCCCAAAGAGTGTCACTTAGGGCTCTTTTCATATCAGTATTTATATGTTCACTTCATTCTTTTTGATTGATACATAGTATTTCTTCCTGTGTGCTTCTCTAGCTTTGACTACTAGGGTCAGTTTAGAGTATGTCTTTCTAGCCTTTTTTATATGCATTCACCCATATGTGAGTACATTTAGAAATACATAGTTTTGTGGGGTTTTTTTTTTAACACAAATAGTATGTAGATGTAATATACATGTTGTACTACAACTTACTTTTCTCACCTTATAGTATATATATGTAGGAGATTTTTATATATCAGTATATATCCATCTTGCATTTTTTAAACAGATGCTTATTATTTCACAGTATGGACGTACCATGTTTATTTCAGCATTCTCCTATAGATGGATATTTAAGTTCTTTTCAGGTTGATTTTGTTTGTTTGTTTGTTTTGCTATTTAAAACAATGTTTCAGTTTTAAAAAGCCCTGTACCTACATATTTGTTCACATGCAGGAATATTTCTCAAGCGATACTACTAAGGATTGGAATTGCTGGGTGACAGTTATGCACTAGATACTTGGAATTTGCCCTATGAAAAGGCTATTCCAGTTTAGCTGCCAACAATGCATGGAATACCAAATTTCTTATACAATTCTCAAACTTAACAGATATTTATTTTTTGCATCCTGATAGATGAAAAATGATACTGAATCATTTGAGTTTGTACCCCTCTGTTTACTAATGAGTTTGAGTAATCCCCTTACCATACATGTATTGGCCACTTGTACTTACTTTTTTTTTTTTTTTTTGCGACAGAGTCTCATTCTGTCACCCAGGCTGGAGTGCAGTGGCACAGTCTCGGCTCACTGCAAGCTCCACCTCGTGGGTTCACGCCATTCTCCTGCCTCAGCCTCCCGAGTAGCTGGGACTATAGGCGCCCGCCACCACGCCTGGCTAACTTTTTTGTATTTTTAGTAGAGACGGGGTTTCACCGTGTTAGCCAGGATGGTCTTGATCTCCTGACCTCGTGATCAGCCTGCCTCAGCCTCGCAAAGTGCTGGGATTACAGGCGTGAGCCACCGCGCCTGGCCTATGTTTAGCTTTTAAGTCCACATGGAATTTATTTTTGTGACTGGTTTTTGGTAGGGCTTTAGCTTACCACTCCTCAAAATTGATAACCAGTTATCCCAACACAACTTATTATACTACCTGTTCTTCACAAATTTGAAATGCCATTTTTACCATAGACTGCATTCCTATACATGCATGTGTTTGTTTCTGTACTAGTTCTATTTCATTAGTTCATTTGTCTATTTTAAATTAAATTTTTTATTTTTTAAAGGCGGGATCTTGTTCTCTTGACTAGGCTGGAGTGCAGTGGCATGGTCATAGTTCACTGCAGCCTTCAACTCCTAAGGCTCACAAGATTCTCCTGGCCTAGTGTCCCATGCCACCATGCCAGCTAAGCTAATTTGTCTGTTTCTGTGCTAAAACCACATTGTTTAACTTACTATAACTATATGTTACTATCTGGTAAGGCAAGTTCTTGTTGTTCTTTATCAAGATTTTCTTGGCTTTCCTTCTACTCTTTAGAGAATCAGCTTGTCAGTTTCAGACAAAAACATCTCTTTGGGATTTTGATTGAAATTGCATTGATTTTGGAATAATAGTGGGGGGAGGGGAATTGTGAAGATGTTGATATTGGGTCTTTCCATCAAGGAACATGGTGTAGTTTGTGTATTTCAGTAAAATTTCATGGTTTTCTTTATGTAGGTGTTGTATATTTCTTCTTGAGTTTGTTCCTAGACTAGTATTTTATAGCTTTGTTGCTCTTATGAACAGGATAATTGTTTTTGTTTGTTTGTTTGATTTTGAGATGGTGTCTTGCCCTGTCACCCAGGCTGGAGTGCAGTGGCACGATCTCGGCTCACTGCAACCTCCGCCTCCCCGGTTCAAGCAATTTTCCTGCCTCAGTCTCCTGAGTAGCTGGGACTGCAGGCGTGCGCCACCATGCCTGGCTAATTTTTTTGTATTTTTAGTGGAGACGGGGTTTTGCCATGTTGGCCAGGCTGGCCTCGAGCTCCTGACCTCAGGTGATCCACCCGTCTGGGCCTCCCAACGTGCTGGGATTACAGGCATGAGCCACTGTGCCTGGTCGATAGTTGTTTTTTCAAATTACATTTTGTAATGATTACTGAGATATATGGCAGATTTCTGTATGTTGATTTTGTCTTTGGCCTGTTTGCTGAACTCTTGTTAGTTCCTTGTTAGTTATAGTTTTTTAGTTGATTTTCTTGGATTTTCTAGATAGATAAACATGTAGTCTGCAAGTTTTGAGTTTTGTCTTCTACTTTCTAACATGTGTAGGTCTTGTTTTATTTCCTCAGTTGGTAGTAGGAAATCTTGGCTTATTCCTGACTTTAACGATTGTTTATGTGAAAGATGCTTGCCCTCATGTGTAGGATAAATGCTAATTGAAACCACACTGAGATTCCTTGCTTAAACTTATCAGAGTGTTAAAAATCAAAATGTTTGATAACACTCTTTGTTGTCAAGACTCTGGGGTAAAAGACACTCATACGTTGGAGGTAGGAGTTTCAATTGGTACATTGCCCATGGAAGGCAATTTGGCAGCATTATATAAAGATACACATGTATTACATACATTATTTTGGATATATTAGTATACTTAAATAAATAAAAGTTTAAAAAATAAATATGCAAATTTCCTTTGATCTTGGCAGGGCACAGTGGCTCACACCTGTAATCCCAGCACTTTGGGGAGGCCGAGGCCAGCGGATCACCTGAGCCCAGGAGACCAGCCTGGCCAACATGGTGAAACCTCGTCTCTACTGAAAATACAAAAATTAGCCAGGCATGGTGGCGTGCGCCTGTAATCCCAGCTACTCCGGAGGCTGAGGCAGGAGAATTGCTTGAACCCGGGAGGTGGAGGTTGCAGTAAGCTGAGATCACACCACTGCACTCCAGCCTGGACGACAGAGCGAGACTGTCTTAAAAAAAAATTTCCTTTGATCTAGCAATTCTAGTTCAGGGATACACACACACACACACACACACACACACACACACAATGAAATCTACAATGTTATTTATAATAGCAAACAATTGCATACTACAAAATAAGAATGAGAAACTTACATGTACTGAAAAGGAAAAACATGTATCTTAAGTTACTATGACTATAAAAAGAGCTTGGTGTGTACTGTGTTCCTTTTTGTGTAGATAGTGAAGGAGAGCACATATATTTGTTAATTTGCCTAAAGAGATTCTGGAGGAATACACAAGAATCTGTTGAGTGGTTACCTGTTGGTGGGGCAAATGGAATTGAATGGAAGGGAGATAGAGTTGGGAATGAGCCTGCCCTTTATAAACCTCTTTACTTGATATTTGAGCCACATGATTGTATTATATATATGTATATGTACGTGTATATATATAATATAGTACATACATTGTGTTTTTTATATATATATACATATGTGTGTATATATATATGTGTGTATATATATATATATATATATATATATATGTCTTTTATTTTTTTTTGAGACGGGGTCTCACTCGGTCACCCAGGCTGGAGTGTAGTGGCACAATCACTGCTAACTGCAGCCTCAACCTCCCAGGCTCAAGCAATCCTCCTACTTCAGCCTCCCAAGTAGCTGGGACTACAGGCGCATACTACATGCCTGGCTATTTATTTTTTATTTTTTGAGATGGAGTCTCGCTCTGTTGCCCAGGCTGGAGTGCAGTGGCGCTATCTTGGCTCACTGTAACCTCTGCCTCCAGGGTTCAAGCGATTCTCCTGCCTCAGCCTCCTGAGTAGCTGGGATCATAGGCACGTGCCACCACGCCCAGCTAATTTTTGTATTTTTAGTAGAGACGAGGTTTCGCCGTGTTGGTCAGGCTGGTGTCGAACTCTTGACCTCAGGTGATCCACCCACCTTGGCCTCCCAAAGTGGTGGGATTATAGGCGTGAGCCACTGTGCCCAGCCACGGTTGTCTTTATATATATTCCTAGGGCTTAGATAAGTGTATTTATCATTTTATGAAGGAAAAATGGCTACATGTAGGTAATTATATATAACTGTGAACTTAGTAAGAGACTCCAGGTTTGAGGCCTGATTTTTGTAAACTTTTTCACTGGGCCATGTTTCTACATTGTTGAATGTAGAAGAGATATTATCCTGGTCACTGGAGCATATCCCTTTGGCAATGCCTACATGGTTCATTACTGAAAAACTTTAGAAAATATATGGTTTTCTGCCTTCCTAAATAGAGTCTCCTGAAAATCATTTAATGTTTTCTGGAGTATTGTTGAATAGTACTTTAATATAGTGCTGTCCCTAGGGGTTTTTGAGACATAGAAAATAAAAGCTTGCATTTATTGATTATTATATTGTGCCTGGCACTGTGCTAAATATTTTATATGTGTATTTTCATATTGGTCCTGTGAGACTTCACAAATGCAATGAAGAATGATTGAGGTTAACTAATTTGCCCGAAATCTCTTCCAAGGATTGAAAGGCAGAACTTTGATTCCAGATTTCTCCCACTCCAGGGCATGTGTTCTTTTTTTTTTTTTTTTTTTTGAGACAGAGTCTCACTCTGTGATCCAGGCTGGAGTACAGTGGTGTGATCACAGCTCACTGCAGCCTCAACCTCCCTGGGCTCAGGTGATCGTCCCCACCTCAGCTTCTCAAGTAGCAGGGACTACAGGCGCACAATACCACACCCAGCTAATTTTTTATTTTTTGTAGAGACAGGGTTTTGCCATGTTGTCCAGGCTGGTCTTGAACTCCTGAGCTCAAGCAATCTGCCAGCTTCAGTCTCCCCAGGTGCTGGGATTATTACAGGCGTGAGCCACCACTCCCGGCCGACCGAGCCTGTGTTCTTTTTTTTTTTTTTTTTTTTTTTTGGCGGATCAGCTAATTTTGAATTCCAAAATAATAAGTTCACAAAAGCTATTATTAATGAAAATATTCAACACCCAAGGTGATTTACAAAGTTTAACTGAAATACTATCTTGTTCCCAGAACATTTATAAACACAACATATATATATATACACACACATGTGTGTGTGTATATATATATATCATTGAGTTAATTTTATATATTGAAAATAGGAATATAAGATATAAAAATAAAAAACACAAAGGTTTAAGTGAAAGTTTTTGTAATTATATATTTATATTGGGATTGCAAGATGAATATAATGCTATTTATTTTATTCTTTTCTTTCTGAATTTATAGGGCTTGGAAGTATTTTGCACAGAAAACGATCTGTGTTCTGACATTTCCCTAAAGTTCTTTGAACCTCAAGATAGAGATGATCTCTATTTTTATACTGCCATGTAAATAGGTTTGGTGCTCACCCTTCGTTGTTTTCTTTTTTTTTTTTTTTGATACTGAGTCTCACTCTGTCGCCCAGGCTGGAGTGCAGTGGCGCGATCTTGGCTCATTGCAACCTCTGCCTCCTGGCCTCAAGCGATTCTCGTGCCTCAGCCTCCCGAGTAGCTGGGACTACAGGCATGTGCCACCATGTCCGGCTAATTTTTTTTTTTTGTATTTTTAGTAGAGATGGGGTTTCTATTCATATGAAGGTAGTTCAACTCCTAAGGATCTGGGATAGGAAATAAGAGAAGAAAAATGCTGTTTCTAGAATCGCCTCTTTGTGGTTCTAATTTCTTCTCATCAGTACCTATAATTGCCAAAATAATATTTTTAAAACTCTGGGAAATATGAATTCACTTTGGTAATAGTTCATTCCAAGTATGTTTTAATAACTCTAGATAAATATATTTAAATACCCTTATATTTTAACATCCACCAAATTAAATGGATTTTGAAGAATCCACTCAAATACATATATACATACAAACATATATATATATATTTTTTGTTGTTGTTGTTGTTGTTGTTGTTGTTGAGACAGAGTCTCCCTTTGTTCCCCAGGCTGGAGTGCAGTGGCACAATCTCGGCTCACTGCAAGCTCCGCCTCCCGGGTTCACACCATTCTCCTGCCTCAGCCTCCCGAGTAGCTGGGACTACAGGCGCCGGCCACAGCTAATTTTTTGTATTTTTAGTAGAGACGGGGTTTCGCCGTGTTAGCCAGGATGATCTGGACCTCCTGACCTCGTGATCCGCCCGCGTCGGCCTCCCAGAGTGCTGGGATTACAGGCGTGAGCCACCGCGCCCGGCCTCAAAATTTTTTTTTTTTTTTTTTTGAGAGAGAGTCTCGCTCTGTCGCCCAGGCTGGAATGCAGTGGCACGATCTCCGCTCACTGCAAGCTCCACCTCCCGGGTTCACGCCATTCTCCCACCTCAGCCTCACGAGTAGCTGGGACTACAGGCGCTCGCCACCACGCCCGGCTAAAATTTTGTATTTTTAGTAGAGACGGGGTTTGACCGTGTTAGCCAGGATGGTCTTGATCTCCTGACTTCGTGTTCCACCCATCTCGGCCTCCCAAAGTGCTGGGATTACAGGCGTGAGCCACCGCTCCCAGGCGCCCGGCCTCAAATATTTTTATGTTTAGTCAGGTCTTATATTAGTTTATGAGAACCAAGACTCAGTTTTGTACTACAAGGCAGTGAGTTATTCATATGTTTGTGATCATTGACTGTGGTCAGAACCACAAAGCTGAAAGACTGCAAAAGGAACATGTGAACCTTCTATGCTCAATATACTGACTTTGGAGTGGAATTTGCTTTTTCTTTTTTTTTTTCTTTTGAGACGGAGTCTCGCTCTGTCACCCAGGCTGGAGTGCAGTGGCGCGATCTGGGCTCACTGCAAGCTCCGCCTCCCAGGTTCACGCCATTCTGCCTCAGCCTCCGGAGTAGCTGGGACTACAGGCACCCGCCACGACGCCCGGCTAATTTTTTGTATTTTTAGTAGAGACGGGGTTTCATCGTGTTAGCCAGGATGGTCTCGATCTCCTGACCTCGTGATCCGCCTGCCTCGGCCTCCCAAAGTGCTGGAATTACAGGCGTAAGCCACTGCGCCCAGCCAGAATTTGCTTTTAATTAATGTTATTTCCTTAGTTTTTCATGGAAAATGTGAATTTTCCCACCTTTGCCAGAGAAAATACTTATATTTTTATATTGAAGCCCAAAGTTTTTTTTATTAAGTTGCAAGGCTAAATTAAATTATTCTAATTTACAAAGTTGCTAGATAACTAGAATGGAATTATCTTTAAAAGTGGATTTTGGGGACAGGCATGGTGGCCCATGACTGTCATCCCAGCACTTTGGGAGGCCAAGGAGGGAGAATCTCTTGAGCCCAGGAGTTTGAGAGGAGCCGGGGCAATGTGGCTTGACCTCATCTCTACAAAAAAAATTAAAAATTAGGAGTTTGGTGGCACGTGCCTGTAGTCCCAGCTACTCAAAAGGCTGAAGTCGGAGGATCGCTTAAGCCTGGGAGGTCAAGGCTGCGGTGAACCGTGATCACACCACTGCAATTAAGCCTGGGCGACAGAGTGAGACCCTGTCTCAAAAAAAAAAAGTGGATATTGGGATTTAAAAATATGGAACGCTTCACGAATTTGCATGTCATCCTTGTGCAGGGGCCGTGCTAATCTTCTCTGTATCATTCCAATTTTAGTATATGTGCTGCCAAAACAAGCACGAGCCTGTGTTTTTTGTTTGTTTGTTTGTTTTTGTTTTTTGAGATGGAGTCTTGCTCTGTTGCTCAGGCTGGAGTGCAGTGGTGCGATCTTGGCTCTCTGCAACCTCCACCTCCCGGGTTCAAGCAATTCTCTGCCTCAGCCTCCCGAGTAGTTGGGATTACAGGTGCCTGCCACCATGCCCGGCTAATTTTTGTATTTTTAGTAAAGACGGGGTTTCATCAGCTTGGCCAGGCTGGTCTTGAACTCCTGACCTCGTGATCCACCCTCCTCGGCCTCCCAAAGTGCTAGGATTACAGGCATGAGCCACCGCGCCCGGCTGAGCCTGTGTTCTTAAACTGTTTTATGGTGAAGATCCACGATGGCCCCACATATACCATAGTCAAGAAACTATTGAGGCCTGGCATGGTGACTCATGCCTATAATCCCAGCACTTTGGGAGGGTGATGAAGGCAGATTGCTTGAGCCCAGGAGTTTGAGACTAGCCTGTGCAACATGGCAAAACCCTGTCTCTACAAAAAAATACAAAAAGTTAGCTAGGTGTGGAGGCTCACGCCTGTAGTCCCAGCTACTCGGGATGCTGAGGTGGGAGGATCACTTGATCCCAGGGAGGTCAAGGCTGCAGGAAGCCATGATTGCTCCACTGCACTGCATCCTGGGTAACAGAGTGAGGCCCTATCTCAAAAAAAAGAAAAAAAGGAAGCTATTGAATCCACGATGGTCCCAGATACGTTATACTTAGTGAAGTTCTTGGCCTAGTTTTTCTTATTCGTTGTTTACCTTTAGGTCACCAGCTATTACATTTTATTGTTGTCAGGCCTTTACTTTCCTCCTGGGATTCTTAACCCAGGAGGCCAGGCTAAAGATGAGAGTGGACACAATGAGGGGTGGGAGGGTAAGTATAGTTTTTAAAAGGCATATTTGATAATGTGATGGTTTTGATTTTCATCAAAATGTTTTGCTTTCAGATTTTTTTTTTTTTTTGAGACAGATTTCACTCTTGTCACCCAGGCTGGAGTGCAATGGCACTATCTTGGCTCACAGCAACCTCTGCCTCCTGGGTTCAAGTGATTCTCCTGCCTCAGCCTCCCAAGTAGCTGGAATTACAGGTGCCTGCCACCACGCCCAGCTAATTTTTGTATTTTTAGTAAAGACAGGGTTTCACCATGTTGGCTAGGCTGGTCTGGAACTCCTGACCACAGATGATTGCCCACCTTGGCCTCCCAGAGTTCTGGGATTACAGGCATGTACCACCACGCCCAGCCATATTTAAAAAAAAATTTTTTTATAGGCAGAATCTCTCTCTGTCACCCAGGCTGGTGTGCAATGTTGCAATCATGGCTCACTGTAGCCTCCTGGGATCAAATGATCCTCCCACCTCTGCCTCCTTAGTAGCTGGGACTATAGGCGTGGACCACCATGCCCAGCTTATTTTTTTTAATTTTGTTTTTTGTAGAGACAGGGTCTCCCTGTGTTGCCCAGGCTGGTCTCAAACTCTTGGGCTCAAGCTATCCTTCTGCCTCGGCAACTCCCGCCCCAAATACTGGGAGTACAGGTGTTAGCCACTGGCCCTGGCCAGGACATCATATTTTATTGAGATACAATTTATATAACATAGAATTTACAAATATAATATAAAAGTCAATGATTTTCAGTAAATTTATAGAGTTGTAAAATCTTGATTACAACTCAATTTTAGTTCATTACCATCATCCCTGAAAGATTGCTTGTGCTTATTTGCAGTCAATCCTGTTCCTGTGCCCCAGCCCCAACCACTAATCTATTTTCTGTTTCTGTAGCTTTGTATTTTCTGGACATTTCATATAAATGAAATCATATAGTATGCAGTCTTTTCCTCTGACGTCTTTCGCTTAGCATAATGTCTTCATGGTTCATCCTTGTTGTAGCATATATCAATACTCCATTCCTTTTTTTTTATTATTTTTTATTTTTAGAGATGGGACCTCGCTATATTGCCCAGGGTAGCAGGCAGTGGCTATTCATGGGCGTGATCATAGCACACTGCAGCCTTGAACTTCTGGGCTCAAGTGATCCTCCCACCTCAGCCTCCTGGGTAACTGAGATTATAGGTGTGTGCCACCACACCTGACACCATTCGTTTTTATTGCCCAGTAATATTCTTTTTTTTTTTTTGAGATGGAGCTTCACTCTTTCACCCAGGTTGGAGTGAAGTGGCGCCATCTTGGCTCGCTGCAACCTCTGCCCCCTGGGTTCAAGCGATTTTCCTGCCTCAGCCTCCTGAGTAGCTGGGATTCTAGGTACCCACTACCACGCCTGGCTAATTTTTGTATTTTTAGTAGAGATGGGGTTTCACCATGTTGGCCAGGCTGGTCTCGAACTCCTGACCTCAAATGATTCACCTACCTCGGCTTCCCAAAGTGCTAGGATTACAGGTGTGAGCCACTGTGCCCAGCCTGCCCATTAATATTCTATTACACCTAATACATTTTGTTTATCCATTCATCAGTTGATAGACATTTGAATTGTTTCCACCTTTTGGCTATTGTGAATAGTGCTGCTATGAACACTTGTACAAGTTTTTGTGTGGACATATGTTTTCATTTCTCTTAGGTAGATGATATCATATGGTAACTCTGTTTAACTTACTGAGGAACTGCCACACTGTGTTCCAAAGCAGCTGTACCATTTTACATTCCCACTAGCAGTGTATGAGGGTTCTGTTTTCTTCATGTGCTTGCCAACACTTGTTACTGTCTTTTTTTATTGTAGGGTATGAAGTGGCATTTCATTGTGGTTTTGATTTGCATTTCCACAATAAGTAATGATGTGGAACAACTTTTTATGTGTTTATTGGTCTTTTGGATTTCTTCTTTATAGAAATGTCTATTCGGATCTTTTGCCTATTTTAAGATTGGATTATTTGTCTTGTCATTATTGGGTTCTTTTTTTTTTTTTTTTTTTTTTTTTTTTTTTTTTTTTACACAGGGTCCCACTCTGTCACCAAGGCTGGAGTGCAGTGGTGCGATCTCAGCTTACTGCAATCTCCACCTCCCAGGCTCAAGCGATTCTCCTGCCTCAGCCTTCTGAGTAGCTAGGATTACAGGCGTGCACCACTACTGCCCGGCTAATTTTTGTATTTTTAGTAGAGATGGGGTTTCACCATGTTGGCCAGGCTGGTCTTGAACTCCTGATCTCAAATGATCCACCCGCCTCAGCCTCCCAGAGTGCTGGGATTACAGGTGTGAGCCACTGCACCCGGCCATTATTGAGTTCTTGATATAGTTTGATACCATCCCCTATCACATATATGATTTGGCACATACTTTCTCCTCCCCTGTAGGTTGTCTTCACCTCTTTCTTGAAGGTATCCTTTGAAGCACAAAAGTTTAAAATTTTGATGAGGTGAAGCTTCTCTGTTTTTTTGGTTTTTTGTTTTTTTGAGACTGAGTCTTATTCTGTTACCCAGGCTGGAGTGCAGAGGCGTGATCTCGGCTCACTGTAACCTCTGCTTCCCAGGTTCAAGCGATTCTTGTGCCTCAGCCTCCTGAGTAGCTGGGATTACGGGCACATGCCACCATGCCTGGCTAATTTTTGTATTTTTAGTAGAGATGGGTTTTCACCATG